>NC_141874.1:195758624-196061654 GCF_056163025.1 Triticum urartu | reverse complement strand
TCCATGCAAAGGAGAGTCCCACCCGGACACGGGATGAAGCCTTCAATCTTGTATCTTCATAGTCCAATAGTCCGGCCAAAGTATATAGTCCGGCTGTCCGAGGACCCCCTAATCCAGGACTTCCTCAACCAACATAACCCAAGTTGCCAAGGGACGTTCCCACACGGTGCTCTGGTTCGGTCCAACACTTAGAGAAGCACTTGCCTGGGAGGGGTAAAATAAGATGACCCTCAGGCTCGTGAAAACCCAAGGGAAGGTTATAGGTTTCTAGGCAAGTGTAAAACCAAGGTTGGGCCTTGCTCGAGGAGTTTTATTCAAAGCGAACTGTCAAGGGGTTCCCATAACACCCAACCATGTAAGGAACGCAAAATCAAGGAACATAACACCGGTATGACGGAAACTAGGGCGGCAAAAGTGGAACAAAACACCAGGCATAAGGCCGAGCCTTCCACCCTTTACCAAGTATATAGATGCATTAATAAAACCATAGATATTGTCATATCCCAACATATCCATGTTCCAAAGATGGAACAAACTTCATCTTCACCTGCATCTAGCAATGCTAATAGAGGGGCTGAGCAAAAGCGGTAACATAGCCAAACAACGGTTTGGTAGGAAAGGTGGGTTAGAGGCTTGACATGGCAATATGGGAGGCATGATATAGGAAGTGGTATGTAGCACGGCATAGCAATAGAGCGAACAACTAGCAAGGAAAGATAGAAGTGATTTCGAGGGTATGGTCATCTTCCTGAGATCCCGCAAGGAAGAAGAACGAGTCCATGAAGAAGACAAACAGACGTAGCCAAATGGATCCTCACAACTCCAGACCGAAACCGAAGCTAACGAGAGAAGCAACCCGGAAAGAAGCAAACAACATAGTAAACAACCATCACATGAACATGGCATGATGCGCAAACAAGTATGATGCATGTCCGGTTTAATGAAACATGGCGTGGCAAAGTGCACAAGCAAAACTGCAAGTTAAGTGGAGCTCAATATGCAACGAGTTGCATATTAACGGAACACTACATTCAAGTTATTTAGTTCGATCTTGTTTATGTACCCAACAATATTAAATGTTGATTAACATGGCAAGAGGTGAAGCATATGAAAACTACCTATCTAGACAAGTTTAAATGAGGCCGGAACAAAAAGCAACAAGTTAGGAAAATCCTCATGTGCATATTATGAATTTGGTAATGTTCTGCCCTAAACCATATTTTAGAGTTGTTAAACATGTAAAGGAATGCCACCGTGTCAAACTATGCATTTTTCTACCCCATTTACATATAAAGATTATTTAAAACCGAGCTACGGTTATTTTGTTATGAATTAAAGCATTTTAACATGGCAGATGAGAAAATTTAAACAAACAACATTTTAAACATGGTTGAAAGTTGCATATTATGAAACTAGACAAAATGCTAAGCATTTTTCATATTTGGAGTTTTTACATATGATGCATAGTTCATGAGTTATAATATGCATGAAGACTAGGTAATAAACTGTAAACTGGTAGTTTGCTGGATAAATAGGAAAATCGCTAATAGAAAAAAATAGACGCGAGCCGAAACTGCTAGCCCACCAGAAGGAAAAAAAGCTGGGTGGCATCACCATGGGCTTCGGCCCAGGCAAAGGAGGTGGCTGGCAGGCTGGATCGAACGAGGTGGAGGGGAGCTGCTTGGGCCGGCCTCGCTGCGTGCCTGGCGCGTAGCGCTTGAACGGGGCGCGGTCAACGCTCAAGCAGAGCGGGCGTCCTCTACTCGACAAGAAGCAGAGCCGCGGCAGCGCAGCCTCGGCGTGGATCCAACGCAGAGGTGATCTAGGTGGTCAACGAGGAGCACGAGATCAAGGGGATCCTCCCCTCGAGCTACTGTGGGCCCGGAGGATGAGAGGAGGCGCGCACGGGAGGGGTGCCATGGGCGGCAGGCTCCTGTAGAATGGCGGTGAAAGGGTGCAGCGGCTGCTGCTGTTGCTTGCCTCATGGAGGAACTCCGGCGAGGTTCAAAGAGGAGGTCCGGGCGCGAGGAGAAGACCAAGACAGCGGCGAAGAGGCCGGAACGGAGCAGGACACGCACTACGGCGAGGAATGGGCGGCAGGGAAGGTGAGGCGAGGCGGCAGAGAGGGGCCGGCGAGGTCGACGGACTCCGGCGAGGCATGGATGGCCGGCGGGAGCTCGAGCGGCGGCGGCGGAGCGCTCGGGCTCGCGGCCCGCGGCGGCGAACCCAGTGGGGCTCGCTCGAGCCCCGGATGGGCTCCGCGGGTCGCGGCAAGGTGGGGAGGCCGGGTGGACACGTGGCGGTGGATGAGTGGGTGCGGGAGGCGGCGGAGCTGAGGTGACAGCCTGCCATTGGTCCGCACGACATGGAGGGGAGCGGCGGACATGTCCGGCCGGTGGGAGGATCTGTCCGGCGGCGCGAGGTGGAAGGAGGTTAGGGTTTCATTCGCGAATTTTCGTGGGGGGGGAGACACATATTTATAGGTAGGAGGAGGTAGGAGTGTCCAAATTGAGTGTAGTTTTCGCCCACACGATCGTGATCCAACGATGGAGGACATGGAAGTGGTTTAGATGGGTTGTTGGGCCGTTTTAGAGGGGTGTTGGGCTGCAACACACAAGAGGCTTTCGCGGTTACCCGGTTAACCGTTGGAGCATCAAACGGACTCCAAATGGCATGAAATTTTACAAGCGGTCTACCGATGGTGTACCATGGCCACTTGGCGAATCTCGATCCATTCCGAGAACGTTTAACACACGCTCACGAAAAGAGACAAAAGGGGTACGCCGGAGGACGTAGGAGTGTCGGATTGCAAAATGGACAACGGGGAAAATAGTCAGATGCATGAGACGAACACGTATGCAGATGCGATGCACATGATGACATGATATGAAATGCATGACATGAACAAAATGCAAAACAAAAACAAAAACCCAACCACGAAGGGAATATCGCATCTCCGGAAAAAGGCAAGAGTCGGAGATACAAATATGGAAAGTTACATCCAGGGCGTTACATGAGCTCCACGGTGTACCTGCGCGGGTGTGGTTGGGAAAGAGACGGGAGTACATGCGCCGTGCGTGCACCTCTTGTCTTTGTGCACGTCCCCCACCTACGAGGGTGTGTGTGAGAGAAAAAAACCTAGACAAATGGCTTGTGCGGAATAACTACTCTTCGTAAGCCATTGTAAGAGTCGACAAAATGGTGATGGGGGAGATAGGAGAGCGGCGGAGGTGTGCGATTCTTGGCCGGCGTTTGGCCTCGTTTAAATAGGAGATTAAATAGACGGCGGACGGGAGGAGCTCGGCCGGCGTTGCGTTTAATGCCGGCCTGGTCATGAACGGACGTGTTTCAGGAGGCGTTTGAATGCGGCAAGGAGGCGTGTTCAGTCGGGCTTGCAGGAAGTGGCGCCCTCGACTCTCACATAGGACACCGCGCCGTTCTTCCACTAACATGTGGGCTCTTTGGGTACATGGCCTGCATGTCAGTGACCCAACGCAGGCAGCGCATAGCAGAGGAACCTTTTGTGGGCCAGGGCGGTCAGAAGCGGGCATTTCATAAATTGATGATTGTTCATTGAGTGTGAAGTCATCCTTTTCATGTAGATAAGCCTACTATGTTGATAGCCCGTTCGATATGTTGTGATTCATAAAGACCGCTGCAAACATCAATGTTCTGCTTATCATAGATAAGATTGATTAATACCCGTAACAATCCATGTCCTTAACAAAGGGTGCATGCACATATAGTTTGAGCATGTGTCTTGCATCGTGCGTTGTGTGCATGCAGGCGTGCGAGTGTTGCGTGCACGCAAGGGTACGTTTTAGTGTTGCATGCATGTGTGCGTATGTGTGTGTGTTCACGAGTGCATGTGTGCATGTCAGTGTTGCACGCCTGCATGCGTGCGCGTGTTCATTCTGTGTACTTGTCAGTGTTGCATGCCTCCATGCGTGCGTGTCTTGCGTGCGTGCATCTGTACGTGTGGGGTGAGGCTACACGTCAGTCGACTGACTTTTTCATCTCTGGTCATTAGATTTTCTAGCCGTTGGATACGAAATCAAGGACCTGCAGTTTATCATCAAACTCCACCCCCCATGAGCCGCCAGCCACCACCGGTCGAACCGCCGGCCCCCGCCGCCCACGGCCGGTCCATGCCGTGGCGCCGCCCCGCCAGCCCCGAAACCACTCCCCACGGCCGGTCCGCCGCTGCACCGGCCATCCCTTTAGCCCCCCCTGCGCCGGGCTTTTTCTCCGGCGATCCCCACCCAACCGACCAATCAATGCGCCCCCCACCGCTGGCGATTGCCAACCAGAGGTCTCACGACTTCGAGTACCCACTAATGACTAATTTATTACCATTTCTGTCCTTCATATACGCACTGACGGGTGGGCCCTATGGTAATGTGCACTGCTGAATGTGGACCGTTTGCTGGTCAATTAATTGTGTCATCGACAAATTATGAAGCTGTATGGTGAGCCAGTGACCATATGATCACCCTAAAATGTATTTTGTTAACACAATACAGACTCAAACTCCCATTTCTTTGTTTCATATGCGGGCTTATAGGTGGGCCCCACGGTTACGCGCCCCGATGGTGCAACACTAGTTGCGCCACATGGAACGTTTGACTGGTCAATTGATTGTGTCATCAACAAAATACGGAGTTGTACGGGTGAGCCAGTGACCATATAATCATGACATGTATTTTTTTAACATGGTACAGACACAAGGGCTCATATATACACGCAAGCACTCACCGCTATAACCCCACACACGCACACCCTACCCCTATGAGCACGTTCGAGAGAGTGAGCCAGCATATGATCTTGAGATTTTATGAAGTCACCATAGGTGCCTCGTAGTCGAGTGGAACGTCTCCTCCCACTGAACGCTCATCGCCGGAAAATACTGAAATTAAACTAGGATAAATGCGAGCACCGGGACTTTAACGCTGGTGGGCTCGAGAAACCACTGTCCTCCTAACCATCCAACCACATGTTGGTTAGCACGACATAATGTATGTGGTGACCGTGATGAGCTTATTCTGAAGTCCAGTGACCATATCGTGCTTTCGCTTCAAATACAATGACCATAAGTGTCGTCAACAAAATACAGAGCATGCATCAAATGCAAAGTCCGTCCGTGTCATCAAGAAAATACAGAGACGTATCGTGAGCTAGATACCGTATGATCATCACGAGAATGTATACGGTGACCGTAATGAGAGTATTCTGAACTCCAGTGACCGTATAGTGCTTTAGCTTGAAATACAGTGACCGTCATGCGTGAATGTGTCGTGTACATGCATACTTTTAGAGGGCTGAGAGATAGTTTGTCCGCGTACGTGAAAGTGGTGTAGAGAGAGGGGATGTCCGGTGGAGACAAGGAGAGATATGCCCTTCTTTTCTCTTTCCCGTGACTAATATTTTAGGAGAATATATAAACATTCACAATGCAGAACAAATATTTTTGGATGCACCATGCAATTAAATTTCATGTATAACATTGTACTATTGTATATGCTTATTTTTTAGTGGCCAATTGCGTGTGTGGTGTGGTGGGCACATCATTTCTAGTTGTGGTGGGTCAACATCAGGACTCATGGGTCTGTCCCATCCTACGCCACATAGGTTGGATTGAGACGCGTTATACGAAGACCCATGTGGAGGACTCGGCGTACAACACGAAGCTAGCTACCAGAGTCACGGAGGACTCTATCCCCACTGGTGATAAGCCAACTACATATGATTTGTAACCCTAGGCCCCCAGTATGTTATAGAAGCTTGGGGGCTAGTTCGTCGATAGTATACACACACGCACAATGCCTGGTATTCACATGTACTTCCGAACTAGGGTAAAACTTTGCCTCGTATTACCATCTAGCCTAATAGCCAGGGATATCCTACCGAATGATATGATGGAATCATATCTTCCAACTACTAAGACAGAGGTGTGTCTGGGGGCGGGCAATGTGTGCGAGATAGGCCTAAAGATAATGTACGTGCGGGAGACACGTAGGCACACATATATATATATATATGTGCGTATAGAGGGCTAGTAGAGATTGTGCGTGTGTATATATGCATGTGAGAGAAATAGTGTTTTCCAATTGAGATTAGTGAAAAGAGTGGTACATAGTAGTCAGAAAGAGACACAGAGAGAGAGAGACAGAGAGAGAGATCATGTGCGTGAGACTCCCCGACACCCCGAGAGAGATAGTGAGCATGTGTGAAACAGAAATGCCGATGGATATAAAGTGTGTGCACTTATGCGGTAGATAGAGAGATATATAGCGTGTTTGTGAGAATGGGCCGAGGCATAGTGCATCTACGTGGAAAAGGCGGTTCTACACATTAAATTAAAATATAAATGGCATTATTATTTTTGGATGAGATCATGAATTTTGCAAATTGTGTATGGAAGAGAATCGGTCTATCAGACATCCATACTCTATGGAATTCTAGCATGTGCATGTGTTTATTTCATATTATCGATCCAATGCCCACGGCCGGTCCATGCCGCGGCGCCGCCCCGTCATGAGTGAGAGCATTTTGAAATACATGCAATGGATGCTTTTGCAATTCATATATAAACATTAATTAGTGCACCTTGTTGTTAGTGTGAAGCACTTCATACATTTGTCACTTGCATGGATACATTCCAAATTGCTAGCTACGAAATAGAATACATGTCGAATTCAACATAAAGAGGGTTTCGAAGATTCGAATTCATAGGAAGTGCATTCATCTATTTGAACCCGAGATAATGGCATTTGTAAATCATATGTAAAAGGGGGCATCAATCTTTGTTGTGCGTTTGAACATGCTATATATATATTCATCTGCATGTCTAACTTTTTTTTGCAACCAAGGAGATTATATCTGGAACCATGCATGAACTGAGGTAAGTTGCATACTTTTTAATATATACTCATGTACAATGTATATTCAAATGTACCACCTTCATTCCAAAATAACCATAGCTTTAGGATTTTCAAGAGTAAAGATTTGTGACGGTTGACAAATCCTGAATGTTCAATTCAAGAGAACCGAAAACGTTAATGCTTCTGCTCGCAAATATTGAACGAAGCGCCAAATAGGCCTCTGGTCACCCGCAACCGCGCGAGACTAATGTTTGGTGGTAGGAAATTACTGTCCTGACTCTGGCCCGTGTAGCCTATCGGCCCGATGTCCAAAGGTATAAACCGGGGTAGGTTTGTAACTTCACCAAGACGCCAGTCTCAACCGCCTCTGAGAGGCATTCATACGCCGTGGGCGCCTAAACACCCATGCACTCGGTCAAAATCTATCCCGCCCACATTTGGGACACGTGAGATTACTGTCCTACCCCCAACCCGCAATATGTCCGAAATTTTAGATGGGGGCAAAGTTTGTAACTTTCCCTAAATTTCAAACAAGCGCGTCCCAAACCGAAACATTGTTCCCCCTTAAGTTCCCCGCCTCCCTCCGTTTCCCCATTCATACTCCGTGGGCGCCAAAACGCCCTCTCCATCAGCCACGAAACCCCAGCCTCCTCCGTCCTCCATCCCATAGCACCCAATCCACCGCCGCCCTCCCCCATCACGCCGGAGTCGGTACCCTGACTTCGTCGTCGAACGCAACCGCAACCGCAACGCCCTCAAGGACTTAGTAGCTGAAGCCAAGGTAGAGCTACCTCCACGATGCCAACGCCGATGTGCGCCGTACCAGAACTACTCCGACCACGCTGTCCTGCGCCTCACTGCTGCCACTCCACTGTCGCAACCGTCCAACGCACAGGAGCTATTTCCACTACGCCATCGTTCGCCGCCTCAGATCTGCTTCCCCGCTGCCGACAGACGGCCACCGCACCACACTCAACAACTCGGCCATGGGTTCGTCCAAAGCTGCACCGTCCTCCACAACTTCGTTTGAAGCGAACCATAAGAAGATCGTTGGAAAAACATAAGGAGGACATAACACTGCCAGCAGAAAGAGGTACTCCTCTTCCCTTATTCATGCAAACCTTACGTCTCTGCTCACACCGTATTCATCGCACGAAAGAAACTAGTTGAGCGCTTCTTGCTGCATCTTCTTCGTGATACTAAATGCACAAGGTTTCCTCCCTTTACTATTTCACCTTTGCTAGAGGTCAGTAGCCCGCCTGGATTTCAATTCAAGGCTAGTCGAACAGCAATTAAAAGAAGCAGCACCCGCTTAGGCGCGTGGAGCACCTAGTCCGCATGTTCACCGGGGAAGCGGTGCATCAGTGTCTATCATCGGGGTGTGGGGGCGCAGGAGCTGCTTGCTCCTGATCTGGAGGTCCGCGGGGCTTGAATGGATGGCTGGGGGCGGTGCCAAGCATGGTGGTGCGATGAGCTCGAGGGGAGGGCGCAGGCAGGGGACTGGGCCGATGGTCGCTGCCATTTCGAGGAAGATCGTCAACACTGACTGGCTGGAGGTAGACGAAGGCGATCTACCCGTTCTTTGTACATCGGACGGTGCAGAAAAAATGGACTGACCTATTTGTTTTCAATCGAATGTTATTTTCATAGAATCCTATAGTAATTTAGTGTTCCATGCATGTTGTAGAGCTATCATATGTCTCCCGTCATTTATTTCTCACCGACCTACTATTTGCTACCTTTACACTGTACTAATTGTGCACACACTTCACCCATACTCACACTATTGTTTTTTATGCATGGGTATTTCAGACTCTGACGTAGTCTTGATGAATGCTGAAAAGAAAAGACAGAAGTCGCTCTAGTGTAATTCGAAGATAAGCACTAAGCTTTTCAGCACTCTAAAGGATGCAGTGTCAGCAGTTGGAGACAGTAAACATAGCTCTGCAGTTGGTGATCTCAATTGCCACACACAACCATCCTAGGTGCTTGCTTTAACTTTGCGCTGTCAAATGCGCTTGCATGTTGCATATGGTGTCTAGCTTGTATTGCTTCCAATTTGGTTAAATTGCATCTTCTTACTTTACACATTATACCTTTGATAATGACATGCCTTCCTGTTTTTGATACATACTACATATGTCTATTAACCATGTTCGTACATCAAACTAATGCTCTTTTGTATCCCTCGTCAATCACTTATGATGAGACAGTCACCCAAGTGGGTTACTGTGAGACGCCATACTCATTTAAAGAGTGCAGTGTCATCCTCCCCACATGATTCTCAAGAAACAGCAAGGCTAAATGAAGATAGTCAACGTAGATCTCTAGTTGATGACCGCAATTCCCCCACACCACCATCACAGGTGCTTGCTCTAAGTTCGCAGTGTGATATGTGGTTGCATGTTGCATATGGTGTCTAGCTTGTAATGCTTCTAATTATGGTAAATTGCATCTGCTTAGTTTACACATTATACCTGTGAATATGACATGCCTTCCTATTTTTGGTACACACTACATCTATGAGTTAACCTTGTTCTTACATGAAACTACCTCTCTTTTGTATCCTGCATCAATCACTTACAATGAGTCACCTTTATTCGTTCCATATTGCATATTATTTCTAGCATGTTGCCATGTATTGCTTCTAATTTGGTCAAATACATTTGTTAGGGCACCCTTTTAATTTGGCAGAGTGATATTGGTTTCATCATTCATATGGTTTCTAGCTTGCATTGATTCTAACAAGTTCAAGCACCTTGTTCTTATTTTACACTTTATACATCATAAATGTCAATATGTCACGTCATCCAGTTTTTCAGACATATTCCATCCTCCTATCATGCGGCTGCCTTACATGAAAGTAGTGTTCGTCTGTATCATGCATCAATGAGTTCTGAAGAGCAAATTTTGTTCCTTTTTCTTGTGGGTTTGACATGACAAGGCAAAATCAAGAAAGAGGAAGGAAAAGAGTAAGGAAGGCGATGATGGTGGTCCTCTGCAGCAACGTAAACGGAGCATCTGTACCGATTCTCCTTGTACTGATAGTGCATTACAAGGTCCAAGTCCCCGCTCCCCTACTCCACCATGCAAGGTGCTTGCTCTAACTTGGCAGTGTGATATCTGGTTGCATGTTGCATATGGTGTCTAGCTTGTATTGCTCCTAATTAGTGTAAACTGCATCTGCTTAGCTTACACATGATACATGTGAATATGCCACACTTTAATGTTTTTGGTACATACTATATCTGTCTATCACACCATGTTCTTACATGAAACTACTCTTCTTGTGTATCCTGCATTAGTCACTTATGATGGAACACCTTAAAGTTGGTAGTGTGATATTGGTTTGCATCTTGAATATGATTTCTAGCATGTATTGCTTCTAGTTTGATGAAGGCCACCTATGACGAGACAGTTTTAACTTGGCAGAGTGATATTGATTGCACCTTTCATATGGTGTCTAGTTTGCAGTGCTTCTAATTTGTTGAAATGCCTTCTTCTTAGTTACCACATCATAGGTGTGAATTGTTGGAAATATGCCCTAGAGGCAATAATAAATTAGTTATTATTATATCTCCTTGTTCATGATAATCGTTTATTATCCATGCTAGAATTGTATTGATAGGAAACTCAGATACATGTGTGGATACATAGACAACACCATGTCCCTAGTAAGCCTCTAGTTGACTAGCTCGTTGATCAATAGATGGTTACAGTTTCCTGACCATGGACATTGGATGTCATTGATAACGGGATCACATCATTAGGAGAATGATGTGATGGACAAAGACCCAATCCTAAGCCTAGCACAAGATCATGTAGTTCGTATGCTAAAGCTTTTCTAATGTCAAGTATCATTTCCTTAGACCATGAGATTGTGCAACTCCCGGATACCGTAGGAGTGCTTTGGGTGTGCCAAACATCACAACGTAACTGGGTGGCTATAAAGGTACACTACAGGTATCTCCGAAAGTGTCTGTTGGGTTGGCACGAATCGAGACTAGGATTTGTCACTCCGTGTAAACGGAGAGGTATCTCTGGGCCCACTCGGTAGGACATCATCATAATGTGCACAATGTGATCAAGGAGTTGATCACGGGATGATGTGTTACGGAACGAGTAAAGAGACTTGCCGGTAACGAGATTGAACAAGGTATCGGGATGCCGACGATCGAATCTCGGGCAAGTGTCGTACCGATAGACAAAGGGAATTGTATATGGGATTGATTAAGTCCTTGACATCGTGGTTCATCCGATGAGATCATCGTGGAACATGTGGGAGCCAACATGGGTATCCAGATCCCGCTGTTGGTTATTGACCGGAGAGTCATCTCGGTCATGTCTGCATGTCTCCCGAACCCGTAGGGTCTACACACTTAAGGTTCGGTGACGCTAGGGTTATAGAGATATTAGTATGAGGTAGCCCGAAAGTTGTTCGGAGTCCCGGATGAGATCTCGGATGTCACAAGGTGTTCCGGAATGGTCCGTAGGTAAAGAATTATATATAGGAAGTGCTATTTCGGCCATCGGGACAAGTTTCGGGGTCACCGGTATTGTACCGGGACCACCGGAAGGGTCCCGGGGGTCCACCGGGTGGGGCCACCTGCCCCGGGGGGCCACATGGGCTGTAGGGGGTGCGCCTTAGCCTATATGGGCCAAGGGCACCAGCCCCAAGAGGCCCATGCGCCAAGAGAAGAGGGAAAGGAAAAGTCCTAAAGGGGGAAGGCACCTCCGAGGTGCCTTGGGGAGGAGGGACTCCTTCCCTGGCCGCACCCTTCCTTGGAGGAAGGGCCAAGGCTGCGCCTCCCCCCTCTCCCTTGGCCCTATATATAGTGGGGGGAAGGGAGGGCAGCCCTAGCGCCTCCCTCTCCTCCCCATGACACATCTCCCTCCTCCCGCAGCGCTTGGCGAAGCCCTGTTGGAATTCCGCTACTTCCACCACCACGCCGTCATGTTGCTGGATCTCCATCAACCTCTCCTCCCCCCTTGCTGGATCAAGAAGGAGGAGACGTCGCTGCTCCGTATGTGTGTTGAACGCGGAGGTGCCGTCCGTTCGGCGCTAGGATCATCGGTGATTTGGATCACGACGAGTACGACTCCATCAACCTCGTTCTCTTGAACGCTTCCGCGCGCGATCTACAAGGATATGTAGATCCACTCCTCCCTCGTTGCTAGATGACTCCATAGATTGATCTTGGTGACACGTAGGAAAATTTTGAATTATTGCTACGTTCCCCAACAGTGGCATCATGAGCTAGGTCTATGCGTAGTTTCTATGCACGAGTAGAACACAAAGTAGTTGTGGGCGTTGATTTTGTTCAATATGCTTGCCGTTACTAGTCTTATCTTGATTCGGCGGCACCGTGGGATGAAGCGGCCCGGACCAACCTTACACGTACGCTTACGTGAGACCGGTTCCACCGACTGACATGCACTAGTTGCATTAGGTGGCTGGCGGGTGTCTGTCTCTCCCACTTTAGTCGGATCGGATTCGATGAAAAGGGTCCTTATGAAGGGTAAATAGCAATTGGCATATCACGTTGTGGTTTTTGCGTAGGTAAGAAACATTCTTGCTAGAAACCCATAGCAGCCACGTAAAACATGCAAACAACAATTAGAGGACGTCTAACTTGTTTTTGCAGGGTATGCTATGTGATGTGATATGGCCAAAAGGATGTGATGAATGAT
The DNA here is from genome assembly GCF_056163025.1 of Triticum urartu. Lineage (NCBI taxonomy): Eukaryota > Viridiplantae > Streptophyta > Magnoliopsida > Poales > Poaceae > Triticum > Triticum urartu. The sequence goes on along the minus strand of NC_141874.1, from coordinate 196,049,082 downwards.
ATATGTGATGTATGAGATTGATCATGTTCTTGTAATAGGAATCACGACTTGCATGTCGATGAGTATGACAACCGGCAGGAGCCATAGGAGTTGTCTTAATTTATTTATGACCTGCATGTCAACATAAACGTCATGTAATTACTTTACTTTATTGCTAACCGTTAGCTATAGTAGTAGAAGTAATAGTTGACGAGACAACTTCATGAAGACATGATGATAGAGATCATGATGATGGAGATCATGGTGTCATGCTGGTGACAAGATGATCATGGAGCCCCAAGATGGAGATCAAAGGAGCTATATGATATTGGCCATATCATGTCACTATTATTTGATTGCATGTGATGTTTATCATGTTTATACATCTTGTTTACTTAGAACGAAGGTAGTAAATAAGATGATCCCTCACTAAAATTTCAAGAAGGTGTTCCCCCTAACTGTGCACCGTTGCGAAAGTCCGTCGTTTCGAAGCACCACGTGATGATCGGGTGTGATAGATTCTTACGTTCGAATACAACGGGTGTTGACGAGCCTAGCATGTACAGACATGGCCTCGGAACACATGCGAAACACTTAGGTTGACTTGACGAGCCTAGCATGTACAGACATGGCCTCGGAACATAGGAGACCGAAAGGTCGAGCATGAGTCGTATGGTAGATACGATCAACATGAAGATGTTCACCGATGATGACTAGTCCGTCTCACGTGATGATCGGACACGGCCTAGTTGACTCGGATCATGTAATCACTTAGATGACTAGAGGGATGTCTATCTGAGTGGGAGTCCATAAGATGAACTTAATTATCCTGAACATAGTTAAAAGGTCTTCGCAAATTATGTCGTAGCTCGCGCTTCAGTTCTACTGTTTAGTTATGTTCCTAGAGAAAATTTAGTTGAAAGTTGATAGTAGTAATTATGCAGACTAGGTCCATAAACTGAGGATTGTCCTCATTGCTTCATAGAAGGCTTATGTCCTTAATGCACCGCTCAGTGTGTGCTGAACCTCGAACGTCGTGTGTGGATGTTGCGAACATCTGACATACACGTTTTGATAACTACGTGATAGTTCAGTTAAACGGTTTAGAGTTGAGGCACCGAAGACGGTTTTCGAAACATCGCGGAACATATGAGATGTTTCGAGGGCTGAAATTGGGATTTCAGGCTCGTGCCCACGTCAAGAGGTATAAGACCTCCGACGATTTTCTTAGCCTGCAAACTAAGGGAGAAAAGCTCAATTGTTGAGCTTGTGCTCAGATTGTCTGAGTACAACAATCATTTGAATCGAGTGGGAGTTGATCTTCCAGATGAGAAAGTGATGTTTCTCTGAAGTCATTACCACTAAGCTGCTAGAGCTTCGTGATGAACTATAATATATTAGGGACATATATGATGATCCTTGAGATATTCGCGATGTTTGACACCACAAAAGTAGAAATCAAGAAGGAGCATCAATTGTTGATGGTTGGTGAAACCACTAGTTTCAAGAAGGGCAAGGGAACAAAGGGATACTTCATGAAACGGCAATTCAGCTGCTGCTCTAGTGAAGAAACCCAAGGTTGAACCCAAACCCGAGACTGAGTGCTTCTGTAATAAGGGGAACAGCCACTGGAGCAGAATTACCCTAGATACTTGGTAGATGAGAAGGCTGGCAAGGTTGATAGAAGTATATTGGATATACATTGTGTTGATGTGTACTTTACTAGTACTCCTAGTAGCACCAGGGTATTAGATACCGGTTCGGTTGCTAAGTGTTAGTAACTCGAAACAAAAGGCTACGGAATAAACGGAGACTAGCTAAAGGTGAGCTGACGATATGTGTTGGAAGTGTTTCCAGGGTTGATATGATCAAGCATCGCATGATCCCTCTACCATCGAGATTGGTATTAAAACCTAAATAATTGTTATTTGGTGTTTGCGTTGAGCATAGACATGATTGGATTATGTCTATCGCAATACGGTTATTCATTTAAAGAGAATAATGGTTACTCTATTTATTTGAATAATACCTTCAAATGGTCTTACACCTGAAATGAATGGTTTATTGAATCTCGATCGTAGTGATACACATGTTCATGCCAAAGGATAGTAATGATAGTACCACCTACTTGTGGCACTGCCACATAAGTCATATCGGTATAAAACGCATGAAGAAGCTCCATGTTGATGGATCTTTGGGCTCACTCATTTTTGAAAAGTTTGAGACATGCGAACCATGTCTATTGGTGTATATGCATGAAGAAACTCCATGCAAATGGACCGTTTGGACTCACTTGATTTTGAATCACTTGAGACATGCAAATCATACCACATGGGCAAGATGACTGAAAGCCTCGTTTTCAGTAAAATGGAACTAGAAAGCAACTTGTTGGAAGTAATACATTTTGATGTGTGCAATCCAATGAGTGCTGAGGCATGTAGTGGATATTGTTATGTTCCTACTTCACAGATGATTTGAGTAGATGTTGAGTATATTTACTTGATGAATCACGAGTCTGAATTATTGAAAGGTTCAAGTGATTTCAGGGTGAAGTTGAAAGATCATCGTGACAAGAGGATAAAAGATCTATGATATGATCATAGAGAAGAATATCGGAATTACGAGTTTGGCACAGAATTGAGACATTGTGAAAATTATTTCACAACTAATACAGCCTGGAACACCATAGTGTGATGGTGTGTCCGAACATCATAACTGCACCTTATTGGATATGATGCATACCATGATGTCTCTTATCAAATTACCATGATAGTTTATGGGTTAGGCATTAGAGACAACCACATTCACTTTAAAAGGGGCACCACGTAATTCCGATGAGATGACACCGCATGAACTATTGTTTAGAGAAACCTAAGCTGTCATTTCTTAGAAGTTTGGGGCTGCGACGCTTATGTGAAAAAGTTTTAAGCTGATAAGCTCGAACCCAAAGCGGATAAATGCATCTTCATAGGACACCCAAAACAGTTGGGTATACCTCCTGTCTCAGATTCGAAAGCAATAAGGGATTGTTTCTAGAATCAGGGTCCTTTCTCGAGGAAAAGTTTCTCTCAAAAGAATTGAGTGGGAGGATGGTGGAGACTTGATAAGGTTGTTGAACCATCTCTTCAACTAGTGTGTGACAGGGCACAGGGAGTTGTTCCTGTGGCACCTACACCAATTGAAGTGGAAGCTTATGATAGTGATCATGAAACTTCAGATCAAGTCACTACCAAACCTCGTGGGATGACAAGGATGCGTACTACTTCAGAGTGGTACTTAATCCTGTCTTGGAAGTCATGTTGCTAGACAACAATGAACCTACGAGCCATGGAGAAGCGATGGTGGGCCCGGATTCCGATAAATGGCTTGAGGCCATGAAATCCGAGATAGGATCCATGTATGAAAACAAAGTGTAGACTTTGGAAGAACTACTTGATGGTTGTAAGGCTGTTAGGTACATATGGATTTTAAAAGGAAGACGGACAATGATGGTAAGTATCACCATTAAGAAAGCTCGACTTGTCGTTAAGATGTTTTCCGACAAGTTCAAAGAGTTGACTACGATGAGACTTTCTCACTCGTAGCGATGCTAAGAGTCTGTTGGAATTATATTAGCGATTACTGCATTATTTATGAAATATTGCAGATAGGATGTCAAAACATTGTTTCCTCAACGACTTTCTTGAGGAAAGGTTGTATGTGATACAACCGGAAGGTTTTGTCAATCCTGAAAGATGCTAATAAGTATGCAAAGCTCCAGCAATCCTTCTAGGGACTGGAGTAAGCATCTCAGAGTTGGAATGTATGCTTTGATGATGATCAAAGATTTTGGGTTTATACAAAGTTTATGAGAAACTTGTATATCCAAAGAAGTGAGTGGGAGCACTACAGAATTTCTGATAAATATATGTTGTTGACATATTGTTGATCAGAAATGACGTAGAATTTCTGGAAAGCATATAGGGTTATTTGGAAAGTGTTTTTCAATGGAAAGCCTGGATTAAGCTACTTGAACATTGAGCATCAAGATCTATAAGGATAGATCAAAACGCTTAATGGTACTATCAAATGAGCACATACCTTGACATGATCTTGAAGGTGTTCAAGATGGATCAGTCAAAGAAGGAGTTCTTGCCTGAGTTGTAAGGTATAAAGTTAAGACTTAAAGCTTGACCACGGCAGAAGAAAGAGGAAGGACGAAGGTCGTCCCCTATGCTTTTATCATAGGCTCTCTACAGTATGCTATGCTGTGTACCGCACCTGAAGTGTGCCTTGCCATGAGTTAGTCAAGGGGTACAAGAGTGATCCAAGAATGGATCACAGGACTGCGGTCAAAGTTATCCTTAGTAACTAGTGGACTAAGGAATTTTCTCGATTATGGAGGTGGTAAAAGAGTTCGTCGTAAAGGGTTACGCCGATGCAAACTTTGACACTAATCCAGATTATTCTGAGTAGTAGACTGGATTCGTATAGTAGAACAATTATTTGGAATAGCTCCAAATATAGCGTAGTAGCTGCATCTACAAGATGACATAGAGATTTGCGAAGTACATAGGGATCTGAAAGATTCAGACCCGTTGACTATAACATCTCTCACAAGCATAACATGTTCAAACCCAGAACTCATCGAGTGTTAATCACATGGTAATGTGAACTAGATTATTGACTCTACTAAACTCTTTGGGTGTTAGTCACATGGGGATGTGACCTTGAGTGTTAATCACATATCGATGTGAACTGGATTATTGACTCTAGTGCAAGTGGGAGACTGTTGGAAATATGCCCTAGAGGCAATAATAAATTAGTTATTATTATATTTCCTTGTTCATGATAATCGTTTATTACCCATGCTAGAATTGTATTGATAGGAAACTCAGATACATGTGTGGATACATAGACAACACCATGTCCCTAGTAAGCCTCTAGTTGACTAACTCGTTGATCAATAGATGGTTATGGTTTCCTGACCATGGACATTGGATGTCATTGATAACGGGATCACATCATTAGGAGAATGATGTGATGGACAAAGACCCAATCCTAAGCCAAGCACAAGATCATGTAGTTCGTATGCTAAAGCTTTTCTAATGTCAAGTATCATTTCCTTAGACCATGAGATTGTGCAACTCCCGGATACCGTAGGAGTGCTTTGGGTGTGCCAAACTTCACAACGTAACTGGGTGGCTATAAAGGTACACTACAGGTATCTCCGAAAGTGTCTGTTGGGTTGGCACGAATCGAGACTGGGATTTGTCGCTCCGTGTAAACGGAGAGGTATCTCTGGGCCCACTCGGTAGGACATCATCATAATGTGCACAATGTGATCAAGGAGTTGATCACGGGATGATGTGTTACGGAACGAGTAAAGAGACTTGCCGGTAACGAGATTGAACAAGGTATCGGGATACCGATGATCGAATCTCGGGCAAGTGTCGTACCGATAGACAAAGGGAATTGTATACGGGATTGATTAAGTCCTTGACATCGTGGTTCATCCGATGAGATCATCATGGAACATGTGGGAGCCAACATGGGTATGATGATCCCGCTGTTGGTTATTGACCGGAGAGTCATCTCGGTCATGTCTGCATGTCTCCCGAACCCGTAGGGTCTACACACTTAAGGTTCGGTGATGCTAGGGTTATAGAGATATTAGTATGCGGTAACCCGAAAGTTGTTCGGAGTCCCGGATGAGATCCCGGACATCACGAGGAGTTCCGGAATGGTCCGGAGGTAAAGAATTATATATAGGAAGTGCTATTTCGGCCATCAGGACAAGTTTTGGGGTCACCGGTATTGTACCGGGACCACCGGAAGGGTCCCGGGGGTCCACCGGGTGGGGCCACCTGCCCCGGGGGGCCACATGGGCTGTAGGGGGTGCGCCTTGGCCTATATGGGCCAAGGGCACCAGCCCCAAGAGGCCCATGCGCCAAGAGAAGAGGGAAAGGAAGAGTCCTCAAGGGGGAAGGCACCTCCGAGGTGCCTTGGGGAAGAGGGACTCCTCCCCTGGCCGCAACCTTCCTTGGAGGAAGGGCCAAGGCTGCGCCTCCCCCCTCTCCCTTGGCCCTATATATAGTGGGGGGAAGGGAGGGCAGCCCAACCTAAGCCCTGGCGCCTCCCTCTCCTCCCCATGACACATCCCCCTCCTCCCGGAGCGCTTGGCGAAGCCCTGTTGGAATCCCGCTACTTCCACCACCACGCCGTCATGCTGCTGGATCTCCATCAACCTCTCCTCCCCCCTTGCTGGATCAAGAAGGAGGAGATGTCGTTGCTCCGTACGTGTGTTCAACGCGGAGGTGCCGTCCGTTCGGCGCTAGGATCATTGGTGATTTGTATCACGACGAGTACGACTCCATCAACCTCGTTCTCTTGAACGCTTCCGCGCACGATCTACAAGGGTATGTAGACCACTCCTCCCTCGTTGCTACATGACTCCATAGATTGATCTTGGTGACACGTAGGAAAATTTTGAATTATTGCTACGTTCCCCAACATGAATATGTCAAGCCGTCCATTTTTTCGTACATATTCCATCCTCGTATCATGACTTTGCCTTTCATCAGAGTAGTGTTCGTCAGTATCATGCATCAATGAGTTCTAAAGAGCAAGTTTTATTCCTTTTTCTTGTCAGTTTGACCTCACAATGCAAAGTCAATAAAGCTGAAGGAAATTGGCAAGGCATTGGATGATGGTGGTCCTTCCGAGCAACTGAAACGGAGGTTCTCTACAGATTCTACTCTACCATCCTCCCAACAAGATTCGCAAGACAACGCAAGGCTAGACAGTCAATGTAGTTGTGTAGATGATGAGCACATCTCCCCTACTCCACCATCAGAGGTGCTTGCTCTAACTTAGCACTATTATATGTGGTTGCATGTTGTGTATGATGTCTAGCTTGTATTGCTTCTAACTTTGTTGAATTGCATCTGCTTACTTTACACATAATGCCTGTGAATATGACACGTGTTCCTGTTTCTATAACATACATGTACATGATGAGCACATCTCCCTACTCCACCATCACAGGTGCTTGCTCTAAATTGGCACTATTATATGTGGTTGCATGTTGTGTATGATGTCTAGCTTGTATTGCTTCTAACTTTGTTGAATTGCATCTACTTACTTTACACATAATGCTTGTGAATATGACACGTGTTCCTGTTTCTAGAACATACGTGTACATGGTGAGCACATCTCCCGTACTCCACCATCACAGGTGCTTGCTCTAACTTGGAACTGTTATATGTGGTTGCGTTTTCCGTATGATGTCTAGTTTGTATTGCTTCTGATTATGTTGAATTGCATCTGCGTAGCTTACAACTTATACCTGCAACGATCACTTACCGATAAGACACATTTAACTTGGGACTGTGATGTAGGTTGCATCTTGCATTGTCTTCTAGCTTGTACTGCTTCCAATTTCTTGAAATGGCACTTATGATGAGACACTTTTTCCCTGATAGAGTGATATTGGTTGCATGTTCATATGGTGCCTAGATTTTATTTCTTCTAATTTTGTTGAAATGCCTTCCGCTTACTATTTTTTCATACATATTCCATCCTCCTATCGTACGTGTGAATATTAAATGCTGTCTTTTTTTGTATATATTCCATCCTCCTATCATGTGCTTGCCTTGCATCAAAGTACTGTTCATCTGTATCATGCATCAACCAGTTATGCAGAGCTAATTTTATTCATCTTCTTGTGGTTTTGACTTCATAAGGAAACATCAGAAAATAGGAAGGAAAAGAGTAAGTTAGGGGATGTTGGTGGTCCTCCGCACCGACGCAAACAGAGACTCTCTAGATTTGCCACTACTATTGCTAATGAAGTTGAAGTCCCAAGTCTACATGATGAGTTCATCTCCCGTACTCCACCATCGTAGGTGCTTGCTCTAAGTTGACAGTGTGATAATTGGTTTCATGTTGCATATGTTGTCTAGCCTGTATTTCTTCTATTTTGATTAAATTGCACCTGCTGAGTTTATACATTATATATGTGCATATGACATGGCGTCCTGTGTCTAGAATACACTGCATCTATCTATCATACCATGTTCTTACATCAAAGTACTACTGTTGTGTATCCCGCATCAGTCACTCATGATTGGACGCTTTTAACATGGCAGTTTGATAGTGATTGCATCTTGCATTGATTTCTACGTTGTACTGGTTCTAATTTTTCGAATTGCCACTTATGATAAGACACTTTTAACTTGGCAGAGTAATATTGGTTGCATCTTTCATATGGTGTCTAGATTGCATTACTTCTATTTTCTTGAAAATCCTTCTGCTTAGTTTACACATCGTAGCTATGAATATGTCACGCCGTCCTGTTTTTCTTACATATTCCATCCTCATACGGTTGTCTTACATCAAAGTATTGCTTATCTGTATCAGGCATCAATGAGTTCTGAAGAGCGATTTTATTCTTTTGTGTTGTGGGTACGGCTTCACATGGAAAAGTCAAAAAAGTTCAAGGAAAATAATATAGTAGGGAGTGGTGTTACTCATCGGGAGAAACAGAAAAGGATCTGCCGTCCAGATTCTGCCGGTACTTATAGTGCAGTAGAAGGTCCAAGTCGATCGGCTAAATCTACAAACACAGTATCACCTGCTCCACCAGCTGCAGCATCCGCTTCAACTGTACCAGCATCTCAACGAGTTACTCGTTCGTTTGCTCCGGAACTGGCCAGTTCCCAAGCTGCCTTCACACCTAACACTACTTCCGAAGCACTACTGACACAACAGGACTTATTAAGACCAAATGAACCTCATGAGCATCAACACCAAGATGGTACCTGACCGAGTCAAGTTGCAGTTGCATGCTCCTTTATATGTACACTCACAGTTTGATGTACACTAACATTTTCCATATTCGTTGTTGAACTAGCACCACGACGCAAGCGGAAACAGACATCAGGGATAATGCTTGACAGATTAACAAAATCTAAAGGAGGAAGAATGGAGATCCATTCTGAGGCGGGTTTAAAAAGGCCACGTGATGCTATAGAGTCATCCAAGTTAGTATCAGAGGCAGCCGTTGCCGTTAGGTGTCATGCACGTATCCTCCCAACGTGGATCCAGTACAGGAATGAGAAAGACAATACCCAGTTTAACACCTTCCTTGACCATTTATCTGTAAGTAATGTTATTCATCGCAATTAGTAATATTGTCTTGCTCTGTCCCATACTTTCTAGCTTCCTCCTAATAAGACTCAAATTCTTTTTTTCAACAAATGAGGTTCAAGTTGGATCCGAAAGATGATGCAACTAAACAAGCATGCACTCATGTTTTTCAGTCTGCTCTGCGATAGTATCGGTACCACCTTAGAAAATCTCACTTTGAAGGCAAGGCTAAAAATGAAATCGCCCAAACATCTCTAGTGGAATATATTACAGCTGCAGACTGGACAACCCTCGTTAAACACTGGTGTGATCCAAAGTATCAGGTAGGCTATATGTATTTGATCAGACCACATATTAAACTTGTATTTATGTATGTGCCTTACAAGTCTATCTTCTTCTAGGCTAACTGTTTAAAGAACAAGACCATCTGTTCAAAAGTGAAATTCCAACAGACAACAGGATCTCGTAGCTATATTGCACACTGCGAGGCTCTTGTAAATAGCTGCTACTTCTTTTTTCTGTGCCATATTATTGTATCTATATTGACTTGTTCCAAATACAGAGGAAAGCCTGTGCGGACCAAAAAGAACCTGAACCGAATGCAGTGCAAATCTTCAAGGATTGCCACACCAGCAAGATGAAGGGCATGAGCACACTAGTTCAAGCCACTATTGTAAGTCCTTACTCCTCCTGCCTTTGAACTGATTGGTATTGTGATGTGTTCATTTAACTACTTGGTTTGCAGCCAATGTTATTACTCTGTTCACTTTTATACACAGTTGTCTTAACGTATCATTTCACCTTACATGGTTTAAAAGAGATGAAGGATATTCTTTTGGTCTTGATCTGTATTCTAGTTGTTATGTTCACGTGCGCACACAATGATAAAATAGCCTGTTTGTTTTATATCTGTTTGCCCATGATATGAATGATGGCATACTATGTTCATCCTACTTTAAACCATGTCTCTTTATCCTTAGATGTCAACGAATGTGAGGAAATAGACAATATAGTAGGCATGCTACATGGACATATGTTCCGAAAGTGATTTTATTATGTAGTTGGCACTACAATACAGTAGTTCACCAAACTAAGTTATGTATAAATGTGTAACCTACTTTGTTTGTTTTTGTCTCATTAGTAACTTATCTGGTGCACTAATCTACAAGTGCAAACTTTCAGGAAGTTATGGAAATTGAACAGCCACAACCACCTGAAGGTGACGAGGCTACCACAGGCACAATGTCACCTCTTGTTGCAGTGCGTCAGTATCTCTCCACTAACAGTGCAAAAAGCACCTTCGTGCGTAATTCTGGGTTGGTTTTCAAGGTAACCTCGTCCAAATCGCCTACTGAACAAAATCTTCCTGCTAGACAGAGTGATATAACTGTGCTCCAGACACAAGTCCAATCCCTAATGGACGTCGTTTTGGAAACAAGAATAGTGGTTGGCAAATGTCATCAAGATATGAATGGTTTTGAAACCAGACTATCAGACATTCACTTCGTTGTTCAAGAGCAATGGCGGAAAAAGGTGAAGATCGTGCTGCTCCATCAGATTCTACAGCTTGAAACATTAGCACTCAGGTCAAATGATCTGTGCTTCTATACATCTGATGGTGCTTTTATCTGCAAGGACTGTAAACTTTATGCCAACATGCCTTTTGTTGTATGGTTGAAATTTATTTTGTTGTGATACAGCATTTATGATGCTTCCAAAGGCTGCAATAATTACGATGCTATTTTTGTATAGTGTAGTTTTATCTTAGTAATGTATTCGGCCGAAAGATTCGTAGGAGCCCAACATGCCAACATTCGTCCGGCCCATTCCAATTGGGCTAAAAACGATTATGGGACGAAATTTGCATGTAGCCCACTAAAAATATCTGGGCCTAAATCAGAACAAGATTTCATATTTTTCTGGTAGGCCTGTGCCCATAGTGCGCCTTTAATAGGCCTAAACATAATTTGGGCCCTCAGTAACAATAGGCCGTTTATAGGTGTAAATATCTCGAGCCCATAAAAAACATGGGCCTTTAAAAGACCGAAAGTGAGATTGGGCCCTGATTGTGCCAAATAACCCACTGGCCTTAGCAGGCCGAAATGGTGGCCCATTTACGATGCGGATCTTTCACAGGCCGAAATTCGGATGGGCCGTAAATGTGCCGACCTAATACACGGGCCTTTAACGGGCCGAAAGTTAGGTTGGGCTAGATTATCGTCATTTTTATATGGGCCATTAATGGGCCCAATGTGATGTTGGGCCACATATGGCCCATGGACTTTGTCCGACGTTAACAGGCCAAAAATCACAACAGGCCGAAAGTGGCCCAAATCTATAGTGGGCCTCTAACTGGTCGAATGTCAGACATGGCCGAATATGACCCAAATCCTTCACGGTCATTTATGGGCTAAAAGTTTCAATGGCCTGTAAATGGGCCCAAATGAAGCAGGACCTTTAACAAGCTGAAAATACACCGGGCTGTAATTCGGCCCATATACTTAGCGGACTGTTAACGGACCAGAAGTGACCATGGGCCGCAATGATGAGAAGTTTAAGACAGGCCGTTGACGGGCCAATTTGACATTAGCCGTATGGCCCTTAACTGAGAATGATGGGCCTTTAGCTGGGCCGGCCCATTATGGTCTGCAAAATCTTGTGGGCCTTTAGCTGGGCCGGCCCATTATGGCCCGCAAAATCACGTGGGCCTTTAGCTGGGCCGGCCCATTATGATACACAAAATCTCGTGGGCCTTTTGCTGGGGCGGCCCATTATGGACCGCAAAATCTTGTGGGCCTTTAGTTGGGCCAGCCTATTTAAACCTTATGGGCCACTTTTGGGCCGGTCCATGTGTCAACATATCATAGGCGCATCTCGCCCATTGGATGAGTGACACCTGTGCCAACGCGGAGCTGACACGTGTTTCCGTCAGCCAATCAGAATTTTACACGTGGCAAATCCCCATTGGTCCAGGCTGTTAACGGGTTATCGGATCCAAAACCGGACCCGATAGCTTAATGGCGTTCCGTTACGGTGGATTCCACGTGTCGGTCACCCTTGACAAAAGCACTTTTGTGACGCGTGATTTATCATCATGGAAGTGGACACTTCCGTGATGATAATTTTGGTAATGTCTTGGAACACTTCTATGACAGCACAGGTATGATTATCTTGATTCTGTCATAAATTTGTCATGGATGTACATGCATGAAAGAAAACGTGACCTACTGTGACAAACACGTATCATCACGGAAGTGTATATTTTTTGTAGTGCTAATTGCCTTGTTCGACCGCGGAATCGCCTATCTTTACGATGGTGCCTTCTTTAGCTGGAGAGAACTCGGCTTGTAGTGGATCGTCAAAGTTGATACACACTTCTATGATGCTATTGAACACAATGGCATCATCTACGTGATCAAAAAACAGATGGCACCACGTATTGCTGGGACGGCGCGTGTAAGTTGTTTTCGTCTAATGTTAATGATAACGCCATGACACTGTTTGAACTTTTGTGATGATTTTCATATCCCTATCTGAGCAGAATTTGAGTAGAACTATGGCAATGTATTAGAGATGTCGTAAATCAGCTATATTTGGAATGAGTTAATTCGTGCGATTGTGACTATGTCATTACAGCCAATTTGTACCCATGAAAAATCAAATGGTTAGGAAGATATGAATATTCTCCTTATTTTATAGTAATCTATATACTACTAAATATGAGTGTGTATCAATAGCCATGTTAGTTTCCTCATTTTCATGATGTAGAAACATGCATCACACTATTGGTTTCATCTAACCATACATTAGGGAAGTACATGTGCATATGGAGAACCCTATATTTCGAAGTAGCGAAATCCTGTAATGCTTACCAAGTGTACATACCTATATTCTCCCTTCAGCAATCAATGGCTAGCTAGAATAATATCCTCACAAAAAATTTGCCCATAGAACATGAGTATATAACAATGCATGGTCTGTTTGTTTCCTTCAAGAATTTGTTTGTGAGAACAGAACATGATTACATAACATGCATGACATGGTAGTTTCCTGTGAACAATCGATTGTGAGATAACATGAGTATAAGCATGCATGTCACTTCTATATTTTCGAACCCAGTATACATTTCCCTGTATTTTCCACTCAGTTCCAACAGGGACATATCAATGATGTTTCTTGCACATACTCTGAACAATGTTGATCTTACATTAACAATGCCTGTCCTTTTTGATATGATGCAGTGTCCCTACAGTTGTTGCCCTTTGTAATCACACCACCTTTGCCAAAAACATGGAAGCACAACTGGTTCCTCGCTCGATCAGACGACGGAAAAAGACTGATGATCATTCGCACACATGAGCCGAAAAAGTTATTGCAAAAACCCCACTGTGTACAAGCACCAGAAATACGTGAGTATCTGGGTAGTGGATGTTATGTCTATGAGTAGGATACCAGCTTGTTGGGGCCTTCAGGATTTTTGAGTTGGAGGTGGGATAAACAGCCTTGGTTCACACTCTCTATTTCTCAGACTCAATTATCCGATTAACCAGGAGATCACCATTGGCAAGGACCTTGATGGCAGAGAGGCTCTGTTTGCTATGGAAAATTGTGTCTACATGGCGAGCCCTACGACTTCGGGAGAAAACTCCTCTGATTGTCAATGATACATCCTGCAGCCAAAATAAGGTGAGAATGACAAAGGCATCTGGATTAAATTTGATCCTTGGATGTCTCAAGTCCGACAGGCAGTGATGTGGTTCAAGCCTTCAGGTTGATAGGTATTGGGCTATTGCATCGGAAGGGTGGAGTATTGGTGTCTCCGGATCACTGGTGGCTGAAGCAGGGCTGCAAATTATGATGGTGTTGGATCATCCCTCTTGGAATGACTTGTTGTCTTTGCTGCTTGTTCTGGATGGGTAGTTCTCTCTTTTGTTATGCATATTCCTTGTCATTTGGTCATCCTCGTCTATGTCACTCTTACTATGTAATAGTTGCCTCTATTTAGAATGTCATTCTCATCTGGATCACGAGAGTGAGAGCGCTGCAGATGGGTGTGTTTTGGTGGTGTAGCAAGACTTCTTATGAACTATCATGTCTTGTTGTTGATGTTAGTAGTAGTCACTAGTCAATGTTTGAATGTTGTATATATCATTGTTTCGAACTGTTTACTGTCTCGAACTGCTGGTGGGCTAAAGGAGGGCATCACTCTCCAGTGTTCAGAGTATATCTCCTTTTTTCATGTTATAATTTTAGCTCAGTGTCTTTTGATGATGCACACTTATTCGGGCCACTGAGGTGTCATTGAATATGGGCCGAGTAGTAATGCAATGCCAAAAATGTCAATTATGACTCTCAGGTCGGGCTCTCAAAACATCCTATAAAAGGCCGGGCTCACCAAAAAAGAAAGAATAAGGACTCTTAGGCCGGCATGTGGGTGCCACTGGTGTTTTCGTGTGCTTGCACGCCGGGAGCATATTGGCGTGTGTTTGAAATTCATGCTACCTTTTCATCCCCAATCTCCCGCCCCTCCCCCACCTCTGGAATCTCGATTCCTACTCCAGTTCCCCAATCCCCCTCATGTACTACCTGTACTTGAGTGCACTACACTACAAAAGAAGACACATCCGTGACATTTTGAGCCGAACGAAAAAAATTCGGTCATACTTATGACACTTCTATGACAATAATTGTGACAAAACCCGGTATCATCATAGATGTGGTGGGGTCCTACTTCTATGACAAAAAATCATGACAGAAAATGGGCTTGTCGTCCTGGGCGAGCCGGAGACACAGCTGCATGACATTATTTGGGCCATCCATGATGGAAAAAACCATGGTAGAAGCGAGGGCGAGGAAAATATCAGGGTGTTCTCGGTTACGGTGGGTGGTCAGGGCCAAGCGATGCACATTTATCTCGTACAAGCACGCGCATGGGTGCGAGGCATTGGGCTCTAACTGAACCCAAGCGAGGCGTTGGGCTCTAACTGAACCCGAGCGATTGCACTGCAGGCTACGCGTTAGTGAACCCGAGCGATCGATTCCTTCGCTACTGCTGCTAACTGAAGCCGATCGATGCTGCCTCTGGATGAACAATGAGCGTTGCTGGGAGGTTTGGATGAATAGTTCCCGGTGGGGGTGGATGAACAGGACCCCGTGGTGTTGCCTCTGGATGAACAGGACCCCGATCGATCGAACCAGTTGGGGCTGGATGAACAGGACCCCATGGAGGGCAGGATGAACAGGACCACCCCGTGGAGGGCTGGATGAATAGTAGACGGTGGAGGGCTGGATGAACAGTAGCTTGTGGAGGGATGGTTGAACAGGAGCCCGTGGAGAGGGCTGGTTGAACAGTAGCCGGTGGAGTAGCACGCGGTGGAGGCTGGATGAACAGGAGCCCATGGATGAACAGTCGTAGGTTGAGGCTGGAGGAGGTCGACGGTGGATGAACAGTAGCCCGTGGAGACTGGAGGGGGTCAACGGTGGAGATGAACAATATCCCGTGGAGTCCTGTTTTGTGGTACGCCACACCCCTCCCGATGAACAGCACCCCCGTTTCGACCGAAGCGGTCTAACACAAGTCCGTTTCCTCTGTTTTGCGGTATGCCACACACCTCCCAATCAACAGGACCCTCGTTTCGACCGTAGGAGGTCCGTTTCCTCCGTTTTGCAGCACGCCAGACCCCTCTCGATGAACAGGATCCTGTTTCGACCGTGGCCGGTCGAACACAAGGCCGTTTCCTCCGTTCTGCGGTACGCCAGGCCTCGTTTCCATCGGCTGTTCCGTCCAGGCCCTCCCGATGAACACGACGATGCATTCCGTTTCGACCTAGCCGATTGGCTCCCCATGAACACAACGATGATGCAGTTTCTCCATTCCGACCCAACCATGTACACGAGCCCTGGTCGTACATATGCGCGAGTAGGCGTTCGAGACCCTACCCGTACGTACGTGGCCATATTTTCTGTCTTGCACACTGGCCGCTGTACGTACGTGTACATGCTAAGTGTGTGCCTCTACTATGACACGTGCATGCCTCTACAGCTACCAGTATGTACATACACGTTCGCGACCAGAATGACAACGCTACGTATGCTTCGACGAGGTGGGTCCCGACTGTCATGCACTTTCTTGTGTGCGAAGATGTAGCTGGTGGGTCCCAGCAGTTAGGGGGGCGAATCGGTTTTTTTGCCCGGACGCACTTCCTTGCATGCGAAGATGTAACTAGTAGGTCCCAGCAGTCAGGGGGAAACATTTTTTTCGTGAAATACAGTTGCCCATCCGGTGGGTCCCTGCTGTCAGGTGGAGGAATAATTATTTTGCGCGTAATAAGGAGGCACTTCCTTGCGGCCGTGGACCCAGCTGTCAGCCTCTGCACGTATAGTACTCTTCCGATGGAAGTCGTTCCTTGACCATGTTGACCACGCAGCGCCGAGAGCACCCGGGCGGTGGACGACGGCGAGGCCTAGGAAGCGGACGACGCGGAGTCGGGGAAGACGCGGCAGTGGAAGCCCGCGCGGAGAGGAGTATGAGGGTTCACTGGTTCGGCTGTTGTGTGAGGCTACCGTCGCCGCAGGGCCTGGCCAGCGGTGGGAATAGTAGGGGGCAGTGAGGCCTCTGCGGCAGCACAGCCGGCCACGGGAGGCAGGAGCATGTGGCACAACCGGCGCTGCTTTGGGCGGCTAGAGCAAGAAGACCAGAGGTTGAAGAAGCACTACGATAGTTGGATGGACATCGTACGGTCACTGGAGGTAGAATCGTTCATATTGACTAAGTTGACAAAGCACTCCGTCCCCGTCAACTTAGTAGGCCCACAAGTTAGCCTCCCACCAAGGTGGGTCCCAACTAGTAGGGGGAGTATTCATTTTTTTGTACGTAATAAGGTGGGTCCCAGCGTTTTTTTTCGTGAAATACGTTGGCCCGTCCGGTGGGTCCCAGCAGTCATGGGGGAAATGTTTTTTTCACCAAATATGGTGGCTAGTCCAGTGGGTCCCTGCTGTCAGGTGGAGGAATAATTATTTTCCGCGTAATGAGGAAGCACTTCCTTGCGGTTGCCGTGGACCAAGTTGTCAGCCTCTCCACGTACTGTACTCTTCCGATGGAAGTCGTTCCTTGACCACGTTGACCACGCCGCGCCGAGAGAACCAGGGCGGTGGATGGCGGCGAGGACTAGGACGGGGATGATGCAGAGCCGGGGAAGACGCGGCAGTGGATGCCCACGCGGAGAGGAGTACAAGGGTTCACTGGTTCAGTTGCGATGTGAGGCTGCCATCGCCGCAAAACAACATTGTGTGTGGGTGAGTGGAGGGATGCCCTAGCCAGCAGTGGGAGTAGTAGGGGCGGTGAGGCCTGTGCGGCAGCACAGCCGGGCACGGGAGGCAGGAGCAGGCGTCACGACCGGCGCTGCTTTGGGTGGATGGAGCAAGAAGACCATAGGTTGAAGAAGCACGACGGCCGTTGGATGGACATCGTACGGTGACTACAGCTAGAATTGTTTATATTGACTACTAAGTTGACAAAGCCCTTGGTAAGCGTCAACTTAGTAGGCCCACAGGTCAGCTTCCGAAATGGTGCACCCCAGATGTTAGGGGGAGGAATCATTTTTTGGGCGGGTGAAGCTAGAATATCTGAGATTGAAGAAGAAGCACAGCATCCGTTGGATGGACATCCAACAGCCACTGCTGCTAGAACCGTGTGTTGACTATAAGTTGACAAAGCCTTGCATATGCGTCAACTCTCTTTTTTTTAGGGGACGCGTCAACTTAGTAAGGCCACAAGTGTGTGACAGAGAACTTATAGCCCATTTGAGATTTGTAAGAATGTGCAGCCAATTCCTGAATTCTAATGGAATTTACTACAACCCATTTATAGTTTGTTAAAAGTACAGCCCATTTCAACCAACCGTTCAAAACAAAATTCAATAAAATTTCCCACATTTTGATGGGATCCGAAATATTTTTATCCCGAAATTTCTAGTCAGATTAAATACAATTTCAATATAAATTTATATTAGGTAAAAATCCAACGAAACATTGCGCTTGCAACAATTAATGAAATTAAAATTTTCAATATCCAAAAATAATATTTTGTAAAGTAATTATGTGTTTGGTGCATTTTTTATAGTTACTGCCCAGTTTTCGTAATTACATCCCATTTATTATTTCTAAAAGCCCATTTTCTTGTTAAGCCTAATGCATCCCTGCTAGGAAAGATTTGCAGCCCAGCGGGGAGGAGAATAACAACGTGACCTTGCGTGGGTATTGCTAAAAAAAGTATAGCTGGGCTAGCCATTTTCAGCTTGAAAAAAATTAAGATCTGGGCTGGAGCTTGGGCTAGACGGGCCACAGCCCGCCCAGTTACTAGCTGCAGCGATGTTTTCGTTGTTGTTCAGAGGAGAAAAATTAATATCTGGGCTAAACATCGATCAAGAAAAACTCTGCAGTGCTCACACCTCAAAAACACAAATACTGCTCGAGCTTCTTGATCCCAGCTATCGGCCGCTTCTTGTGCAATTCTCTCATTTATTGACTACATAGGTTGACAATGGTACGGGACCGTGATGTCAGGAAACCAGGAGGAAGCAAAAAATAGTTTTATATACTAATAAGAAGGCACTTGCGTATGTGCGGCTATGGCCCTGGTGCCTCCCCACTGTCATCCGCTCCAAGTAAAGGCATCTCCTCACCCTCATGTTCGTTGACCATGTTGATAACGCGGGACGGAGGCGCTACGGTGAGTGCAAAAACTCGAAGGACGACGGAGAGGGCCTCGCGGGCCCTACGGATGGTCTGATACAGCGCCTGGTGCTCATTCGGGAAGCCAGGATCATAGGGCCACATGTTCGCGACGACATTGTCGTTCGCTTGTTCACTGGTGCTCATTGAGGAGAAGGAGGTTGCAGCACAAGCCCTCCTGCGCTGGTGGCTCTTCCGCCATTAGGGCGTCGAAGTGCGGCCACACCTGCTCTATGGTGAACACAGCATGAACCGGCTTGGACAGTGGCGCTGGCTCCTGGTCAGAAGCTACGTCCATTGTCGGATTGTCGTCGCTCAGCTCGGCGAGGTAGCTGGTGAGCCAGCATGTCCGGCTGCTGGACCGACCCGCTGCCAAGCACGAGTCTGACTGCCCTGTCCCACCCAGACCGCCTCCCTTGCCCGCGCGCGCTTTCCGCCTGAAACGGTCAGCGCTGCCCGCCCCTCTTCCCGGTGCATGCGATTGCACCGCCTTCAAACAACACAAGTGCCGTCTGTCCGTCCTTCTTCCGCCCACATTAATGATACGTGGTTGCCGAGGCGGCTACTCCGACGCCACAGGTCCGTCCCTCCGCCGCCCACCATTGCTATATAAACTGCTGCGCCGGCCATAGCCACAGTCATCCGCTTCCATTCCTATTCTCCTGTACACACCACTACTGCCCACCATGGCTTCCTCGCGCTCCAACACTATTCGGGACGGGCGGACGACGGACCACAAGGAGATGGCAGCCATTGCTGCCGACTGGCTGGCCGGCAGGCAGCCGAAGGACGACGATGTCCCAATGGAGAACATGGTAGTCGATGATCCGACACCAACCCCCTCCTCCGCGCCATCCTCTCGGGTGCATTGCACCATGACCATTGGCGAGGCCCGTGCCCAATATATGGACACGGTGAGGCAGAAGTTGAGGAGCAGTTTCGGGAGGCATAGGCCGATGTCACTTACAACCACCATCTCCTCCAGGAGCACCTGCAGGCGGAGGAGCAGATCGCCGTGGAGTGGGCGGAGCAGGAGGCGCTGCTCGACTCGTACCGCTCCGCCCGCATGGGCCGCCTCAAGCGCTGGCGGTACCGCATGCGGATGGCGGAGGCTGTGGCCGCCTACATAGAGGGCGATGAAATGGGTGAGGTGCTGTTTCGCGAGACCAAGGACAAGGCAGAGGACAATGCCGGCACCGACAAGTCCCTGCTCCGCGGGCGTCGACGAGGCCCTGCTCTGCCGAGGCCCTGCGGCGCCAACAACGAGGCAGAGGAAACCGCGGACTCCGCCGAGGCCCCACCCTGCCGGCAACGAGGGGAAGGATTTCCCCCGCTCTGCCGAGGTGCCACCCGCCGGCAACGAGACAAAGGACATCATTGGCTCCGCCGAGGCCCTGCCCCGCTGCGAACGAGGTTGTGCCACACAGAAAACGAGGAAGAGTAGAACACGGTAGGTCGCCGCCGCTCGAGTCCAATTAAGGCCACCGCTACTACCCTCCGGTTGCTGGCACTAAGCTGTACATCATGGAGCAATTCTATGATTACAGGATGATTGAAGAGCGCTCCATGGTTGAGCAAGCTCATGAGATACAGTCATTTGCTAGATAACTTGAGCACTTCAGTTGTATGCTACCGGACAAGTGTAACAGTCTGGTTTTGGCCCTTTTCTTTTTAAATTATTGGTTTTTGCTCTGTTTTTCTTTTTGGAGTGGTTCTATGGCCTTGCCACCTGGGAAATCATCCTCATTCCCCCTCCCAAGTGGCTCATCATTCTCAAAACCTTGCCAAGATCATGTCACTTCACTACTTGACCAAACCCTAATTTCTTTTTTCTCAGGAATATTCCTTTTTCTATAAAAGGAATAACCTTATATGCCCTAGGTTGTGAAGCAACCCATATTTCCGTCCATCCAAAAATTCCCAAATAATTTTCATAATTTATTTGGGTCATACATTGCTCAAATATGCCCAAACTTTGCTTTCATAGCTCAAGAATAATTCCCAACTAATTATTCTTCATTTCTGTCCATAGGGGCACTTTGTGACGGAAGTGTCACCTATACTTTCCTGATTGCACCCATATATTTTGGGAATTCTCTTATATCCAAATCATTTCCTCATGCCAAAATTCAACTTTATTTGCCTAGTCAATCTTCCTCAGCAATTTTTCAAACTTTCTGTCACACAGAAGGCATTGTGAAGGAAGTACTAGTTAGGAGTATCCAAATGAGTTGAAATTTGGCACACTCCTTCATGTTCCTATATTATCACACTCCTCCAAATTTCTGCTCCATCCCTTGATCTATGTAAGCACAGCATCAAATCTTTGATTCTGTCAATATTTTCAGGTTGTGAAGCAAGTATATTTGATATCGCTTCATTTCACCTGACAATTTAGCAAAGCATTCGCCTACACAAATAACTTCTCTCCACCAATTTTGGCATAAATTCTTAAAGCCAATATTTCTCTAGAATTATTAAAAGATTCTGGTCAGTGAGGATGATTGTGAAGCAAGTACCATTTTGGTTAGCCCAAGTGGTATGAAACTTTTACAGCATCTTTATATGATCAAATCATTAGGCCTTGACAAATTTGAGCTCATGTAGCCTTCCCATGTGAGTGCTTCTTCTGTTTTTGCTTCTGGACCAGTTTATGTGGTTGTTAAGCAACTACATTAAATCTTGGTCTTAATCTTCTCAAAGTTACCAGGAAGAAAGTCTTTCTTACCCTAAACCTCGTAGACAACTCCATTGCTCCCAATCACTTCCCTGTTGATCAGTAGTACACGACCAAGTTTACTGCAGTAAACTTCAGAGGTAGATTACTAGTTAACCAAAGCAATTTTAACCGAACTACCACCTCAGTTGTAACCTCCCCAGGGAGGACTTACCACTAGAAAACATGTTCAAGCCCCTCGCCCCTGCTACATGCCAGTGCACACGGTGAACGCGTTAATGGCATCACAGTGCGGGTGCTCTGTGTGTTGTGGCGTGTCCAGAGTACCGTTTGTGCCTTGGCACTGCTCCCTGTCGTCGTATTAGAGCTCGTCAGCATGTCCAGTGGCTGCATCTCGTCGTCGCTATTGCCCTAGACCCATCTCCCCCTCCAGAAACCTCCTCGTCGATGTTTGCCGACGCACGCCCACGGGAGCACTGTGCCCCGTTTGGCTCTGAGCTTGTTTCGGTCGTTTCGTCTGCTCCCCGGTGTCGTCTACCTCCCCGTGATCGTTGCCAGCGAGCCCTCGCCATGTTCCCCATGCCCTCCCATGCTCACTGAGCTTGCTAGAGAGTTGGCCGAGCTTGAGCGGCAGCATGCAGCCTCGTCCTCCCTCGTCCCGTCCGTTTCCTCCTGTCCCTCTTGGCCTCCTCCGTCCTGTGAGCCTACCTGCTTCTCCTCCCCATCGTCTACCCCCGAGCTCATGCGCGCGCACACGCATCCGTGGTGCCGGCCACGCGTCCGCAGCGACGCCAGTGCGGCAGCTCCTCCCCCGCCTATTTAATGCCTCCCAGATCTCGCCTCTCTTCACTAGCAGCCTCACTCTACTCCCAGAGCCCCGCCTAGCCATCCCCTCGAGCCCAAGGAGCTCTCTGTAGTCTCCATTGCCACCATGGCCGCCGCCCTGCCCTCCTAAATTCAGTCGAACCAAGCCCTTCCCCTCCGTTCTGCCACCAATAGGAGATCCCCCGTAGTCCGGCGAGCCTCCTAGCCCCCTTTTCTCTCTGCTATATCATTGGTGGCGTCGTCCCCGAGTCCTCCCATATCCGCCATCCTCCACCGCGTAAACCCTGCCCGACCCCATCCTCTTCGGCGTGCGCCACTGGCTCAGGCCGACGCCACTCTCCGCGCTGAGCTCGTCGGTTGGCGGAGCGTCGCCGGAGGCCCTCTGTGGCGCCGGCAATCGCCGCCCAACGCCGGCGGCCTCCCTCTTCCTTGCGAGCAAGCACGATGGAGACGAAGACAACATTGACCCTGCCCCTGGGCCCCACCTTTCGGCCTCTCCACTCTGACCTGGCCGGCCCTGTGACATGGTTAAGTGGAGGCGTACTCCACGGAGTACGTCTTCGCTTAACAAAAATGTAGTCAGCTTCTTCCTCGGACGGAAATGTGTTTTCCCTTCTGGGAGATGTATTTCCAGAAAATGTGTTTTCAGTTTTTCTGACTGAGGGCCTGTTTGTGAAGATTTTCTTATAGATAGGTCCCTAGCAGAAAAACTATCACAACTTTTTGCTCACAACTCCAAATGAGGTGAATCCAAAGCCCACTTATTTGTTTCCTCGAGCCCGTTCTGTTGGAATCATTCTCACCAAGTTTTAACTTCCTGAAAATGACCATTTTTCCCTGCCCTTATCCAGCCCCCTCTGAGAGAGAAAGATTTTCGACGATTCTTTCCGCGAGCTTCTCGCACTTCTTCTCGGTGATTTCTTCCAACCCAGGCAAGCCACACCCTCCATTTGCATGATTGCAATGCAGTGACATGGTTTATTTATTTGAACTTGTTTAAAATATTGCCTTAGCTATGTATGATTTGTTCATGTCATTTCTTGGAGTATTGTTTTGATCTTGATATTGCCGTGATATTGCTTGGAGTTCTAGAACTTACGTTTGGATGAGTATGTGGATGACATGTGCCTTTGGATTCTTAGTGGTATTATGATTATTTTCATGATGGTATCTGGTATTATTTTGGAGTATTACTTTGGATATCATGTTGCCTTTGAATTCTTAGTGGCTGTTATAATTATTTTCATGATGGTATCTGGTATTATTTTTGAGTATTACTTTAGATATTATGTTGCCTTTGGATTATTAGTGGCTAGTGTTAGTTTCATCATGATGGTAGGTGATATTATGTTTTGGAGTATGATGATGGAGATGATGCTTGCATGTCGATCATAGCTGGATAGTTAGTTCTTGATATTTGAGTAGTAGTATTATCGTTCTTGGATTCATCATGATAGTAGTGTTATACTTTCTCGGAGTATTTTGATATGACGATATTAAGCTTTGGATTATTTGTTGGATATCGCTATGACTTGGATTATAGTTTGATAGTTTATACCGGAGTATCAGTTATCACAGTTATATTTTTGGGGATAAATTTCGTCATTAAGTTGGTCAGGTGCCACCGAAACGGGCTTTCTCCAGTGCAACCACACTTGCCTTTATGGGAAGGCCCTAATGCGATGCTATTGCCGTGTCTCTCGCCGGTGCCTCT
The DNA here is from genome assembly GCF_056163025.1 of Triticum urartu. NCBI lineage: Eukaryota > Viridiplantae > Streptophyta > Magnoliopsida > Poales > Poaceae > Triticum > Triticum urartu. The sequence goes on along the minus strand of NC_141874.1, from coordinate 196,025,026 downwards.
AACGAGGAAAGGTTATGGGCGTGCGCTACCCTGATCAGGTAGGCAGACATAAGCCTTGTGTGCCCATAGTTGGATTTTGCGCGCTTTTGTCCCAGTTTGGGACCGTTTTGTTTGCCAGGACGGTGGCTGTTTTGCCAGGATGGTGCCTGTTGGTGCCTTTGGTAGGCACGGGGCCACCCAGGTCTGAACCCAAAGGGGGTGTTGGTCGGAGTAGCCGAGAGAGTGTCATGGCAGTATATCGGTTTTGTCGGAATGCTGTTGGTCCACCCGAATGGGAGTGCGAGGCCATGGGTTCCGTGGTGTGTGTAAAGTGCGCTACCTCTGCAGAGTGTGTTTGTTTAAACTATCGATAGCCGCGTCCTCGGTCATGGGCATGGGTTCGTACTAGGTCACACCGTTCGATCAACACTCACATGACGGAATGACTTATAGGTGATTTATATGTTGATATTTTGAGCAGTACAAATTGGCAGGATGTTAATGATGATGATGGAGACCAAGTGTTGGTCATGGTAGTGATCGCCAGAAAGATCACCGTTGGTTATGAGGTAACTCGTTGAACCAAGTGTGGTTCCGTTTGTGATCCATGAACGATCACCGTTTGGTTTTGATCACGAGGTGATCGAGATGGTATATTACTTGGCCGGTTAGCCAAGAGTGATATGGTTATGGAGATTTGAGATGTTGGCTTATCAGTATAATTGTAGTTTCATACCATGCTTAGTAGTTGTTTCATCATAATAGTTTTTAATTTAATTAACCTGTTAAATGCCGTGTGATTGTCTTGCCTTAATGTTTATGGTTGTTGTGAGCTTGCAAGTACATTCAATGTACTGACCTGGCGTGTTATGCCAGATTGCAGGTGATACCATGATTGCTTGATTGTTTGTCGAGGTTGTCGTGCGTGCGCGATAGATCATGTCCCAGCCAGAGTCCCTGCGGAGTGGAGTTCACGTCCTCCGTCATTGTTCCGCTGCTAGAAGTATTCTGCTACTACGAGTTGTTTTGTTGCTAGCATAAAGAAAGTGTAGTATCACAGGCGTAGTGTCACCATGCTAATGTGCTTCTTTGTAACATCAGACCTTATATTATTATTCTTGTAATAAGATCTGATTTGTTCTATGTCAAGCAGTGTCGTAATCCAGAGACTTCTCCTCGATCTCTGGGCTGGAATATGGGGCGTTCCGGTTTCTCTGAGCCGGGGTGCCATAGCGCTTGGTATCAGAGCAGGTCTGGCTGTAGGACGCCCTAGTCAGCGCAAGCGGTACAAATCGGTAGTGTAGAGTCTGGCTTGTTTATTGCATTTGGTTGCTGCATTTGTTTGTTGCACAACATGCATATAGCCCTAGTATTTGTTGCTAACGATTTATCTGGTGAGTGTAGCTGACATCGGCTCGGATCCACTACAGCTAAGCCTTTGCATTTATCCAGTTTTCTTTTCTTGCTTGTCCTTCGGTATTTGGTGTCATTTTTGTCCTAGCGGATTGATGCCAAGTGATCCCGACACTGTTTGCAAAAATGGTGCTCAGGTATCGCGCTGAATTCCTCCCTTCAACCCCATTTTGTTTCGGTGGTAGGCATGCTTCTACCCCGGATCGTCCTTTTTCTTGTCGTGTTGGCAACCCTTAATGGTCTTAGTCATCAAGAAAGGGCAATGCCAGCAGACTCAATTTCCCCGCAATCCTTATTTCTTGGATGAGCACGGATATTTTCAGTCCGCTTGATAATAATGTGGCAACGACATTTGTGTCCTGCTACATGGTTACCAAGTATGTCCTCGCCTCCGAGCTAGTCCAGGTTGCTACCTGGCTAAGCTAGAACTTGGTGTAGCGCTGTTTACACCAATTCTTCCACACATTTATTCATCCTCGTGCACATCGTCACAGCATGCTAGATCGTAGAACCGGAGATTCCGCGAGATTTATGTGCTTAAGTAGGCATGCATATTGTGTGACGAGCAGTAATATGTGACACTTATTGTGTGTGAATTGATTGTTGTTGTGTTCTTGAGTTTTCTTTTGCTTCTTTCTTTTGGGACACGGTGTTACATTATTCCCATATAAAGAGTTTCTCATCAACCGGCACCGGATCCGAAGAATCAGCAAGGAGTTCAAATATTTTGAAACTCAGCTAGGTAGAATGGAATTCTCAGCCGACTATAGTGAAATGGGGAATATATGATTTTGAGGTTGATAATCAATTTTGCTCTAGTGTGCACTCCTCACAATAGTACTGATAAATCAAGTCCCCATCAGTACCAAATCCTCACAATAGTGATGATCAAGTCAGCAGCAAGACAAGTTAGGTACAAGCTCGAACAGCGTATTTTCAGCCAAAGGTATGGATCATATACAAAATTTTGGCTCAGCGATGCATGATTCTTGAAATATGTTATCATACGAAATAAAGTCAGCATGTGATATGTCAAGGAAGACAGTCAAACAAATTTTATCATGCAAATAATCAGCCACCGAATATTATGGGCGTAGATTTCAGTATGCATATTAGTATGAAGCTTTGATTAAAGAAACTCAGTCTTCTCCCACACGTTATCGGAAGAAATTTATGATGCAAGGCTCCTCAATTTTCCTCAGCATGATATGTGAACAATTTCCGGTCCAAAATACCCGGTCTTTCTCAGCAAGATACCTCAGTAAAAGCTTCTGAAAATGGAAAATGAATCTTTCTCAACAAGCAACCCGAGGAGAAGCTTCTCAAGTATGGAAACCCGGCTTCTCCTGCACAATACTCATGTCATGCTTCGTGTGTAAGCTATCGAGGCTTCTTCTGCAAGCTACCCAGGCAAAAGCTTCGAACAGAAGCTAACGAGCCTTCCTCGGCAAGCTACACGAATGGCTTTTCTCTGCAGTTCGAGGATCAAATTTGCAATAATTTTTTCAGAGGTACAATGCAGTCAAAACATATGCCTACCTCTAGAATCAAGTGTTTGGTTGCATATGATTTTTATATATGGCGATCATGCATCCCCAACCATATCAGTCACTCATACGAGGTACGGCAAGGATCCAACAGATATACCTAAGGAAAGTAAGTATCCCCCAAACTCATGACTCATGCAAATAAAGATAAGAAGAGATACATTTCATATAATACAAGGATTGACAAGATCCAAAGATGACATCACAGAAGCAATAGTTTTGACAATGGTCATCAAGGTCATTATTCCCGCAACTGACAACGAGATTTCCTAAAACCTTGTCACCTTCCTGTATGATTGGACTCAGCAATGAGCTTCGTATAGCTACAAACCTTGGTTATATGTCATATATGTGCGGACCCAGGTCAGAAAATAGGCACAAAGGAATAATGCAAACAATATTGCACTAATCATGTCCCTGGTCATACGAAGAATCAAGGACAGGTGTGGCCATGTTATTTCAGTAAGGTATCCAAACAAAGAAAATCATGACCATTAAAGGGGAGACTGACAACAAAGGTATGATGATTTTTGCACGACCATCAGGGTCTGGATACCCAAATCAGTTGGAGGCCTTAATTTCCATATGGATCCACAAAGGCATACTCTCAGCGGCCTACTCTGATATACATGGATTTCATATCCCGCTAACCCACTTAAAATGGTTAGTGTGGAAAATCCAATTGCGTATACCGACAAAATGGGTAAATCAAAAGCTGAAGAATTAGCTCAGACCCGGTATACTCACCGAGGAAATCAAGTACATGGTCAGTCTGTCAGGAAAAGCATTTTTCCGTCAGCCCCTGTTGGGCCAGTCTCAAGATGTAAATATTTGAGGTGTGACACAACTATAACTCCATACACCGTTATATTGCTCCTGACAAAAGGCAGTCAGATCTTTGTCACATATCTCATGCTCGAGCCAAGGAAATAAATCAAAATCAGTACCACCTATGAGCAGTCAGATCCTGTGAGAAGATTGCCATGATCAATTCTCAGCATTTATTGAAACTAGAAGGCCTGCATTTATTTGAAGCAACCCAATGACATAAGTATTAAGGTTTTCATGACAAAAGTAAATTTATGCTCAGATCCTTTGGATAGCACCGTAGGGATGAAAGAATCAATGTTAGCAAAAGGATTTGGTGTGTGAGAAAAAACCTGTCAGAATTTGGGGCAAAGGTGAAGCAAACCACCCCGAGCAAAGATAACCAAATCATATGAAATTCTCAGGGGAACAATAACTAAAGGAAAAAGGATACCCGAGCTGGAAACGGTGTCCTCAAGTGATACTTGTTCCCTGAGAAACCAAATCTCGAGGACGAGATTTCTTTAAGGGGGTAAGAGTTGTAACAGCCTGGTTTTTGGCCCTTTTCTTTTCTTTTTAAATTATTGGTTTTCGCTCTGTTTTTCTTTTTGGAGTGGTTATGTGGCCTTGCCACCTAGGAAATCATTTTCATCCCCTCAAAACCTTGCCAAGATCATGTCACTTCACTACTTGACCAAACCCTAATTTCTTTTTTCTTAGGAATATTCCTTTTTCTAAAAAAGGAATAACCTCATATGCCCTAGGTTGTGAAGAAACCCATATTTCTGTCCATCCAAAAATTCCCAAATAATCCTCATAATTTCTTTGCATAATAAATTGCTCAAGTATGCCCAAACTTTCCTGTCATAGCCCAAGAATAATTCCCCACTAATTATTCTTCATTTCTGTCCAGAGGGACACTTTGGGAAGGAAGTGTCACCAATACTTTCCTAATTGCTCCCAAATCTTTTGGGAATTCTCTTATGTCCAAATATTGCCGCAAGCCAAAATTCAACTTTATTTGCCTAGTAAATCTTCCTTAGCAATTTTTCAAACTTTTTGTCAGACAGAAGGCATTGTGAAGTAACTACTATTTAGGAGTTTCAAAATGAGTTGAAATTTGGCACACTCCTTCATGTTCCTATATTATCACACTCCTCCAAATTTCAGCTCCATCCCTTGATTTATGTGAGCACAACATCAAATCTTTAATTCTGTCAATATTTTCAGGTTGTGAAGCAAGTATATTTTATATTGCTTCATTTTGCCTGAAAATTTACCAAAGCATTATCCTACACAAGTAACTTCTCTCCATCAATTTTGGGATCAATTCTTAAAGCCAATATTTCTCTAGAATTATTGCAAGATTCTGGTCAGTGAGGATGATTGTGAAGCAAGTACCATTTTGGTGAGCCCAAGTGGTATGAAACTTTTACAGCATCTTTATATGATCAAATCATTAGGCCCTGGCAAATTTGAGCTCAAGTAGCCTCACCATGTGAGTGCTTCTTCCTGTTTTTGCTTCTGGACCAGTTTATGTGGTTTTTAAACAACTACATTAAATCTTGGTCTTAATCTTCTCAAAGTTACCAGGAAGAAAGTCTTTCTTACCCTAAACCTCGTAGAGAACTCCATTGCTCCCAATCACTTCCCTGTTGATCAGCAGTACACGACCAAGTGTACTGCAGTAAACTTCACAGGTGTATTACCAGTTAACCAAAGGATTTTAACCGAACTACCACCAGTTTTAACCTCCCCAGGAAGGACTTGCCACTAGACAACATGTTCAAGCCCCTTGCCCCCGCTACATGCCAGTGCACACGGTGAACGTGTTAATGGCATCACAGTGCGCACACTCTGTGCGCTGTGGCGTGTCCAGAGTACCATTTGTGCTTTGGCACCGCTCCCTCTTGTCGTATTAGAGCTCTACAGCATGTCCAGCGGCTGCATCTCGTCGTCGCCGTTCCCCTAGACCCATCTTGTCTAGCTAGGCCACTCCAGAGGAGGTCTTGTGTCGTCCGCCTCTCGAGGCTTGGCCCCTCGCGAGGGTCTTGGATGTTTTGTTGGTGAAGATGGGTCGTACGGCCTGCTGGCTCCGCCACGCCGCGGGCTGCAGGCAGGCAAGTCTGGGGACCCCCGTTCCTAGAATGCCGACAGTATCCCCGGGCCCAAGGTGGGCACGGGCTTGGCATCGCGGCGAAGCCAAGGGTCAAGCTCGAAGTGCCGCGGGCCCCAAAAGCCTTCGCCCTCGGTTGACGCGTGGCGGTTGATTGCACGTGGGCGTCTCCGCTTCCCCATGCTGCCTTTCACTACAAAAAACATGTTAATCCATGATAGTATTCTGGTGACGTTCTCGAAAACTGTCACAAATTATGACCGTTTTACCAGATTCGTCGCAAAATCCGTCATATATTAGCAACATGAGGATGGCCCCCCAAACCGGTAGCCCAATTATGACAGATAAAGAGGGACCGTCATGGAAACCGTCATGGCTCGACTAACTGGGCCTATATTTTTAGTTCGTATGCACCATTTGGACCGTCATGGACGGATGGTGCTGATGTGGTAATCCAACCTGAGGGAAAACTCGCGTTGTGATTGGTTGAGGTAATCGTCCCACGGATCGCAAATCCAGACCGTCTCCTCTTCTGTGATCCAACGGCAGGCAATCAACTCTATCCTCCCCGACTCCCCTATGGATCTCCGCCCACTTCTTCCTTCTCCTTTGTCCACCCCGACTCCCCTGTTCTCACTGTCCTCTTCCAGATCCCCCACCCTCCCCATCCATGGCCGCCGCCACCTCCTCATCCATGGCCATCTTCCAGGAGTAGATCCACCAACCGCCGTGATGATAGCCTCGTTCCCAGAGGCGGGACGACCCTGAAGGCGAACCTAGTGCACGCGGCGCCGATGCCGTTAATGTGGGTCGGGCGGCAGCCAGATCTGCCATGGCCACAACCAACGTCCTCTCCCTGCCTAGCCATCTTCCTCCCATGAATGAGAAGAGGGCCTCGTCAAGGATCCCATGGTGGAGGTCAACATGGGAGGCTGCTTCCTTCCTTCCCAGATTGACCGTCCATCAATGGAGGCCATGAGAGCTGCATGAGCACACACATGGCTGCGCTTCAAGGTCAGCCCTTGCCCATCTTTTCTATTCGATTTGATTTGATCTCCTTCCCTGATTTCCTTCCCCACGTAGCTGCAGGTCAATAGATGCAGGGACGCCGCAATGGAGCAAGTAAGGTGTCCCTTCTCCCACTGTTTCTTCAGATCCGCAACGGCCAGCCATATCCGGCGCCCCTGTACAAACGTGGTGGTAAGACGAACGACCTTCCTTCCCCTTTGCAGCATTTTAGTTTACCTCCCCCTGCCTAGCTAGCAAACTAGTTTGCTTTGGTCCAATCTGATCCTATCCTATCCATGGAGCAGATTGGATTTGGTTTCAGTTTACTTTGTACTGCATGGATGGTTGGTTTCAGAGAGAGAGATGGATGGTTAAGGCCCTGTTTTTGTTTTGTTTTAGCTATAACAAATTTATCAACTGAGCTAGCTTTCAACTTATTTTTCACAGTTGGTCCTGCTTAGGACAAATTGATCCATTTGCTTGGTTCAATTTATACATAGCTCTATATGCCCAAGTAAGATTAAATATTGCTGCCAATCTGATGCCACAATTGGCGTCTTTGTTTACTGTTATGTTATGTGTGCCACTGAACATTCAATCTTTAACCATTGCTTGTGTAAAACCAGACTTTCTTCTTTTTTGAATGGAGTGTTTGCTTGCTGTACTGCAAAAATAATTCATTCATCGCTCAATTGACATGTGCAAGCAATGTGTATAGACTGCATTTAGATTCCAGCCCAACTAGATTTTAGTTGAAGCGTTTGACCAAGCCATCTTGGTTTGCTACATTTTCGCCTTACTAGCTTTTTATTCTTCTTCATGTTTTGAAGGGGGTTGTTTGTTGGCACAGGCCCGACCTCACGCCGATGTAGCCGAGTACTTTCTGGCGATACACACGTACGAGACAGCTCGATTACTTTCTGAGCTTGCCGATTAACTGGTTGGAGACGTAGATGTAGACGAAGTGCACATAACACCGAAGCAGCCTAGCAAACTGCTGCATTGATTTTCTCTTGGACGCTAGCACACGCACGTAGAAAACTGCAAGCCGTCGGCTTGCCTGATACGAGCTAGTTTAGCACGCACACACGCGAACACGAACCAACACAGAGACGCCGAGATGATGGCTAAAGGCCCGTGTGGAGCCTTTGCTTTTCTTTCTATATTGATCTGACTTACGTTTACAGGGCAGCCACGTACAATATATACAGAACCTATATTCTACTAGTACATGAACGACTCGGCTCAGGATGTATAGTCCGTACCAGACAAGCTAACCTAATCGTGATTAAGTCCAACATTGTTTAGTATAGCCATGAAGCAGAAAGAACAAACATGGCACTTTAGCAAGACCATAATGATCCTGATACTCTTATCATTTTGTTAATGACATATGTGTGTTGTCAATGCTTGATGGATGCTAGTCCTACTGGATAGTATACCTAATTCTTTGTGCTTTAGAACATTCAAGAGCTCTTTAGTCCTACCAAAAAAATGATTTATGTTTACCTTACACAAAATATTCATATTTCTTACTTTTTAACTCATCTAGCTCACTGGTCACTGCCTAAAATTTCTACTGGATAGGGATTGTTTGGTTAGTGCTCCTGTTCTTGGTGAGCTAAACATATTTGTTTGTTTGTTTTATTTGGAGCATCAAACGCTCTCCATCAACGACTGGGACCCCATGCCTAAGTTGTTGAGTGCCTCATTTTATTCATTTTCACCATATATTCATTTGATTGCCTGCTACATCTTCAGTTAAATACTTGTGCTACTGTCCAGATTTTGTTAAATTGGACTGACTAGATATCTTTTCTTGTTATTTTTTGGTGAGAAATAAATATTGCAATTTATGTCTTATATTTTCCTTCAACTTGTCACACTGGTTACATTGACTATATATTTTTCTTCCGTACAATTTTGATATGATCTTGCATTTCATTTTCTGGTTTCTCAAGAGGTGGAAGAAATTTCTTGAGGCCAAACCGCAGGGAGGACGACGGTCAACAATGGGTACAGGTTCTCAAGGTCCCAGGGAACTGGGTACAGGTGCGGCTGCGTGCTCGCTGCGCATCCAAGGTACAGCAGCAGCACCAAAGCTGCCACTTTCTCCCTATCCGTAAATGTTTGATATGGCCAGCGGCGACATGATTTGTTTCTATATAATCATCTCTACACAATAGGGAACTCACTATATTCGGATTCCTTTTCTTTCTGTCCATCGTTGGATTTCACTATGGTCTTAATCAGGTCCAATTTTATGATTTTGTGTTGTTTTCATGAACATCTCAGATCTCATAATACTGTATACATCATTGTCAGGCAGCTTTTTATTCCTCTTCTTTTTTCACATGATTGTACTTTATGAATGACTAGCTAACTCACTGGACCCTTTTGCATTGACTAGCATTTTTTTACCAACCTATATATAGAACCAAACCATGGAACTGATTTGCTCTCTATTGCGACTGGACGTGTGTATTGTGAAATTAAGAAAGGGAAAGAATATATGTACCAGGATCTTTTATCATCAATTTCCTTGCTACTGTTTCTTTTCCTGTTTGATATTTCAAACGTGATGTTATGTTATCCTGAAAATGTTGTTAGTTGCGAGCTTGTGCTGCATTGGTGTCACGGTAAAAATACCATTATTTGAAGCTGACATGCACGGTTCACTTTACCTTTGGTACAGTTTTGTGTATGGATGAAAACCCATGCTTCAACCCATACTTTTGATTTTTTGAGTTAGTCTTACGGTTTGTCTATGTGCAGGCAACGTCGCGTCATTCCTCGGGAGCATATGTTGAGGCGATATGCTGGCTTTCCTTCAATGATGTCGGCAGCGGTAGCTGGATCTGTGTCCAGGATGGCATGGGATTGACCCATGGTTGATGTCTATTGAGCGCTGGGCGGCAGTGACTGTAAAGTAGCATAGAGTGTTCTCTAGCACTTGTTTGTACATTGAAGTTTCTTGTGTTTTTGCTCCTCCACGTGGTATTGTCGGTGTACTAGAGCAGGGGTACCCTAGTATCCCGAACTTGTGCACGGGTAGTCACAGCATCCCGCGGCAAGGCTTGCCGGGGGACGGCCAAGATCCTCCGTGGTTCCTTTGGAGCCATTCAAGAACAAAGTGTCCAAGTCAAGAAGAACAAGACCCCGGCAAGAGGAGCTTGCCGGGAAGGCCAACCAAGGCATACCAAGAAAACTTGCCGCGACGCGCCACGCGTCCCGGCAAGGCCCGGTGAGCGACAAGCTCCCGATCACGACAAGACGACGACCGCGGCAAGGGGCTTGCCGCGAGAAACCCCCACTTCGTGCCTGCGCTCCAGCACACCTGCCAACGTGTCGCTGTAGGACCCTCCCAAGCACACGTGGCAGGAGGCCGTGCAGCTAGGGGTGCGCGGTGGCAAGCAAGCGCTGACAAGATAACCATCGTGGCAAACGGTGGCGTCCCTAGCGGTCCCTTTGGGTACTGTTTAGGCGACACAGACGGGCAATTAATGCCCTTGTCCCCTGCCGTCAGGGTTAGGTATGATACACTGTAGCAGGTAGTTGTGCCTACCACAGCACCTTTCCATTTTTGCCCTTCACCTCCGTTGCCACCTGTCGGTAGCCCCTTGAGCATATAAAAGGAGGCCCGTGTGCAACGTAGAGGGGGGGTGAGCCAGTTCGAACACTCACGCTCGGTCTTGCTAGCCGCTGGTGTGTACTGTAGCACTCCGCGCTCCCAAGCTAGAGATCAATACCAAACCACAAAGCAGGAGTAGGGTTTTACGCATCCGTGCGGCCCGAACCTGGGTAAATCGCCCGCGTGCTTCGCCTCGATCTGCTCTTCGCGCGACCTCCGCCCCCGCCGAACCAAAAGGGACCCGGTCCGCCGGTCCCATAGGTGCCCATGGATCAGCACCCCGGCATCTCTAGCGCGCCAGGTAGAGGGCGTCGAAGTTGTGTGAACCAGATCCGGCGTTCTCGCGAGCTAGATCTTCATCATCTTTATCAACATGCCGCCGAAGACCGAAGATGGCATTCCGGTGAGCGACTCCTGGAACACTAAGCATCTTCGAACCAACTCGTAGCTAGTCGCGCCCTTACTTTGTTTCGAGTCCGCTCAACAACTTAAGGGAGCTGCTAGCGCCCTTACTTTGCTTCGAGTCCACTCAGCAACTTAAGCGAGCCGCTAGCGCCCTTACTTTGTTTCGAGTTCGCTCAGCAACTTAAGTGAGCTGCAACTAGTTGCGACAAGGTTTCTTGCCGGTAGGGGCACAGGCACTTACCGGGTGAAACGAGTCACTAGGCCTGACGCTGTCCGCCTTGAGACCGAAGATGGCATTCCGGTGAGCAACTCCTGGAACATTGAGCATCTTCGTAAGTTTTACCCGTAAGGCGCGGTTGTCGGAACCTGTTCCGGCAACCACCTTTTGTACAAGTCTTGCCGCTGTTGCATGTAATCCTTTGTACAAAGCCGGGCGCAGATCCCGTGCATAAGTAAACCTCATGTGCTCCGCACATTTCGTCAATTTTATGCTTTCTATTTCCTGGCATATATGATCTGACACTTTGTGGAGCACCTACTCCACGGTAAGCAATAACGAGCCATAAAGCTCCATATCTGTATTGTCTCTTCTTCCTTTTGAAAGCAAGGTTCCCCTCGCCCACAAGTTTGCCGGGGGGAAAGGAGAAGATGATGGATGGTATGGGCCAGGCGTCGTTCAAGAAAGTTTCGCCTTGCCGGGAAGCAAACAACAGAAAAGCTAAGTTGCCAAAGTTTGAGCAATCAAATTTTTTAAATTTTAAGTTATCTCCCTTGAACGACCACACTTTCTATGGGAAACCTGTGCGCGGAGGAACCAACTCGTAGCTAGTTGCGCCCTTACTTTGTTTCGAGTCCGCTCAACAACTTAAGTGGGCTGCTAGCGCCCTTACTTTGCTTCGGGTCCGCTCAACAACTTAAGTGAGCTGCTAGCGCCCTTACCTTGTTTCGAGTTCGCTCAGCAACTTAAGTGAGCTGCACCTAGTTGCGACGAGGTTTCTTGCCGGTAGCGGCACCGCCAGCAGGCTGCTGACGTTCCGCACTCAGCGCTCGCGGCTCAGGTGCCTGCACCGGCAAGTTCCCTAAAAGCGTAGGCAAAAACATACAAAGGGAGGAATCAAGTAAAGGGAGTGACGTTGCAATCATTGCCTAGAATCAAGCTACATTACAAAGATAGCTTGTCGCAGCTCTAACAGAATGTTTTCATGACATGATGGGCAGCGACAAGAAAAGAAGAAGTGGGCAGCCTAATCTACACGATCGCCTTCGACCCGCTTGATCCCGCTCACCTTGTCCACAATGGGTGCGACAAGGGCCTTGAGCTCCTCCAGATCAGCTTCTGGCGGCAAGGACCTGAGGATGTTGGTGAGGTGGAGGCCCGGATTGCGGAAGGCCACCTTCATCAACACTTTCTCGAGGGCTCCTGCGCAGATCTCGCGCGACTCGTCAGCTAGTTTCTTGGGGATCCTCTCTCGGAGTCGCTGAAGGGCCGTCGCCATGCCCTTGAAGAATAGGACGAGCTTGGCACTGGGCTAGAGGTTGTCGTCGGAGGGATACCCAAGATCTTCCATCCCCAGCTACGCCAGCTCCTTGTCGATATCTGTGGCGGCGTTCGCCAAACTCTCCGTCCAGTGCGTCACAGTCTCCCTGAAGGTATTCTGGGCGGTGGCAGCGCTCTCCAGCAGCGCCTTGTCGGCCTTGATTTCCTCCTTCAAGGCCGCCTCCCGCTTCTTGGCACTGTCCAGAGTCTTGGTCAAAGTGGTTAGCTTGAATTCAAGATCCACGTTGGAGACCTTGGCGGCGCTGAGCTCCTTTCCCTTCTCGGAGAGATCGGCCTCCAGTCGCGCCACCTTCGTCTTCAACTCCTCCTTGGCAGCCTCAGCGGCGGCGGCAGCGTCCTCCGCTTGCTTGAGGGCTCCGCCAAGCTTCTCCTCGTGCGAGGCAAGCTCCTCCTCGTGGGCGTCGAGATTGACCTTCCGCTGCGCCAGCTCGCCCTCTTCCGCGGCTAGCTTCACAACGGCAAGTCGCTGGCGCTCTTCGGCTTCAGCCTTCTCGGGGAGAAAGACCTTCCGCGCTTCAGCGAGCTGCTCCCGCTCCTCCACCAGGGATCGGAGGGCTTCCCGGTGGAAACCCCCGAGCTCTTCCGCGCGCTTTTGAATGTCTGCTCCCGCCTTCGCAACAAGCGCCTCGCGGGACTCCAGCTTGGCTTGTCGCGCGCGGTAGAGAGACATCAACCTGCGCAGCAGTCGCTCTTCTTCGGGCTCGTTGCTGCTGCCGCTTGGCGCATCGACCAGATTCAGCCCCGCGGAGGCGAGCACTTCTCCGTCGAAGACCTCCCCCTCGACCGGCGCTCTGGAGCTTGATGCCCAGGGAAGATTGATGAAGACGTCGTCGCCGGCCTTCAAATAAATGCCCGGCTGGGGATTCTTGGAACTTGGCGCTGCGGCTTCGGCGGATGGGTCAGCGGTCGGCGTAGCGCCTGGCGCTCCTACGGCCCCTGGGCCGTCAGTACGATCGCCAGATTCCTCGCCAGTTGCTGCGGCGTCAGCCTTGGCGGCCTCTGTGCCGGTGGCGTCCCCAGCACCGGCAGCTTCGTCGGCGGCGACCTCTGTCTCCATCTGCTCCACAGCGGATGGATCTGATAGCCCGAAAAGGGGAGAAGAGTCAAACAGAATCCAGCAGAAACTCATAAAGATCAAGAAAAGAAGGATCCAAGAGAAGTTTTGAAGCAAGGGGAGAACCTGCACCAGGCTCTGCGGTTGTGGTCTCCGTGGTCGGGGGGCCGCTGGCGCTGTCCCTCGCCGGAGAACCCTCCCTTGCTGGAGACTTCTCCCTCACTGGGAAGCCTTCCATTGCCGGAGAGTTCTCCCTTGTCGGGGGATTCTCCCTTGGCTCTTGGTGGGGCTGCTCGGCTCCTACACAAGTCAACAAGCAGATATCAGCAAAGACAAGTACCCATGCGCGCCTCGCCGTGGAAAATAATTCACACACTTACGCTGGGGGCTGCCATGGAGGAAAGTCGCCGGCTCCGGCAAGGTTGTCTCGGGCGCGCCACCTGTTGTCGCAGTGGGCTCGTCCTCGATGATGACCACTGGGGCCTTAGCTCTCTTTGCCGCTCACTAGGCCAGAGTCCTAAAGGGGAACAGATTCAGGGAAAAGCAATTGAGAAACAAGACCAACATCAAGAGTTGAAGAAATGCAAGTACAACAAGAGAAGCTTACTCTTCTTCTTCTTCCTCGTCGGATCTTAACACGGAGAAGTCGAAGCCCGGCGCGCGCCCGGCGCGAGGAGGCGAAGGAGAAGCTTCCCTTGGCCGCTTGGCGGGAGCAGTGGCGGCGGTCTGAGACGACCCCGCTCCGGCTGTTGGCGCGGCGTGAGTAGCGGCAGGGACTAAAGCGGTGGTCCGGCTAGACTCCGCTTAAGTTGCCGTCGTAGCATGAGGCGCTCCCGCGGCAACGGTGTTTGCCGTGGTCGAGAGTGTCACGCGGCGTGGCGACTGTTGGCCCGCTTGCCGCTCTGCCACATCACCAACCTTGCGGAGGCACCTTCTTGGTGGGGATGGAGGCTCTGCTTCTGGTGAGCTGTCTGAAGACGAGGTGGAAGAAGAGTCGATTTGCAACGAGCCGCTCGTGTCCCTAGCAGGCTCGCTCGGCTCGGTGTCTTGCCCGGCAAGCCCCTTCTTGCCGGCAAGCTCCCCTCGCTCGGCACGACTTGCCGCTTCTGCTGCATCGGCCTCCTCCGCAGTGAACCCGAACTTGCCCGCGGCTGCGGCTGCCGCTGCCTCCTCCAGCCTAGTGGCGATGAGCGCCATCTCCGCATCCGTGGTGTCGCGGGTGAGGCCGTCCTTCTCGTTGAGGCGAATTGGCACTTCCACCAAGTCATCGAAGAATTGCTGTACGACCTCGTCTGCAGGCTCCTGCCAAGTTGGCACAATCCCGTGCGAGTCGCACTCCGGCATCATTGCACGGATGCGGTCGAGCTCGGAATTGTTGCACAAAGGCACGACGCCCCCCGGCAACCTGAACACCTCGGGATGCTGGGGGTCATATTTGAACACCTCCTGTAGCATCGCATTGAGCTCCAGGACTGTGAAGTTGTAATTGTGGCCTTGCCGCAGCCTCATGATGTCTGCCGCGTTCTTGAACTCCCAAGTGGGCCTCCCCCGTTCCTGTAGGGGGGCGATGCGGCGGTGAAGGAAGTCTGCGCCAACAGCGCCAACAGTAAGCCCAGCAAGCCTCAGGCGCAGGATCCTGGTGACGGCAATCTTCAGCCTGGTGTCCTCCGGAGCCATGTCACTCCAATCACTGCTGCGTGCTACTGGGGTTCGGCGTAGGACGGTGAATGGCTGCGGGCTCTCCTCGTCAATCCAGCACCAATCAGCTCTCCACTCCTCCCACTTGCCGCGGAATTCTCCCTCCAGACAGGTCTCTTTCTTGCCGGACCTTGAGATCCAGGCAATCCCGCCGGATAGAGGCTCTCCTCTCTCTACTCGGGGTATGAAAAAGTGGCGGAAGAGGGCTACGTTGGGAAGGACTCCGACAAAGTTTTCGCAGAGGTGTGCGAAAACTGCCATTGTCAGGACGGCGTTGGGGGTGAAGTCGAGGAGATGGAATCCATAGGTGTTCATGATGTCGTAGAAGAAATCAGAGAAGGGCGGGCAGAGCCCGCAATAGAAGAACAATGCGAAGAAGGGGTACCCATTCGGAGCCTTCTTCCAAGCGGCAGCGGGGAGAACCTTTGTGCGCGGATGCGCGTGCGTCTCCGCCGACCAGAACAGATAGTAGTTCTCCCTCAGCTCCTTCGCGCCGAGCTTGGGGGGAAAACGGACCGCTCCTTCCGCAGCGCCACGAGCCGCTGCGCCTCGGTCGTCTTCACGGTCTTCCCTTTGTCGGCTTTTGGAGCCATGGCGGAAGTAGTGGAGGAGGTCGACGGCGTTGGTGGTGCTAGTTGCGATGGGGGGCGGAGCGCTGCTCTCTCTCTCTCTCTTAGCTTTGGGGACGCAAGGGAACGGCGGAGATTTCTGAGAATTGGGAACGGCAACAGGCGAGTGGGCCAACTGCCCCTGTTTCCCCTGCTTATAAAGGATGAGGGGGTGGATGTTCCGCATTTCCGAATAAAGAAACCCCCACGACCTCTCCCACGACGCCGCATTCAACGCATGCCGTTCTGGGCGTGCGCGGTGGAAGCAGAGAGAGATACAGCGTAACCTAGGCCGCGCGTGCCCGTGCCCTGTTTTGGGCCTGGCCCAACAGCGCTCGGCACCGTGTATGGCCCAGGCCCGGGGCCTCCTGTCGGTGTACTAGAGCAGGGGTACCCTAGTATCGCGAACTTGTGCACGGGCAGTCGCAGCATCCCGCGGCAAGGCTTGCCGGGGGACCGCCAAGATCCTCCGTGGTTCCTTTGGAGCCATTCAAGAACAAAGTGTCCAAGTCAAGAAGAACAAGACCCCGGCAAGAGGAGCTTGCCGGGAAGGCCAACCAAGGCATACCAAGAAAACTTGCCGCGACGCGCCACGCGTCCCGGCAAGGCCCGATGAGCGACAAGCTCCCGATCACGACAAGACGACGACCGCGGCAAGGAGCTTGCCGCGAGAAACCCCCACTTCGTGCCTACGCTCCAGCACACCCGCCAACGTGTCGCTCTAGGACCCTCCCAAGCACACGTGGCAGGAGGCCGTGCAGCTAGGGGTGCGCGGTGGCAAGCAAGCGCTGACAAGATAACCATCGTGGCAAACGGTGGCGTCCCTAGCGGTCCCTTTCGGTACTGTTTAGGCGACACAGACGGGCAATTAATGCCTTTGTCACCTGCCGTCAGGGTTAGGTATGATACACTGTAGCAGGTAGCTGTGCCTACCACAGCACCTTTCCATTTTTGCCCTTCACCTCCGTTGCCACCTGTCGGTAGCCCCTTGAGCATATAAAAGGAGGCCCGTGTGCAACGTAGAGGGGGGTGAGCTAGTTCGAACACTCACGCTCGGTCTTGCTAGCCGCTGGTGTGTACTGTAGCACTCCGCGCTCCCGAGCTAGAGATCAATACCAAACCACAAAGCAGGAGTAGGGTTTTACGCATCCGTGCAGCCCGAACCTGGGTAAATCGCCCGCGTGCTTCGCCTCGATCTGCTCTTCGCGCGACCTCCGCCCCCGCCGAACCGAAAGGGACCCGGTCCGCCGGTCCCATAGGTGCCCGTGGATCAGCACCCCGGCAGGTATCATCTGGTGTGTGTAATTTTTTTTGGTGTTTTTCCTTTTATTTAATCACATAGCATATATTTTATTAAAAAAATATTGGCTTAAAATAAAAAAATCATGGACCAAGAGAATTGCGAGATGGGCTAATCTATATGGTTGAAATTAGTCGGGCTTGGACCGATTTGAAATTTAATGGGCTGAAATTCCAATTCGGCCGACTACATGGGGGTAGGTCTTCCATTGAGATGGAAAATAATGGGCCGTAATTTTAATTGGGCTGCTAAGTTCATGGGCTGCCACGTCAGATCCATGTCAAATGATGACATGGTAGACAAGTTAACGCCGTTATGAGGATGTCAGGTAAGTGCCATCCATGACGGCCAAAAGTTGTCATGAATCCGTGACGGTTTCACAGATTCGTCAAGGATAGCATTGTGGTCAAATTATGACGCGATATACATGACAAATTTCAAATCTGTCACGCGTGTCCTTCCTTGATGGTTTAACACTGGTCCATGACGGATTTATACCGTCACGTATTAACAGGATTCTTGTAGTGTTTGAATCCGCCTAGCTATGCAGCCCGCTTCTTGCACAGTTATTCTTCCCTCTCCATGCCTGGCTCTTCCAATCTTCCAATCTCCCTGCTTCCTCGACGCCCTGCTCCACCTCCTTAATCCGACCAGCACTCTGCCAGATTCACTGTCATGGCGCCGAAGCAAGCCGACAAGGGGAAGAAACCTCTGCCCTCGCCAACTGCGCCCATATCCTTCGAGCCGACGCTCGGCTGGCCTAGGGTGCTCAACGACTAGGCCATGGGCAAGGTGCGCCCCATGCTCGGGGAGAGACGCCGGCCTGGCCTGCGTCTCACCCCAGCACGGCCCGGGCAGTCACCGAGGTTCCGATCTTCATTGACGCCCTCTAGGCTGGCCTGCTTCCTCCCTTCTCCGCCTTCTTCAACGCGGTGCTCGAGCACTATCAGATCCACATGCTCCATCTCGACCCTCAATCTCTGACCCTTCTTGCTGTCTTCTCTTTCGTGTGCGAGGCCATGGTGGGCATTTCCCCCTCCGTGGCACTCCTCCTCCACTTCTTCTCGCTGCATCTCACCGTGCCCGACAGAGCTCAGGGTATGTGGGCTTCCAGGCCGTGGCTGCAACAGCAGGCATGGGGATCGACTTCGATCTCCCTTCATCCGCAAGCGAGTTCTGCACGCCATGGGTGTTTGTTGATGTCGGCGTGCTCAACCCTCAGCTCCAAGCTCCGGTGGGGCCTGCCATTCCAAACTCTAGCTAGGGCCATCAGAAGCTCACGAGCCCCTGCCTTGCCCCCGTTTGGGCCAGTCTGCGGTGGTTGAAGGACCTGGGTGTGACCGCGCCCATGGTGGTGAGGGAGTTCGTCAGGCGTCGACTTGCTCTGCTTCAGCGCATTCTCGCCTGATGTGGGACTTGCTCAGCAGTCAGGACAACATGAGGGTTCAGGAGGAGGGGTCCCTCTCGCTGCGTGGCAAACAGTGCTCACGGTTCTATCCGGTGTCCTCTGTCGGACGAGATGCCCAAGAAAAGCTGCATGTTGTACCGCTGCGAGAACAAGATCACATTTGCCGCGAACATGCCTTCCTTTGATGAGTGGGGGCTACGCCCAATTGGCTTGGTAGGGCCCCATGACAATCCCGTCATCGTGGTCCCATTCTTCGCTGCTAGTGTCGAGCTCGCACCAGGTGACGGTGCAGGGGAGCGAGCGGCGACGGGTGCCGGCTGCTCAGATGTTGAGGAGCACATGCCGAGCGGTGATCCAGGGGTGTCGTCCTCGGGAGGTTGCGACGCCCCTCCTGAGGCGCCGGTTGCTAACGAGATGCGGCATGCGGCTCCCGAGGCCGAGGCTCCAGGGGACTCGGGAGGTCGCAGCGAGGAAGAGCTGGGCTGTTCGCCATAGCTAGGCTCCCCTAAGGCTATCCCTCTTGGTTCTTCTTCGGCTCCGCCCCGCGCCGGCCGTCACGTCCAGCGCTTCGGTCGCCTTTGCATGGACATCGAGGAGCTCCGCAAGAGGAAGGGACCCCCAGCGACAGCAACATCTTTGGGCCGTTGAAGCGACGGAAGTACACCACCGTCGACGACTAAGTACCTTATCTTGGTGATCTTCTATGTGCCGCCTTCCTTTCCTGACGATTGTCCCCTCAGGTCCCCTTCTGCAAAGGCCGCGAAATCTCCAGAGAACCAGCTCCCTCTTGTCCCATCGCACTCACCAAGCTCCAGTGCTTCAGGTTCGGACGCTGGTTCGTCATCAAGGCCCCACAAGCTTGCGCCTTCACCGTCCTTTCTTCGCGGCCTTGCTCGGAGCGCAGCAAACATGCCAATGGCTCCTCCCTTGATCACGGTTGGTAGATGGCTAGCCTCGATGCTGGAGCCTCCTTCAAGCAGGTGGCCTTGTTTGGTTTGGGTCCCTCGCGAGGGTCAGCTAGCGCCTGGGGCCGCGCTAGCCCCCAGCCCCCAACCGGGAGATGGCGCGCCACTTGATGCTCCACCCGCAGCCCTCGAGGCAGAGGACGAGGTGGGCCGAGCGATTGAGCTCGAGCGCGGGCGCAGCATGGTTCTCCATGAGCTCTTCCAGGAGGAGATGGGCGCGATGAACCGTCTTGGTGAAGAGCTTGCTGGTGTCGACCCGCATCTTGAGGCTGAAGGTCTTCAGTTGGTGGAGGAGCGGCGCAAGGTAGGAGTGGCCATCAACCTTGGCCGTTATCATCGCGACCTCCAGAACGCGAAGGCCGAGGCATCCCTCAAGATTGCAAATGAGGCCCGCTGGCGAGCTTTGGAGGAAGCTCACCAGGCCGATCGCCGCCGCGAGGCCGTGGAGGAGCACGCGTGGGAGCTCCAGGCCTAGAGCGCGTCCCTTGAGCAGCAAGTCGAGGCACGCGGGGCTGCCCTTCCATTGATGAGGGGGACGCCTGCAGAGGAAGAGGAGGTCCGGCGGCGCGAGGATACGCTGGCATTGGAGGCCGCAGAGCGCAGCCTCGAGCTCGAGCGACTGGAGACGAGGGAGCGTCAAGTCGCTCAAGCTGAAGATGTCGTCGGGGCCCGCGAGGCCAGAGTCGAGGAAGAGATCAATCGCCGGGTGGCCGTGGTTCGCGCTGATTTGGAGGGAAGGTACGGCTTGAGGCTGAAGCTTGCCGGACAGGAGAGTGCGGGCAGGGTCACCGCCCTCAGGCCCAGGTTGGACAAGGCCGAGAGGCGTGCTGAGGCCACAACTGCCGCCCTAGTTACGGTGCAGGCGGACCTGGCCTCCGCCCGCGCCGAGCAGCTTTCCCTCCGGAGACGAATTGACGACGCCGAGGCCATCGCTCGGCAAAACAGAGAGGAAGTGCTCCAACGCCGAATGCTGGATCGTGAGCATGCTCCTATGCTTCAAGACCTTCAGAACAAGGCCAACACCACTCTGGGTTATATCTGCGATGAGAACGCCCCGACCCCTCACTCAAGTGACTACGCCAGCCACCTGACCTTCTTCACTGAGGTGGTGACGCGCTTGGAGGCTCAATTTTTCCAGAGCTCGGCAACTTTTGGAGGAGAGCGGTCGTGGCCTGCTTCAGCGCGCCTTCTCCCGTGTCTTCAGCCACCTTCTGAACACCGACCCCAACTTCGACTTTGATGCCGCCATTGCTCCTGTGCCCGGTGCCGTCCAGGGCGACTTGGCATGTTGGGTAGAGGACCATGTCGACGCATTGGTCAGGGCCTTCTCCTCGGAGAACGATGGGGTGGTGGTCGTCGCAGACGAAGGTGACATGGTCAACGATGGCGATCGCGGCAACGATTCCGACGAAGGTGATGACGATGCGAGCGACGCGTCCCTGGATGACACAGAAAGCGATGTCTCTGGCTGATCCCATATTCTCTTGTTGTTTTATTCTGCACGCAAAACTCGGGTGTGGTCCTTGGAAAACGTGTAAGAGCATTTTGAGAGGGGGAGCCCCTCGTGCAAGCAAATCGCAGTTTTTACTTTCCTATGTGATGTGGGTATGTGTCCTCGTGAGCTCATGGAGCTGGCGGTGAGTTTTCCGACGTGGATTACCTTAGTCAGTGCCAACTTAGGGCTGGGTCGTGCGGCGACGAGTTCCTGAGAATCATGCGGAGCTTATCGCCCCGTTTGAGGGGGCCCCGCAAGGGGTGAGCGCCAGGCGTAGTGCTAGCGCGTGCTCTGCGCGGTCCGGCTCGCGAGGAGCTTTGCGAGGGAGAGGCGACGGACATGAGTCCCAAACCAAACAAGATCCAGAATGCGAAAAAGGCTCGAACGAGACAAGGCACCCCCCGCGTGCAACGATAAAAATTCAGCTTCAACTTAAATCCAGAATCAGAAAACAAAGCCACAGAAAGAGATATCCAAAGCAAAAAGCCGCGTCCGGCACCTAGTCTAGTCTTCGGGTCTTCAAGTCTTGTCACCAGCGCGGAGCTAAGTTCTGTCCACTAGGCATGGGAGGGAGCCCCAGGGCCTGAGGCCGGCGCTCCTGAGACTCCGGGGCGTGTATAGCCCCAACTCATTATTACGTGAGAGTGTCATGGGCGGTGAGCTTCACAGGCACCGGGCCTTCTTCACAGGTACCAGCCTTGCTTCATATTGCTAGACGAGGGCCCCGCCTTGCGCCACACTTGACCTCCTTTGAGCCGGCCGGAGACCAGGACGACACAAAGGAGGGAAAGAGGAAGCCAGTGGTTCCCTCGGTGACCACGGGTCCTCTGCCGGAGGAAGGGTCGTTGAAACCACCCCGGCAGAGGGCCTACCTCCGGGTGTCCCTGGTTTCGCGTGCCTTGGGGAGGGGCCTTGCTCCTGGCTCCCTCTCGGCGTCCCCCAACGTGTATCCCTTGTTGAGATGGGTGCTGTCATGGCAGGGTCGTCTATCGGTGCTGCAACCTGATTCATCTGTAGCCCATGGTTAGCATAATCCTGTTCCTGAGAGGTTAGCGCTACCCTATAGTTGTCGTCGCCGGCGCGCTCGCTGTGGTTCTCCGCTGGCTCTTGGAAGGCTTCGACTCCTAGCGCCCCTTCTCCCCAATGTTCTCCAACGAATGAGGCGATGTCGTCCTCTGGTGCGTACCCTTGGTCCATCATGCGAGGCACGTAGGCTTCCGGGGCCGTCACCCTGAACACCTCGCCGTGGTGCCCCACACTCCATGTTGCTCCGCCCATGATGGCGTCCTGGGGATGATAATAGGGCATCCAGGCGGGGCCATGGGGGGTGACGCTTGCGCTCGTGCTTGTCGAGGGCAGCATGGGGGGTTGGAGCCCCCTACGCCGCCAGCCGTGCTGATGTTGGCGAAGCCCCCGGGCGTAGTCGACGGCGCGCAGATGTGGTGAGGCTCGCCGCGCGACCTTGCATTGGCCTGGGGGGGAGTCGATAGCTGAAGGGTGGCGCTCCTGACGCTACTGCGTCCAGCAGCTCAGCAACATGCTCAAGCAGCGTGTCCTGGCCGCTCTCCATCAGCCTGCATCGCAGCAGCTCCCATGCCACTTTGAATGTCGCCCGCATGTTCGCTTGCTCCCGCGATGAGTGTGGCGTCGTTGTTGCGACATGACTCGCTGCTCTCGCCGCTACTCATGCTTGCCGCGGGGTGAGGGTGGATGATGTCTGTCTGCGCTGTCCACGCCTGGCGGAGCTTGGTGGCGTCCGCTCTGCCTGGGGTGCGGGGTCGAGATCTTCATGGGTAGGCGGCGTAGTCCGGGCCGGGCAGGCTGCCCAGCGGTTGGATCCGGTCCTTGGGTCGCTAGACATCGTAGCCAGTGAACGTTGGGGAGCTGATTGGCCGAGAAGAGGCTCCGGCGTCCCCCTACCTGGTGCGCCAAATGTCGGATGTGGGGCTCTGGCAAACCCTTAAGGTTTGAACACTTGGGTGCACGCGAAGGCTTCCCCTCCTACCGATCTACGCTCTAGCTCGCGAAGATCTTGCGGACGAACTCGACGAACTCACAACACAGAAAGACAACGACGGCGATGGCGGTGACGATTCCGACGAAGGTGATGACGATGCGAGCGACGCGTCCCTGGACGACGCAGCGAGCGATGTCTCTGGCTGATCCCATATTCTCTTGTTGTTTTATTCTGCATGCAAAACTCGGGCGTGGTCCTTGGAAAACTTGTAAGAGCATTTTGAGAGGGGGAGCCCCTCGTGCAAGCAAACCGCAGTTTTTACTTTCCTATGTGATGTGGGTATGTGTCCTCGTGAGCTCATGGAGCTGGGGGTGAGTTTTCCGATGTGGATTACCTTAGTTAGTGCCAACTTAGGGCTGGGTCGTGCGACGACGAGTTCCTGAGAATCATGCAGAGCTGATCGCCCCGTTTGAGGGGGCCCCGCAAGGGGTGAGCGCCAGGCGTAGTGCTAGCATGTGCTCTGCATGGTCTGGCTCGCGAGGAGCTTTGCGAGGGAGAGGCGACGAACGTGAGTCCCAAACCAAACAAGATCCAGAAGGCGAAAAAGGCTCAAACGAGAAAAGGCACCCCCCCAGGCGCAAGGATAAAAATTTAGCTTCAACTTAAATCCAGAATCAGAAAACAAAGCCACAGAAAGAGAGATCCAAAGCAAAAGGCCGCGTCCGGCACCTAGTCTAGTCTTCGGGTCTTCAAGTCTTCTCACCAGCGCGGAGCTAAGTGCTGTCCATTAGGCGTGGGAGGGAGCCCCAGGGCCTGAGGCCGGCGCTCCTGAGACTCCGAGGCGTGTACAGGCCCAACTCATTATTACGTGAGAGTGTCACGGGCGGCAAGCTTCACAGGCACCGAGCCTTCTTCACAGGTACCGGCCTTACTTCATATCACCAGACGAGGGCCCCGCCTTGCGCCACTCTTGACCTCCTTTGAGCCGCCTGGAGACCAGGACGACACAAAGGAGGGAAATAGGAAGCCAGCGGTTCCCTCGGCAACCACGGGTCCTCTGCTGGAGGTAGAGTCATTGAAGCCACCCCGACAGAGGGCCTACCTCCGGGTGTCCCCTGGTTTTGCGTGCCTTGGGGAGGGGCCTTGCTCGTGGCTCCCTCTCAGCTGCCCCCAACATGTCTCCCTTGTTGAGATGAGTGCCGTCGTGCCAGGGTCGTCTATCGGTGCTGCAACCTGATTCATCTGTAGCCCATGGTTAGCATAATCCTGTTCCTGAGAGGTTAGCCATACCCTGTAGTTGTCGTCACTGGCACGATTGCCGTGGTTCGCCACTGGCTCTTGGAAGGCTTCGACTCCTAGCACCCCTTCTCCCAAATATTCTCCAACGAATGAGGCGATGTCGTCCTCTGGTGCGTACCCAAGGGTAAACAGCCTCCTGAGGTTGAGGTGTTCTTGCGTGTGTGAGCTTGTGGTGTGTCTCTCGATCCCTGATGATCTTCCGGGATCTCTTCCGTTCTCTCCCCTACTATGGTCGTTAGTCCTATTTATAGAGGCCCTGGTCCTCTTCCCAAATATCGAGCGGAAAGGGAGCCAAAAATGGCGGGCTAATTTGAAGGGGGACAGCTAGTACAAGCTATCCTGACAAAAGTAGTCTTCGCCTGCACAAAGCTCTGGTGGTGACGCTGCTTTGGGCTCCACGATGACCTCCGTCTTGTAGTCCGTGGTCTTGGTATTATTGCACCAGAATGGCAACCTTTCCCTGATGCATCAGTACTTCGCGGCTGTGCTTGCCCCCTTTGCACCAAAGAGGAAACAAGGACGCTGCGTGCGCTGGCGCCCGCCTGGTGCCGATCGTCATGGCTCACGTCACGAGAGCCTCGTGAGGTTCGCCTCGCCTTGATATCTCCACTCCTCGTGAGCCTGCCTAGCTAGGCCACTCTAGAGGAGGTCTTGCATCGTCCGCCTCGCGAGGGTCTTGGATGCTTTGTTGGTGAAGACGGCCGTACGGCCTACTAGCTCCGCCACGCCACGGGCCGCAGGCAGGCAAGTCTGGGGACCCCCGTTCCCAGAACACCGGCACATCTCCCCCTCAAGAAACCTCCTCGTTGACGTTCGCCGATGCACGCCCACGGGAGCACTGTGCCCCGTTTGACTCCGAGCTTGTTTCGGTCGTTTCCTCTGCTCCCCGGCGTCGTCTACCTCCCCGTGATCGTTGCTAGTGAGCCCTCGTCGTGTTCCCCGTGTCCTCCCATGCTCGTTGAGCTCGCTAGAGAGTTGGCCGAGCTCGAGCGGCAGCACGTAGCCTCGGCCTCCCTCGTCCCGTCTGTTTCCTCCTGTTCCTCTTGGCCTCCACTGTCCCGCGAGCCTGCCGCTACTCCTCCCCGTCGTCTACCATCAGGAGATCCCCCATAGTTCGCGGAGCCTCCTAGCCCCCTTTTCTCTCCGCTATATCATCGGTGGCCTCGTCCCCGACTCCTCCCGTATCTGCCGTCCACCACCACACAAACCCTGCCCGACCCCGTCCTCTTCGGCGTGCGCCACTGGCTTAGGCCGACGCAGCTCTCCGCACTAAGCTCGTCGGTAGGCGGAGCGTCGCCGGAGGCCCTTTGTGGCGCCGGCAATCGCCGCCCAATGCCGGCGGCCTCCCTCTTCCTCGTGGGCGAGCGCGATGGAGATGAAGACGACGTTGACCCCACCCCTGGGACCTGCCTGCGGCCTCTCTACGCTGACCTTCCGGCCCGCTGACGTGGTTAAGTGGAGGCGTACTCCACGGAGTACGTCTTCGCCTAATTAAAACGTAGTCAGCTTCTTCCTTGGAAGGAAATGCGTTTTCCCTTCTAGGAGACGTATTTCCAGAAAATGCGTCTTCAGCTTTTCAGGCTGAGGGCCTGTTTGTGAAGATTTTCTTACATATAGGTCCCTGGTAGAAAACCTATCACAACTTTTTGCTCACAACTCCAAATGAGGTGAATCCAAAGCCCACTTCTTTGTTTCATCGAGTCCATTCCGTTCGAATCATTCTCACCAGGTTTTAACTTTCTAAAAATGACCATTTTGCCCCTGCCCTTATTCAGCCCCCTCCGAGATAGAAAGAATTCCGGCGATTCTTTCCACGAGCTTCTCGCACTTCTTCTCGGCGATTTCTTCCACCCAAGGCAAGCCACACCCTCCATTTGCATGATTGCAATGCAGTGACATGGTTTATTTATTTGAACCTGTTTAAAATATTGCCTTAGCTATGTATGATTTGTTCATGGCATTTCTCGGAGTATTGTTTTGATCCTGATATTGCCATGATATTGCTTGGAGTTCTAGGACTTATGTTTGGATGAGTATGTGGATGACATGTGCCTTTGGATTCTTAGTGGCTCTTATGATTATGTTCATGATGGTATCTGGTATTATTTTGGAGTATTACTTTGGATATCATGTTTCCTTTGGATTCTTAGTGGCTATTATGATTATTTTCATGATGGTATCTCGTATTATTTTGGAGTATTACTTTGGATATCATGTTGCCTTTGGATTCTTAGTGGCTATTATGATTATTTTCATGATGGTATCTGGTATTATTTTGGAGTATTACTTTGGATATCATGTTGCCTTTGGATTCTTAGTGGCTATTATGATTATTTTCATGATGGTATCTGGTATTATTTTGGAGTATTACTTTGGATATCGTGTTTCCTTTGGATTATTAGTGGCTAGTGTTAGTTTCCTCATGATGCTAGTTGATATTATGTTTTGGAGTATGATGATGGAGATGATGCTTGCATGTGAATCATAGCTGGATAGTTAGTTCTTGATATTTGAGTAGTAGTATTATCGTTCTTGGATTCATCATGATAGTAGTGTTATACTGTCCTCGGAGTATTTTGATATGATGATATGAAGCTTTGGATTATTAGTTGGATATTGCTATGCCTTGGATTATAGTTTGATAGTTGATATCAGAGTATCAGTTCTCACAGTTATATTTTTGGGGTTAAATTCCGTCATTAAGTTGGTCAGGTGCCACCAAACCGGGCTTTCTCTAGTGCAACCACACATGCCTTTATGGGAAGGACCTAATGCAATGCTATTGCCGAGTCTCTCACCGGTGCCTACAACGAGGGAAGGTTATGGGTGCGCGCTACCCTGATTAGGTAGGCGGACATAAGCCTTGTGTTCCCGTAGTTGGATTTTGCGCGCCTTTGTCCCAGTTTGGGACCGTTTTATTTGCCACGACGGTGGCCGTTTTGCCATGACAGTGGTCGTTGGTGCCTTTGGTAGGCACGGGGCCACCCAAGACTGAACCCAAAGGGGGTGTTGGCCAGAGTGTCATGGCAGTAGATCAGTTTTGTCAGAACACCGTTGGTCCACCCGAATGGGAGTGCGAGGCCATGGGTTCCATGGTGTGGGTAAAGTGTGCTACCTCTGCAGAGTGTGTTTTGTTTAAACTATCGATAGCCGCGTCCTCGGTCATGGGCATAGGTTCGTACTAGGTCACACCGTTCGATCAACACTCACATGATGGAATGACTTATAGGTGATTTATATGTTGATATTTTGAGCAGTACAAATTGGCAGGATGTTGATGGTGATGATGGAGACCAAGTGTTGGTCATGGTAGTGATCGCCGGAAAGATCACCATTTGGTTACGAGGTAACCCGTTGAACCAAGTGTGGTTCCGTTTGTGATCGATGAACGATCACCGTTTGGTTTTGATCACGAGGTGATCGAGATGGTATATTACTTGGTCGGTTAACCAAGAGCGATATGGTTATGGAGATTTGAGATGTTGGCTTATCAGTATGGTAGTAGTTTCATACTATGATTAGTAGTTGTTTCATCATAATAGTTATTAATTTAAATAACCTGTTAAATGCTATGTGATTGTCTGTCCTTGATGTTTATGGTTGTTGTGAGCTTGCAAGTACATTCAATGAACTGACCTGGCGTGTTATGCCAGATTGCAGGTGATGCCATGATTGCTTGATTGTTTGTCGAGGTTGTCGTGCGTGCGCGCTAGATCGTGTCGTAGCCAAAGTCCCTGCGGAGTGGAGTTCACCACCTTCGTCATTGTTCTGCTGCTAGAAGTATTCCGCTGCTACGAGTTGTTTCGCTGCTAGCATAGAGCAAGTGTAGTATCGCAGGCGTAGTGTCGCCATGCTGATGTGCTTCTTTGTAACATCGGACCCTTGTATTATTATTCTTCTAATAAGAGCTGATTTTTTCTATGTCAAGCAGTGACGTATTCCAGAGACTTCTCCTCGATCTCTGGGCTGGAATACGGGGCGTTCCGGTTTCTCTGAGCTGGGGTGCCACAACAAGTTTGTTGCCGGAGGTATCATCACTAAGCTTCCTCCTTCGTGGATCTCATTGGCACTCTTGATGTGGAAGAAACGGCGAGAGCAAAGGACACATGTGCTCGAGGAATTGTGGGAGGATCTAGTGCCAATCTGCTACAGAAGAAGAACTTCCAGCCCCACAAGTTCAAGAACAAGGGCAAGTTTGATGGTAAAGCAAAGTTTGATGGGAAGAACAAGGCTGTGCAACACACGAACTTCAAGAAGAAGAATGACAAGAAGAAAGGTGTTTGTCATGTGGGTGATCATTGGAATCCTAGTTTCCCTAATTGCTATGACAAGCTAGGCGGGTTGACCACTGACGGCCGGTTAGCTTCTTGGCGGCAACGTGGAGTCGGAGAGCTATGTTGCAGAAGGACACTACTTCTACTTAACTGCTGGTGCAGTTGGCTGACTGACATGTGGGCCCAACAGGCATCTGGGCTACATGTCAGTTACGCAACTGCACCTGCAGTTAAGTCACTGAAGCTTCTGTTCGGCTCAGCGGGATATAGGTGGGTAGCTTCGATTAATTAATTATACCTCCAGCGCACCCCTTTTTAGTTGAATAAGGTATGAAATGTAATGAAATCCGGCATGTTTATGAAATCCGACCGTGTATGAATGATTTTATTTCGATTAGTTCGAATTCTTGTATCACTGGCATTGGATAAACATGCAAAACAATAGGTACTAGCATTATTCCCAAGGTGATCACCTCGTTTGCAGGAGTTTCACATGTACTCCCTCCGGTCCTTTCTAGTCTGCATAGAAGTTTTGTCTGCAGTCAAAGTATCTCTACTTTGACTAATCTTATAGAAAAAAGTATGCACTTTCACAATGTGCGAAGTAAAAAGCAACAGAAGGAGTACAAAGAGTTTGAGCAGCTTTTTAGCGTTCCTGTACATCGCAATCAAACCCACAGGCCTGGAAATTCATAGAGAACATTCAAAACAATCGATGATTATGCATCTCAATGATTCACATGTCAGAGACAATATTTACTTCACAACTAAAGAATAAAGAAAAAAATGGATCGACACTGTTGACAGCAAAGGGCATCCCATTCGAAAATATCAAACGCATGTCTTCTTGCTAAAATCAATGAGAAAAATTTGACAAGGCTTTCCCATTCCAAAATATAAAATGCCTACGATTGTGGAATGGGCAAGGTTTGACATCAGTTCGGACATTGACATGGCACCTCGTGCTAAATAAACCACTTGTTCTTTTTGTGAAGTTCCACCAAAATCAACCAAATTCGCGAGTAGCTTGTATGATTTCGCCTTTATATGTTGCAATACCTTGAACTTATCGGCACCTCCTTTCTTGTGGTGGAAATGAATGATTCGATGTATTCATGAACATTTTGTGCAGTTCCCATTGAAATCAAGCTGAGTACCCCTGTTTGCGCAAATACAAAAAAAGTGATTAGTATAAAGCAAAATGTACTACGAATTAACAGTTTAAACAGGCACCTACATGGTCCGTGTAGAGCACACTTATACAAAAATGGAACTCACCTAAAGAATCCTAGAACAACATTGTACTCGCGCATCACAGCAAGAAAATGGAGATTTGTCAGTCCTTCTGAGCTGACGTTAGTTTGGTCTTGTGGGGGGTAATGTGACCATCCTTCAAGTTCTCCTTTTGATGAGAAGATAGACAGGGCTTCTTCATCCTGGCATAATCGGAACTAGTCACTTCACGTACTCCCTATTCTTCTTCAGAGGAGGATGATCCTGTTGTGCAAAGACAAGAGGACAACTAAATGCTAGCATCCCTGTTTGCTCGAAAAAAAAGGAAAGGAAATATTTAAAACAACACAGATGAAGCACTTCTCAAGGACAATACCACTTTTAGATGACAGTATCTAAACAGTAGCACAACACCAATAGAGATGACAAAGCTCAATCATATGGATGAAATCAGTGGGCGAGTACCAACCTTTGTCAGGAGGCTTATTGTGTAGAGCAAACAGATGAAGCACTTCTCCGGAACCATCTGTTGCTATCTGCTATGGTGGCCATGCTTACTATATACTCCTCGATTAGATTAATGTTTCCAACATCTTCTTGTGCAGTTCCACTAAAATATATGGTATCTTCAAAGAAGATCCCTGTTTGCACAAGTAGAGATAGTTACGTATTACATTAAGAGTGGCATCAAATTAGTGGCAAAACAATTGCTTGTTCTGGCCATAGCAATAAATTAAGATGCAAAACTATATCATTACTTGTCTCATCACAGTTCCAGTGCTTCATTACAGCACCACGAGTTCATTTTTGTTTTTGTTACACTTGTTCTTCCCCTTCATCACTTGGTTCAGTAACTGACAAGCTTCGCCTTCAATGTAATATTTGGCATGTCAATTAGGTTGCACAAGTATAACACTAAACAATGACATTAATTTTCTGATGAAAGCGGCAAAATACAGGCCAATAGTTGTGAAATATCCTTATCTTACCTCAATGGGATATTGCAGTGCACATACAGATTGGAAGTCTTGTCTCCATTTGTGCAGTTCACTAAAATCAAGCAAAATTACTATACTAGTAGCACAACATATGAAAGCACACTGCAGAATCATGTGAAAGAAGGCTAGTACTAACCTCTCATGACACGGAATTCAAACAACTCACAAGAAGAAGATCTGAACCAAATTTGCCAACACGAATAGGAAGTAAGATCTCCTCTTGTGCAGTTCCACTAAGATCAAGCAATCAAGCAACGTTGTCGGTGTGACACTTTGGTTGAACTGCACAAAACACTCTTAAAACAAAAGTGTTTTGTGTAGTGCGACAAAAGGTCACAATGGCAACGAGGTGAAGTAGATAACCCTGTTTACAAAGAGGCGCAAAGGAAACAACTAGTGGTCAATAATGGTGGATGACACAGAAGCCAACAAAAAGAAGCATCTACCTTATCTAAATGGGAAAGAAAGCAAGACAATAGCATTTCTCAAACGGTGGCATTGATTAATATTAACAGAGAGATTATATTAACAATAAGATTCATTAAACATGTAATTTGCTTTTAACTGTGGCATTGCATCAATTTTCCAGCAGCATTATTAGAGGGTGCTCGTTTACAGTGACATTTTGGTGGAGGGACTAAAAAACTCCGTGTCAGTCCCATCTAAACCAAACAGGAGGGACTTTTAGGGACTAAAAGTGGGCATTTGGGACTAAAGAAAGAAGACCTCGAGGGAGAGTCTTTTTGGGACTTTTTCCAACAATTGCCCCTGCCACGCATTGCACCTTGTCTCTATTAGTTCATTACTAGGTGTAACATGGTCTTTTAGCATGTCATTTAATAACCTCTAGTCCATGTTTAGTCCCTGGAACCAAGCAGGTAGGGACTAGGGAGTTTTTAAACAAACAGGGCCTTAGATTAACAAGAGCTAAAGAGTTGCGTGGGACAGTGAACGCACCAGTGCCATGTGCATCTACTGATGTACTGGGGTGATGCACAGTATGTTGCAACAAAGAACAAACAACCAAGGAGCATATTTGTGTTGGTCCCAGTTTTGTTATCTTTAGACACCTTTCCCTATGTGAGCGCAACAAATCTATTCCTGCTCAAACTCTACAGCCTTGTCCCCCAAAACAAAAGATCAGTTCGTTACAAATGCGCGTACTGCGTTTGTCATTGTTTTCCCTCTTTGACCAACGTAGGTGCTGGATAACCAGTCTATACTTGTTTTCCCCCTTCCTTTCCTTTTTGAACCACGTCCTAGATTCCTGCTATACAACTTTTCCCACTACTTTCCCCCATTCCTTTCCTCTTTGAACCACGTCCTAGATAAATGCTATACAACTTTCCCCACTACTTTCCTGTTTGATCCAACACTAGATTCGAGTGCAGAAGCGGAAAAAGCCCACATGCAACTAGAGCAATGCATGTGGAATAAGTAAATTATACCTTAAGGTTCTTGGGGTGTTGTTCGGTGCGCGACCGGAGGCCGTTCGACCCACACTATGTACGGCGGCAAAGAAGAAGGGGTCGGAGGCCCTCCCGCGCCACGGCTGGGTGAAAGTGAATAGTTGTGCTAGTAGTGGATTCCCTCCCTCGCCGACGGCAACAACGTTAAGCCTCCTACCCTTCCCAGCGGACAGATCCTGCCGGCTCTTTGACCAGCAGTGAGGGAAGACAGAGAGGCCAACTAAGTCTTGTTTAGATCTGGAGCGGGCGAGAGAGTGTGAAGAGAGCAACTACAAGCAGACCAGCAGTGAGGGGAGGGAGAGAGGCCAACGAAGTCTTGTTTCGATCTGGAGAGGATGAGAGAGTGTGAAGAGAGCAACTATCAGCACTGAGGCTCCAGTGTGTATATATATACTGGAGAGAGTGTGAAGAGTGCAAACCCTAGAAAACAAGCGCCGAGGCTGCAGCTTATACGTGATGAGGTGATTATACGGTCACTACGAGATCGTATAGCTCTGTATCCATCCATTTTGACCAGTCAAAGAATCCTCCTGGCACGAATTAAGCTCAAGTGTAGTTATTGAACCCGAGACCTCAAGTTTGATGAGTGAATAGGCTAACCAGCTACACAACCCTCCCGTTATGTTCAACGAGAGGAAAATAACCTTTTATACATTCCTACATTCGTGTGACAAGCATGCCGTGTTTTTTTGTGTGTGTGGGAGTCATTGGGATTTAAATCATAATCGTGTCATGTGGCTTTGGTGGTAAGACTATCCACAGTGGTGCAGAAATGATGCAGCCTTAGTCACCTTACCTCTCTCCACGTAGTACGTTGGATCCCACCAGTCAGAGGGTGAACCAAACAAATTAATAAGAAAAATTAAAAGCGCCAACGGTGTATCTTGCCTCACACATCTCGCTACTGCTCGGGAACACTATCCAATTGATCCCTTTGTTCGCTCACGTACTATTTTAAGTGAATCCTTATTAGAACATGCACACAATTTTGGGCACTTGTATCCGATCGAAGTCAGTGTGCCACCGTATCTTGTACGACTCCCTCCGTGTAGGTTTAATCAGTCACGTTAGAAGGTGGAGCGGGACCAAGGTGCAAGCAGATTGGAGGAGAAGGAGAAACTTGACCGGTCATTCCTCCAATCAAAGCCTTGATTTTTGTCTCTAAATGCAAGAATTAATCCAAAAAACTAAGAGATGCCGTTTTAGCTACCATGGAGGGCCATGTATTAACTCGCATGCAAGCCGACTTTGATTTCTTGACTGATCAACGCGCACTTGTGCTCCATGCATTGGGTTTCCGGGGGAGATAACAAGGCAGAGTAAGGAGCGTTTGGTTACATTGCTTAGGCTGGTCATAGAGGTGAGTAACTTGGACTAGTACAACATGCATATGTTACTAGTCTATGTTACTACTACGTGAAGTTTGCCGTCGGAAGCGAGCCGATCTGGCTCTCCTGAGCTAGCAAGGTTTTTCTAGCCCACCCAAGCTAGTTGGTCCACAAAAGCTAACATATTTTAACAGTACCAAACGCCAACCTTGCCCGGCTATGCTATAAGCTGTTCTTGCTAAGGATCCAAACGCTCCCTAAGTAACAATGCTCGCTAGCAACGAGGCCAAGAGGGGACTGAGATGTGAAGTTAATGGACGACGCCTAAACATTTTGGGAATATCTGATTTCCGTAGGATGACTTAACACCTAGACGGAGGGAGTACTACTCCTCAGTCCAGGTTTAATGGAATATTCGTCACCTCTTCTATTCTTGTATGTACTCCATTTGTATCTCACTTCCTGTGGCTTCGCACTCGCACAATTTTCCTATTCTATGAACCTGTGTGTGCGTGTGTGTGTGTGTGTTTAATATCATGTGTGTGTTAGAGAGAGCGACAGATCGACCTACTCCTACAGAGAGATAGTGTGTAGTGTACGATTTAAGCCACGAGAGTTTGTGCATCCTCTCGTTTCCGGGCGTTCAGTAGGGAGAGGCGGACAGCTGCCACGGCCGCTCCTGACCATCCTGGCCCACCGAAAGCCCCTCCATCGCCCGCGCACGCTTCCCACCCGAAATGGTCAGCGCCACTCCAAAGAATCGGTGCTGCATTCATGCCCAGGCAGAGCGGACGCGACCTCTCACTGGCGCCTATGTTGAAGGGAGAAGCGGATTCAAGAGTGATGGTTGCTTCATCCGTCCAACTTACTGCTGGGTCTATGTGATTTGACGGCTCATTGGTCATTATTACTGAGGTGGTAGGACTGCCGGATGTCCCACGCTTTCGGCGAAAGGAGGTACTACTAGATTACAATTTTCTCCATTCTTGTGGCAAAGGAGTGCAAGAGCAGTGAAAACACGCAGGCTCAGTGATTACATGGCCCACCTCACACTACAACTTTATTTATAAATGACGCGGCACCTACTATGCGTTCTCCTATAAACCATGCACTTGGCATCTCCAAACTATTAACCTTGCAATTGGCTCTTCGCCTCTTCGGGAAGTCGAGCAATAATGGTATTGCAGTATATATCATTCTGGCTATATGAGACCGAATGAATTGCTGCACGTCCACCACGTGGCGAGGGTCGAGGGGCGAGGGAGAGTGCGTACTATTACGTCTGTTTCAATAGGGACTACATACAGAGCAAAATGAGTGAATCTACACTCTAAAATATGTCTATATACATCAGTGTTTGGAGTATGTACTAGTAGTTCATATTGAAATCTACTAAAGGACATATATTCCAAACACTATGATAATCTCTCTAACCAAGGTAGGGACGAGGAGTAAACGGAGGGAGTACTAGTAAAATTTTCTCCTCGTCCTGCGAGCCACCGCGCGCGTGGGCGAGGGAGCGGGCTTAAGGCGTAGTAAGCAAGCATCACCTCATCCTGGGAGCCACCGCGCCTGTGGGCGGGGCAGACGGTGTACAAGCCAGTTTCTCCTTGTTCTGCGAGTTGACGGGACACATCAAAAGTACTCTAGTGTATAGAGCCTTGCCTCTAAGGTAGGCCCCACATGGTTTGCCTCTTTTTTAACATAATGTGTCAAGTCGCATATTTGTTTGTTCACCCGTGGTAGACGATCCTCCCTCCATCTAGTGGACAACCAGTACACGTGTCAAATTACCACGTGGGCTGCCTTTTCGTACAGAAATGAGCTCCACCGTGTACCCGCGCGGCTGTGGTTGGGAAAGGGACGGGAGTACGTGCGCCGTGCGTGCACCTCTTCTCTTCGTGCACGGCCCCCACCTACGTGGGTGTGTGTGAGAGATACAAACCTAGACAAATGTCTTGTTCGTTCGTGAGTGTTTTTTGTTTTGGGGGGGAGGTTGATTTCGTGAATGTATTTGTGGGAATATGTGTCGATGACATCTCAAACAAAATTTTGCATGCAATGTGTGTGAAATGGAGGCGTCTCCATATCATATATAGAGGGTCGGGCGATCCACGAGAAGAGAGGGAGGTGTCATAGATATCGATACAGTCGAAGAGAGGATCAAGTGGGTGGGTGCAAGATCGATGAAGAGAGCCATCGAAATTGTGTGTGTGTGTGCAAGTCAAAGATATAGGGCGACTGACCTATCTACCGGAACGTCAAAGGGCACAGGTCAAGTTTGTGTGTGGCAGGGAGACATGACTACAGTGCTTGATGTATCGGTGTGTGTGTGGGGAAGGGGGTGGGGAAGGGGTAGGCAGGTGCCTAACTATAGAGGTAGAACGACTTGTATATGTGTTGAGAAGGAGAGACCCAGCTATGTCTTGAGGGAGATCGGTCGACATCCATACATAACTAAAGGACGGGAAATAGGATGGGACAGAGAGAGAGAGAGAGAGGAGAGAGGGAGGGAGGGAGAGGGGTAGAGCGTTGGATGGGTGATGGAGTTGCTTCTCGAAGA
Organism: Triticum urartu; assembly: GCF_056163025.1. Lineage (NCBI taxonomy): Eukaryota > Viridiplantae > Streptophyta > Magnoliopsida > Poales > Poaceae > Triticum > Triticum urartu. Next base: position 195,988,913 of record NC_141874.1, on the reverse strand, counting down.
TGGTGGGAGAGGCCTACTAGACAAACTGAGGGTGGAACTGCAATATTATCAATAAGAGTGGGGATGTGTTTCTGTGTGTGCCTATGCGTGATGGATCTGTCAGGACACATCCATGGATGATGAAGGGGAACCATGTGTTTGGTAAGCAAACCTAACTAGATCGGTAGATCAATTGTTGTTTGTCGGAGGATGGGAGAGACATAACTAATGAGGTAGATCGATCGACGCGTGGGGGGAAACGAGTTATAAGGACCTAGCTAGCTGTACGTCCATTTGTTAGAGGCAAATAAGGCCCGGCGAGACGGATAGACAGAGAGAATGGAGCTAGGAGGTGGTGCGAGAGGCCCAGCTACTAGCTAGATAGGGTTAGGAGTATGCGGTTGTGAGATCGATGAAAAGAGGGGTGAGAGTTTACACGTGTGTGGGACCGTATGAGAAACACGAGGCAAGGACACATAAAGGAGGAGATTGAAGGTGCATGTGTATGTTGTAGGCATACATCGCTGGAGAGGTTTATCGATCGGTGTGTGTCAGAAAGGAGTTGTGGATACTATGGGAGAACGACCTAAAGAAAAAAAATGAATGTGCGTGATGGATAGAATGCTGAGGGAGGGGGAGGGCGAGGAGGGCGTGTGCATGCACGAGAGAAAGATAGTGGTAGCTACAAAGGTTAGAGGATTGTGTGGGTGTAAGAGACTAACAAAGATCATAATTTGATATGAAAGTGGATTCACATATTTGAATAGGAGATCATAGTGTTTTAAACATATGCATGCATGAATATAGAGGTGATACGCGTGTTGTGGTTTTGCACATGTTATACCATAATGTGATAATGCATGGCGTTTGCAACTCACAGCTAAATGTCGAACAATCTAAACCATACTATACATCGAACAATCTCACGTTTTATTTGAATTTGTGATAATGTGTGGCGTTCGCAGCTTACAACTAAATATCGAACAATCTAAACAATACTACATATCGAACATTCTCACATTTTATTTGAATTTGTGGTAATGTGTGGTGTTTGCAACTCACATCTAAATACTTGTAGGCGTAGGGGGGCACCATACATAATGTGATAAACACATTGTACATATGAGACATGGTTTAGTTTGTGAAGACCTAGCTAGAGCTCGAAATGTACTATGATTTGAAATCAACATAAAGTGGATTCAAAATATCGAGTTCGAGTTCATATAATACACATAGTTCATATGTAACTTGAGACTAATCATGAGTGTGTGCTGTGAAGATAATACACAAACGATGGTTTAACTTGACAATAATGACGATTGTAGATCTTATTAAAATAGATAAACGAATTCAAATGCTTTGACTTCACAACAATCATTATTCTAGATCTTATTCAAATAGAGAAATGAATTCAAATTTAGTTCATATTGAAGCGGTAGTATATACGTTTGGAATGCACTAAAACGTTCATTTGGGTACTAGGTTGCATGCATTATACACGTAGCGAAATATTTTAATTGAACATAACATGAATTCAAAGTTTTGAATGACATTTGTAGTGAGAATTGATTTGGTACAGTACACGTTAGGCTTGTCTAGAAATTTCAACCCGCAGCTTGTTAGCCCGAAATATTTTCGATATATCTTTGTCTCGTTATGCTCGGACAACTCCCTCCATCTCAACCCGCACCTTGCTATTCCAAAATTACAACGCGCACGAAAACTCCCACCTCCTGTGAAATCCCGACACGCAAAATCCCCGTGATACCCCTGAACCGAAAGAACCGCCTCAAATCGGTGGGGGTACTTTCGTAACTTACCCCACATTTCGGACAAGCACGTCCCTAAGCCATGGTTCCCCCACTCCCATCCCATCTGCCCACCCATTCGTGCACCGAGGCCGGCAAAACCCGCGAAGCCCCACACCCTGCTCTGTCCGCCACCCAGCCGGAGCCTCTTCCCCGACGACGTCGTCCACAGAAACACCTCGACGTCCCACATCCACCGTAACGGATGAGGATCCGTCGTCGATCTGGTCGTCCCGCCGGTTCAGCCACCCCGTACTCCACCTCCAAGGAGCTGCCCCGACGTTCCCCTAGTCTTTTGCGCCACCTCCATTCCACCGCCATCTTCGCCTGCACCACAGGAAGAGCATCATCATCACCGTTTCCTCAGATGAAGCTGCGGCCTAATCAGTGCCACCAAAGAGGTTGTACACTAATTGCCGCATTTTCTTCTTGATTCGATCTCATGGTGCTGCCGGTGCTCGGTCCCGATCCGACACGGCGTGGCTCCATCCACGGCGGTGTCGCCGGCCACTTCCTCCATGGCATGGTTCCATCCACGGCGGCGTCGCCGGCCACTTCCTCCATGGCGTCGCTCCCTCGGTAGCGACGTCCACATCAGTAGGAGCTGCTGCTGCTTTAGCTCTCGCTCGTGTTGCTGCTCTGCCCTTGCTCTCGGTCCCCTGCCTACTCTGCTCTTGCTCTTGCTCGCGCTGCTGCTCTCGCTCTTGCTCTTGCTTGCGATGCTGCTCCGATTTAGCTACACTTCAGTCAACTTAAACGACTTTTTGGTCAGTCGATTTTCAGGGGGTGGGGGGCTCGCCGGAGTTAAGGAAGAACCAGCCGCAACAGGGAGGGGGGCTCACCGGAGAGGTACCCCACTATCTATCTTAGGGTTCAGGGTGGGGCCGGTGGTCGTCGGCGGTGGTGGGGCGGTGGCGTGGGGATCGTCGGAGAAAAAGCTAGGCACGGGGTGGCCTACAGGGATGGCCGAGGCGGCGGACCAGCGGTGGGGAGTGTTTTCGGGGCGGGCGGGGCGGCGCACCGCCGGCCTCAGGTGGCGGGGGGCGGCTGTTTGGCCGGTGGTGGCTGGCGGCTCAGAGGGGTCGAGGTTGAAGATGAACTGCAAGCCCTTGATTTCGTATCCAATGGCTGCAAAATCGACTGACCAAAGATGAAAAAGTCAGTCGACTGACTTGTAGCCTCACCTCTAGTGCATTCAGTTTCGACAGTAAAATTCAGTTTCGACAGCAAAATTCAGTTTCGACAGTTAAGTTCAGTTTCGGCAGTTAAATTCAGTTTCGACAGTTAAGTTCAGAGATGAGCGGCTGATGTACACATCTAGCAGTTTGTGGTTATGTATTTTACGTCATCTATTGGAGATGCTATTAGAATTCCACTCAGGTTAACGTTGTCGCTCTTGTCCTGCTTCAGCCTCGGCATCGTACAACTCACCGGAGCGGCTCCAACAACGAAACCCCCCATCACAGCGGAGCAGTACCTCGGGCTCCATCTCCAGATGCCTAAGATCTTCTTCCCCTCCTCCGACAGCCAAGTCAGCCGGAGCATCCTCACCGGCCAACCCAATCACGCTGAGAACGACATGACTTCGCCAAAGAGGTTGTACACTTCTTGTGGTTTGACTTAATCTCACCGTGCTTCTTTGCATCATGTGATCTTCCAATTCTTGTGAACCAAACACCCAGATTGGCAGAAATCCTATGTTTTTAAATTCTATGTTTTGCACGTGCATTCCTATCATGTTCCTGTCTATTTCCTATCCCTGCATTGTTAGAACCCTCAAATTCAACCAAGCCCTTACACAATTACTTCTGCTATAGATATGTGTCAAATAAAACCTTGTATGGTTTGTCCTGCTCCTGCGGTGCTGTGTTCCATCCCAGCTCAGCTGGTCCAACGACGGAAGGGTTCACCACAGCAGGGATCCGCTCTCCAAAATGTCATTCGCTGCCTCAGATCTTCTTCCCCACCACTGGCAGCCACGACAACTGCATTACCATCATCAACTGAGCAGATGACCTTGAGGACTACACGGGACTGCAAGAGAGGTCGCACTCTTCCGTGTCTGCTTATGTTATGCATCGCTTAATATGATGACATGCTACTTTATCATCGTGTTCACCTATTAGACTCCGACTCAGGTCCAAACTTATGCTGAAACTTGAGTTTTTAAATGGTTGTGGGGTAGATAGTGGGGCAACAATCAGTACTATATGTATACTATCTGGTTAATCTCGGGTGTCTACTATGAGTTTCATGTTGGGTGAAAACAAACATTAAAGGAGACATTATCTGTATTTTTAAACTAAAGCTAGTATCTGCCTACTATCATTGGTTTTGGGTCTATCCACAGTTTGCTACCTTCACTCTGGATTTGTGCATGCACTCCTTACATAATCTCACTATGTTTTATTCCTATGCATATCAGTTATTGTACACAATGGAACTGAACATGTAGAGCAAAAGAGATGAGCCTTGCGTGGCAATAAAATTTCATGCAGACGTCGCTCCATGGTGGGCGCAAAGGCAGCCCCTCTCTACCCATTTCGGATCGTAATAAAGAGGAAGATAATTGTTCTGAGGGGGATTCAGAAGCATAAGACCACTCCTATTTACCCCATGAGGTCTTCGCTCTAACTTGGCATGCTCATGTTGGTAATATCATGCATATGGTGCCTTGCATTGCTTACTGTATACATCAAAGATGTCATCTGCTTAGTTTAGACATGCTTTGTGTCAATGTCATTTGTTTAGTTTCTTTATCGTATATGTGAATCATTTAATGCCATCTTGTTTAGCCAGGCATCATATATGTGAATTTTGCAATGCCACCCTGGTTAGCAAGTCATCTTATATGTGAATTATATCATGACATCATTTTTTATTACGTGTTAAATTTGTCAACAATTTTAGTACATTCAATTACTCTTCCTATGCAAAAGCCATTCGACACGGTCATGGAAAAAATCTGGAGTGGAAACAAGGTCTTCAGAGCAGACAATGCTATCTGATGAAGCGCATGTCTTGCTAGTTACAGATAGCTCCTCAGAGGACGATTCAGAGACAGATGACCAGTCATATCCCCCCCTGAGGTGCATGCTCTAACTTGGCAGGGTTATGTTGCTCATATCGTGCGTATGGTATCTTGCATTGCTATGTCATTTGCTTAGTTTAGACATGATTTGTGTGAATGCCACATGTTTAGTGTCCAATTACCATATATGTGAATTATGCAATGCCATCTTTTTGCAAGACATTATATATGTGAATTCTGCAATGCTATCTTGTTGCAAGGCATTATATATGTGAATTATGCAATGCCATGTTGTTTAGCCAAGCGTCATATATGTGAATTATATCATGCCGTCCTTTTTTGTATTTCTCATTGCTTTTGTTGACAATGTTTGTATATTCAACTACTCTTCCTTTGCATCAGCCATTTGAATTGGTGATGGAGAAATCTTGAGTGAAAACAAGGTCTTTAGAGCAGACAATGCTACATGGTGAAGCAGATATGTTGCTGGTTACAGATAGCTCTTCAGAGGAGGATTCAGAGGCAGATGACCAGTCCTATTATCCCCCTGAGGTGTATGCTCAAAGTTGGCAGGGTTATATTACTCATATCATGCATATGTTGTATTGCAATGCTTAGTTTTTACATCATATACACGATATTGAATGCCATCTCCTTAGTTGACACATCATATATGCGATTGCCCTCTGCTCACTTCCTTAGTATAGAAATCATATATTTGAATTATATCATGCCATGATGTTTACATAGACATCATGTATCTGAATTATGGCATGCCAACCCATTATCTTAAGACATAATATAGTAATATCATCTCATCTTGTTCACATAGTCCTCATATTTTGAATTATGTCATTCTATCTATGAATTATATCATGCCATCATGTTCCCATCAACGGCATGTTTGTGATTTATGGCATGCCAACCACTTTAATAGACACATCGTATAGTTATATCATGTCATCATGTTTACATAGTCATCATATTTTGAAGTATGTCATTCTATCCTGTTTAGTTAGCCATCATACATGCGAAATTGTGTCATGCTATCCTGTTTAATTATCCATCATATATTTGAAATTTTGTCCTGCTATTCTGTTTGGTTAGACAACATAAATGTGAATTATTTCATGCCCTGTTTTGTTCCCTACTATCCATTGCACCTGTCTATCTTACAATGTCTATACATTCAATTACTTTTCTTGTTTATCAGCCATTTCAATTGGAGGAGGTGATGGCTGTATTTGTGGGAGTAAAAACACGGTCTTCAGAAAAGATCGTGCTACATGTCGATGGAGATAGAACCACGGTTGTACTTGACCAAGAACCAGCCCCACCACACATAACCCAGACTCACGCAGATTGTACCCATACCCAGTTGGACAGAGAACCAGCTACATGCCTTCTAACCCCAACCCCAGTAGATAGACCCAGTTCCCGTTGACACAGCACCATCTCCACCATAGAGCACCCAAACATGAGTAGTTAGTAAGGCAACTACAGTGCCCAAAGCACGAGGACCACCACTCCGAACCCCAAGTCAACGCTTAAAGCGGTTCCATAGCTATGGTTCATACTACTTTGCTCTTGCATCACTCTATTTACTCATACCAACTAATTTCAAATTTGAAGGATGCAATTGAAACTCCCATGGCGCAACAGGTATGTTTTAAACCTGTTTCTTTAATGTGTTTGTTGTTCTAACTTTCTCTATGTTGATTTCAGTTTCAATTGAATAAACAGTTATGTTCTCATTCCATGCACATCACAAGTGTTGTTATTGCTGTGTAGTTTCCCACACTTATATTCTGTCTATGCTGCTTTGTCTTAAATAGATATGATTCGAACTGTATCTATCTTGATTTGGCAACATAAACTAGAATGATATAGACCATACAATGACCATACTACATAGATATTATGTTTGTTTCATGTTGTTATCCTGTCCACCTTACTACTGAACTGGTTTACCAAAATGAGTTTCATATACTACATTGTAAACCTATGATGTGTTTGTTTGTTTCTCCTTTAGAACGCGGATAAAATATTGGAGAAGAGTACCCTATTATGCAATGGTAAAGGAAGTAATGCATATCAGGTTCAAGATAGTGAGACATCCCTATTGTCCTCCATGAAAGCTGATAAAAACTATATTGAAGACACTGAGACAACCCCAAAGTCCTATCTTGATGTAGTGTTCGAGTTACTGGCTACTACTGCTGGCACCAGCTCTTCGAACTCACTGCCTGAATCAGTTCGACTTCTTGAGTCTCAACATCAAGTTGAAAGACATCGATCAGATGTTATGCGACAGGAAGTCGAAGGACTGAGGAAGTCCCTGCAGAATTCAGAAGCATACTTTCTGGTGCAATAGCAAGTGCTGGAGGATTTAAGCGCCAAACAAGAGAAAGTTAATAAGCTTGCTAAGCATCTTGCTAGTATTATGGGTACCCAGGATATTGTTTCTTGAGCTCTTCTGAAGTGGTTTCAGTTCTGGACTTGTTTTGCTGCGGCGTTTATATGCTTTTTTGTTCCCTATATTTGCACTTGTGGAGAACTTTGATGCCCAATGGATGTAATATTTGTAATAGCCATGATAGCCTAGCGTTAGTTGCTTGCTTATTTATTTCCGTTGTCTTGTTTATTTGTTTTGTTGTAGTCACTGTAGTTTTTTTCCGCGGTTTGCTAGTGACCGCAATAACCTATTTTTTTTAAAACTAGGCCACATTAACAATGGGCTACATATTTACTGTAGTTAACATGGGCCTCCTACGGGCCATAGAAATAATGGGCCTTCTAAGGGCCGTAGAAACAATGGGCCTTCTACGGGGCGTAGACACAATGGGCCTTCTACGGGTCATATCATCAATGGGCCTTCTACGGGCCGTATGATCGGTTGGCAAAACATGGGCCAATAACAGACCACATTATGGTCGTAAATGGGCTAGAGTTGAAATCGTCCGTTCATGGGCCGACCATAACGGGCCGTCATTAATAGGCCATATTAGATGATGCTATGAAAACGGCCCAATGTATTAACGGGACATGAACAGGCCGACTGTAACCACGGGGTGTATTTAGCCCACAAGCAGAAAATGACAGTAACGGGCCGAAAGTAAACGAATGATGAAAATGAGCCCAAGAATAAATGGGCCCTCAGAAGGCCGAAAGATAACATGGGCTGGAAACGGCCCAACAGCATAATGGACCGTTAATGGGTATAAAGTGATACACTGTTCATTATGGGCCAGTTTTACCACGGGCCGTTAATGGGCCGAGGGTTACTAAGGGCCTCATATGGGCCAAAAGACGTCATGGGCCATACATGGGCCGGAAGTTAAAATGGGATGTAATTATATTGGACGGCCCAGATGACGCTATTGGGCCTCATTCGGATAGGCCGTAATCGGGCACTGGGTTAGCGGGCTGTAAATGGGCTATATGCGAACAGGTCGTTAACAGGCTTGCTGTGGGCCGGCCCGCCACCTTTTGACCAAGTCAAACGGGTTGACCTTTTCACAGGAATGGGCCTCTGTTGGGCCGTGCCATGTGTCAACGTATCACAGGCGCTTTGGGTCCAATGAGTGGATGACATCTGTCCCAACGGTGAGTCGACACATGTTTCCTCCAGCCAATGATGATTTTACACGTGGAAAATCCCCAATGGTCGGGGCTGTTAACGGGTTATCGGATCCAAAACCCGACCCGGTAGCTTAACGGTGTTCCGTTACGGTGGATTCCATGTGTCGGTCACCCTTGACGAAAGCACTTCTGTGACGCGCGATTTATCGCCATGTAAGTGGACACTTCCATGATGATAATTTTGGTAATGTCATGGAACATTTCTACGACAACACAGGTATGACTATCTTTATTCTGTCATAAATTTGTCATTTATGTACATCCATGACAGAGAACGTGACCTACTGTAACAAACACGTATCATCACGGAAGTGTATTTTTTTGTAGTGCTCTCATGTTGCCGGTAAACATGGATCACCGAGCCGAAGATCCCGAGGTCCGTCCTGCCTTCGGGCGCTACGGGTTGTCGCTCAACAATGGCATGGCGGTGCTTGATGACTAGTTTGCGGGCAAACTGCTGATGGTAACCATGAACGGCGACCGGCCTCCTGTCTCGCCAGACGACCTTGTCAAAGCTCTTGGCATTGCGCGCGACATCCAAATAAGTGACTTGCCTGTCAAAGTCTGTCCACCACCAGTTGATTTCTTCGTCAGGTTCCGGGTAACTTTTGACTGCAGTACTTTGTTTCAATCTTCCCGGCGTTTGTTCTGCGATGGCGCGCTAGTGAGCTTTGATCTGTGGCACCCAGGATGGGGCTCGGTGCCCTCTGAGCTTGAGTTTTTAACAAAGCTTACCTTCCACGGCATGCCTCGATGTGCTTGGAACAATGAGTCCATGAATGAGCTTGTCAACGACCTTGGAGGTGAGCTCATAAGAATGTTTGTTCCTACAGACAACTGGGCTCTGACGGTTATGGCATGGATGAAGAAGCCGTCCACCATATCGAAGGTGATTGGTGTTGAGATACTGGTGCAGGAACCAGGGTTGCACTATTCGTCGCCACCAAGGCCGCCGCATACAATGTTAGGGATGTACCTGTATCGAGTGTCCATGCATGTTGAAGAAGTGGTCAATCCAGCAATCTAAGTCCTTCCACAGACGCTGGTGCCAGGGTCCGTCGATGATGTCCACTACAGGAGTCAACATCAAACTTTTCCCGTGTTGCTCGGAATGATGGATGGCACAAGGCCTACTCCATCGCGCGGCGGCGACCACTACTTCTTTGGGAGAAGAGGCAGGGCTGACTGACTAGATGTGCTCTAATTTGAGGTAACAACTGAATCTTGTTGGATACTAGTTAAGTCCGAGCTATCGGTGTGAAGCAATGATGTGCCAGTACATTTGATTGTGGCATGTTCTATTTTTGTATCTGAACTTTTTTTTAGAAAGGGTTGTACGTCAACTTAATGTGCTAGCAGAACTTATTATATTGTCTGTCTGTTATCTTTGCACATGATTCAATATATTTCCCTGTCATTGATAAATATGATGAACCGTTATGTTCGAGTTCGTTGGTTTCAAATAGCCCTACCCGTAGCGATCCACTGCTTCCATCCTGATTGTGCCGCCTGCGTGAAATTTTTGTATGCAAGTTCAGTGTGCTATGATGTTCTATATGATTGTGTCAACTATATAAGTTTTTACTGAGCATCAGCAATGCACATGGCTGAAAGATGTATTTACGAGCATCGACCGATGGGTCTCTCTCTCTCACACAAACACAAGTGGGACCCGTTGACTTATTTCTTCGCTCGTGACAAATTTTAATTAGGTTCCACTATACTCTAACTTTTTTCTTAAGTTATTAATTGACCTCATTGACTTCAAAAGTTGTACAGAAGCCTAGTTTGGGCCTTTCCGGCGTCGTTCAATGTGGGATGAGTAGCCATGTAAAGTTGTTCTGTACTACACATGCCTTTTTTCTGAACATCAGTAATGCAACTGGGCCAACAGTTGTACAAAATATCCTAAAATAAGCACAGCCTAGCCTACCTTTATTTTTATAAAATGCACAGCCGAGTTCATTTTTTATATAATAAGATTACTAGGCCTAACTTAATTTTTTAATAATATTTGTATCTCAATATTATTTTCATACGAAATGCTCAGTCTAGACCATCATTGTTTTTTCACCCATCCTAGAAAATGGGTCCATTTCTACTAAAATCAAATGGCTTGTAAATTATTAGAAATGGTAAATGCGCTGCATGTATGCAATATTATTTTTGACCCAGCTTAGTAAATAAGTGTATTCGAATAAATAATCAAATGCGCTTTAAATTATCATAAATAGTATTTTTTTGAGAAACAATTATCATAAATAGTAAATCGGCTATTTTTTTTAACCAGCCCAGGAAATAGATTATTTTTTGAGTCAAAGCCCAGGAAATAGACGTATTGGCAAACAAAATGAAATGGGCTGTAAAACCTAAATAAATGGGCCACATTCCGCCACAGCTTTCGAAGCTGACTTTGTTGGCCCATTAGACGAAGCATGCACAAGGTGTTGTCCATTTAGTGAACAAAACGATTTAATGGTCTAAAACAAAGAGTCAACAAATTATTCTGACATATGTAGTCGTTGGATTGACATCCAACGGTGATCCTGCTTCTTCAATCTTTGATCTAGTTACTCTCGCTCCAGCCGCCAAAACCATCACCAGCTGGAGCACCTGCATCTGCCTCCCGTGGCCGGTTGTGCTGCCGCGCAGGCCTCGCCGCCCCACTCTACTCCCAACGGTGGCCAGGTCATACCTGTACTCACCCGAACCTTCTCTTATTCTCCAGCGAAGGTAGACTCACCCGCCAGTCGAACCAGTCCCTCGTACTACCCTCCGCCAGGGACTCCAGTGCCCGATGTTCCATGACTCTAGATTGTTCCCATCTTAGGCCTCGCCGTCGTCCACTGCCTTGGTGCTCTCGGCGCGGCGTGGTCAACGTGATCAAGGAACGCCTTCCATCGGAAGAGGACTGTACGTGGAGAGGCTGTCATCTGGGCCCACAGCCACAGCAAGGAAGTGCCTCCTTATTACGCGAAAAATAATGATTCCTCCACCTGACAGCAGGACCTACCGGAAGGGCCTCGAAAAAAACATTTCCCCCTTGACAGCTGGGACCCACCAGCTACATCTTCGTACGCAAGGAAGTGCGCCCGTATTATGGGCAAAAAAATGATTCTTCCGTGTGACAGGTAGGACCCACCAGTTATATCTTTGCACGGAAAGAAGTGCCTCCTTATCCTCCCTAACACCTGGGACCCACCGGGTAGAATCGTACGTCGGTTATCTCTCTGGTCATGATCGTGTACGTACATACTGGTCGATCGGTCTCTCTGTAGCGATGAACCGTGTCTGAGTAAGGAGATGCATGTGTCGTAGTAGAGGCACGGACGTAGCATGTCATGCAGTCCGTCTATATATATTGAGTACACGTACGTACAACCACGCTGCAAGAAATTAAATACGGCTACGTATGTACATAAGGGCAGGGTCTCGAACACGTACTCGCGCATAGGTACGGCCAGGGCTCATGTACATCGAGAAGTAGGAGGTCGTCCTATTCATCGACAGCTAACCAGCTGGGTCGGAATGCAGGAAACAGCATCGTCTTCATCGAGAGCCAAGTGAATAGGTCGAAATGCGTCATGTTCATCGGGATCAAAGCCAGTGGGTCGGAACGCTTGATGTTCATCGGCAGCCAACCAGATTGGACAGAACAGCCGAAACGAGGTCTGGCGTACGGCGGAATGGAGGAAACGGTCCTTCTGTTCGACCGCGTACAGTAGAAACGAGGTCCTGTTCATCGGGAAGGGTCTGGCGTATCACAAAACGGTGGAAACGGACTTTTGTTCGAGCTCCTACGATTGAAACGGGGTCTTGTTGATCAGGAGGGGTGTGGCGTACCGCAAAACGGAGGAATAAGACTTCTCTTCGACCTCCTACGGTCGAAACGGGGGTCCTATTCATCGGGAGGGGTGTGGTGTACCGAAAAATAGGACTTCACAGGCTACTGTTCATCCACCATCGACTTCCTCCAGCCTCCACCTGCTACTGTTCATCCACAGTCTCCAGCCCCCACCAGACACTGTTCATCCAAGGGCTACTATTCATCCAGCCTCCACCGGCTTCAGTTCAACCAGCCTCCACGGGGTCCTGTTCATTGACCCCTAACCAGCTGGGGTATGTGGCGGCCTCCTTGGGCTCCTGTTGATCCAGCGGCAACCGCGTACTATATACCATGGGGTCCTGTTCATCCAGGGGCAACCGCCTATACACATGGCCGGGGTCCTGTTCATCCAACCCTCCCCCCACCGGGAACTGTTCATCCATAGCCAACCCAACTGGCTCGACTCACACCATGTCTCGACTCGTTCTACGTATCATGCGCGCAACAGCAATGGGCACTATACATCCAGAGGCAACCCAACCGGCTAGCTACGTCTCGCACGAGGGTTCGATCAACTTCAGTAAGCATGCAGCAGTAACGATCGATCGGGTTCAGTTAGCAGTGTATGGATCTTGGCCGGGTTCAGTAGGAGCAAAGGGATAGATCGATCGGCTTCAGTACGTAGCAGCAAGAGATCGCTTGGGTTCAGTTATAGTGACACGGCTTGCACCAGGCGTGCATACGAGATAAATGCGCAAACTACACTGCATCACTCGGCCTCAACCACCCACCATAACCGGGAATTCCCCGATATTTTCCTCGCCCTTGCTTCTACCATGATTTTCTCCGTCATGGACGGCCCAAAGAATGTCATGCAGGTGCGTCTCCAGCCCGCCTAGGACAAAAAGCCCATTTTATGTCATGATTTTTGTCATAGAAGTAGGAGCCCACCACATCTATGATGATACCAGGTTTTGTCATAATTACAAGTGTCATAAGCATGACAGAAATAAATTTCGTTCGGCCCAAAATGTCACGGATGTGTCTTTTTTGTAGTGTTAGTCGGTGGAACCGGTCTCATGTGCGAGGACATGTAAGGTTGGTCCGAGTCACTTCATCCCACAATACCGGCGAATCCCAATAAGACAAGGGAGGTAAGCAATCTGAACATCAACGCCCACAATTTCTTTAGGTTCTACTCATGCACATACATCTACGCATTGACCTAGCTCATGATGCCACTGTTGCGGAATGTTGCATGAAAATAAAAAAATTCCTATGAAACACCCATGATCCAATTTAGGAGATGAATAGCTATGAGAGGGGAGTGTGTCTACATGTCCTTGAAGACCGAAAGCGTTAGCGTCTTAATGCGATTGATGTAGTCATACTCTTCATGATCCAATCGCGATGCAGTCCGATCTAGTGCCGAACGGATGACACCTTCGAGATTAGCACACATTCAACTCGATGGCGTTCTCCTTGATCCAGCAAGCGAGGGAGAGGTGGTAGATGAGATCGGAACCAGCACCTCGGTATGGTGGTGGTGGCAGCAGCAAAATTCCGGCAGAGCTTCGCCAAGTGCGTACAAGAGGGATATGGGAGGAGTTGGGAGAGGTAATGGGCAATTCTGGAAGTGGGATGCCACCTACGCCTCCCCAATATATAAAGGGTGAGGGAGGGGAGCACAACAACTTGTCCCCTCCTCCAAGGAGGGGCTGGCCAGCCAAGGAGGAATCCCTCCCCCATAAGGCAAGGAGGAGGTGCCTTCTCCACTTGGGACTCTTCCCATATGGGCCCAAGGGGTTGGTGCGCCTAGCCTAGCAGGGCTAGGAGGCCACCATACATACCAAGGTGGCCCTTGGGATGTTGTGGAACCATCCATGGACTTTCGGACCCCTCCGGAATCCTCCGGAACCTTTTGGAAGCTTCCCAGTACAATGCCGAAAAACCTGACCTTTTTCCGGAACCCAAAATATGACTTCCCATATATAAATCTTTACCTCCAGACCATTCTGGAGCTCCTCATGACATATGTGGTCTCATCCAGGACCCTCAACAACCTTCGGACTTTCTGCTATTAATATCTCAATACTACGCTAGTGCTATCAAACGTTAAGCATGTGACCCTACGGGTTCGGGAACATGCAGACATGACCGAGACACCTCTCTAGCAAATAACCAATAGCGGAACCTAGATGCCGACATTGGTTTCTACATATTCCAGGAAGATCTTTTATCGGTTGAACCACGATGTCGAGGATTCAGTTAATCCCTTATGCAATTCCCTTTGTCCAGCGATATGTTACTAGCCCGAGATTCGATCGTCGGTATCTCCATATGTAGTTCAATCTCGTTATTGGAAAGTCTCGTTACTCATCCCGTAATACAAGATCCCGTGACTAAACCTATTAGTCACATGAAGCTTCTTATGATGTTGTATTACCGAGAGGGCCCAAAGATATCTCTCTGTCGCACGAAGTGACAAATCCTAGTCTCGATCCATGCAAACCAACAGACACATATGGAGATACCTATAGAGCATCTTTATGATCACCCAGTTATGAAGTGACGTTTGATAGCACACAAGGCATTCCTCCGGTATCTGGGAGTAGCATGATCTCATGGTCAAAGGAACACATACTTGACATGAAGAAAGCTATAGAAAATAACTAAACAATATGATGCTAAGCTTACGGTTGGGTCTGTCCATCACATCATTCTACAAATGATGTGATCCCGTTATTAAATGACAAGTCATGTCTATGGTCAGGAATATAACCATATTTGATCAACAAGCTAGTCTAGTAGAGGCTTACTAGGGACACGGTGTAGTTTATGTATTCACACATGTATTTAAGTTTCTAGTCAATACAATTTTAGCATGAATAGTAAACATTTATCATGAACGGGAAATATGATAATAACCAATTTGTTATTGCCTCTAGGGCATATTTCCAACAATAATTAGTTCTAGTTATCATTTTTCTAATTTTAATTCTTGATGTTTTCGCCATGCAAAAGAACTGGGTATGCAAAGATGTATCTTATGTAATAATATAAATAACACAATTTATTTCCCAGATTTTAAATGTATAGATGAATTGTTTTCAAGTTATCGGTGATCCAATAACAATTCTATTTCTTAAGGGTGTACCAACACATTATTTTGACTCTCCCTGTAAGTTTCTCAATCCCTCCTTCCACATGTTGTAAACCAAGCATTTTCACTTCAAAGATTGATCTTCTTGGATTGATCAAGCAAACATATGCTTCAGTTCATAAGTTTTTCTAGCATTGTCCTATAGTTAGTAGGCATGTATGTTTGACAATTTCCAACTTTTTTCATATGATGTATTTGCCATGTGTATCCATTGGGAAGAAATGGTTATATAGATCATCATCTAATGTGGAAAGAACAAAGCTTGCATTTTTGTCCATCTGAGCAATGTTGTGGCAATTTTTGCGTGTGTCCCCTTTTCTTACGTGAAACGAATATATTCTAGTACTAGCCCTTGATTCATTTGCTATTAAACACCATTGTTAGCAAGTCAATCGGTAAGTTTCAGGGCCAAAACTATTCTCTTTATGTGGGTTAAAGAAAAATTTGAATTAACATAAAGTTGGTTCTTTGGCAGCTATTTAATTTGGCGGTCAAGAAAATTTGTTTTTTTTAAGAAATAACTCTTTTCGGTGTTAGATTGCATTGGATAAAGATTTGTTTCAATGTTTTTGAGTTTAATTATTAATTTCTCTTCTTTTATCTCTTAGTGGTTGGAAGCGATCGACAATATTTTTAGATGACATAAGCTCTCTTTATCGCAACACTATAATTGGACCTAACTCCCTATTTATTTTGAACTTGTATTTAAGGTAAATTTGATGTTTTGGTTCAATAAGTCTTAAAAATACCATGGCTTAATATCTTTTTGAAGGAAATATGCCCTACAGGCAATAATAAAGTTGTTATTTTATATTTCCTTATTCATGATAAAGGTTTATTATTCATGCTAGAATTGTATTGATCGGAAACCTAAATACATGTGTGAATACATAAACGAACACCGTGTCCCTAGTGAGCCTCTACTTGACTAGCTCATTGATCAAAGATGGTTAAGGTTTCCTAACCATGGACATGAATTGTCATTTGATAATGGGATCACATCATTAGGAGAATCATGTGATGGACAAGACCCATCCGTTAGCTTAGCATAATGATCGTTCAGTTTTATTGCTATTGCTTTCTTCATGTCAAATACATATTCCTTCTACTATGAGATTACGTAACTCCTGGATACCGGAGGAATTACTTGTGTGCTATCAAACGTCACCGGATGATTATAAAGATGCTCTACAGGTATCTCCGAAGGTGTTTGTTGAGTTGGCATAGGTCGAGATTAGGATTTGTCACTCTGAGTATAGGAGAGGTATCTTTGGGTCCTCTCGGTAATACACATCACAAACTTGCAAGCAAATGACTAAGGAGTTAGTCACGAGGTGATGTATTACGGAACGAGTAAAGAGACTTGCTGGTAACAAGATTGAACTAGGTATGAAGATACCAACGATCGAATCTCGGGCAAGTAACATACCGATGGATAAAGGGAATTACATATGTTTTCATAACAATTCGATCGATAAAGATCTTCGTAGAATATGTAGGAGCCAATATGGGCATCCAGGTTCTGCTATTTGTTATTGACCGTAGAGGTGTCTCGGTCATGTCTACATAGTTCCCGAACCCGTAGGGTCCGCACGCTTAACGTTCGATGATGATATAGTATTATTTGAGTTATGTGATTTGGTGACCGAATGTTGTTCGGAGTCCCAGATGAGATCACAAAAATGATGAGGTGTCTTGAAATGGTCAAGAGGTAAATATTGATATATAGGACGATGGTATTTGGAAACCGGAAGTGTCTCGAGGGTTACCGAGTACTTATCGGGTCACCGGAAGGGGTTCCGGGCACCCCAGGCAAAATATATGGGCCTTATGGGCCAAGAGGGGAAACACACTAGGCACAAGGGGCTAGTGCGCCCCCATATGGGCCAACCTAGGAGGATAAGGAAAGGGGGAAGGGAAAGGAAATTGTGGATTGGGATTCCCACTTCCTTCCCTATCCCCCCTCTTTCCTCCCCCCTCCGACAAAACATGGCAGGGGCAGCCATGGGCAGGAGCCCAAGTAGGATTCGGACCAACTTGGGGCGCCCCTTGGCCTCTCCCCTATCCCTCCCACCTATATATATGAGGAGGGGGCACCTACCACAAACCAGACAATTTCCTAGCTGTGTGCGGTGCCACCTCCACCGTTTACTCCCCCGCTCATATTTTTGTAGTGCTTAGGGGAAGCCCTACGGCGATCACTTCACCATCACCGTCACCATGCTATCGTGCTGATGGAACTCATCAACTACCTCGATGTCTTGCTGGATCAAGAAGGCGAGGGACGTCACCGAGCTAAACATGTGCAGAACACAGAGGTGTCATGCGTTCGATACTTGATCGGTTGAAGCCCGAGGAAGTTCGACTACATCAAACCGCATCATGAAACGCTTCCGCTTACGGTCTATGAGGGTACATAGACACACTCTCCCCCTCGTTGCTATGCATCTCCAAGGGTAGATCATTGCGTGTGCATAGAATTTTTTTGTTTTCCATGCAACGACTCCCAACACTTTCGGCTCAAATATTTCGAGCCATAGAGAACGTTTAAACAATAATTAGAACACATTATTTTTGTATGGCATAAGATTATATAAGCATAAGCCCCTGTTCGCTGATTATGGTGTCATTTGTGTGATTTTCTTCATGTTTACTCATTAGAGCTCAAGAAAATGCCACAAGAAGGGAACCTACAGCTGACTTTGACGTCCTACCATAGGGTACTTCCAACACTTATAAGCATGAGACTAGCTTCTTCATGGCCAGCTTCCTACTTGGGAGTAGCTATTTGAAGATTTTAGAGTAAATGAAAGAAAACAAATGTACTATCACAACTGGAGAGTCAAACCATCTGAGTTACTAAATAATCTCCCTGTTTTAGCTTGTCAATCTTCTATTTCACATTTTCTTATGATAGCTTAGCCCGTAAAGAAACTATTTCACTTCACTGGATGTTTTTTCACTAGCAAATTTGTATCATCATCTAGCCAATGCAATGCACCCCCATAATGTTCAACCAGATGTACATTTCCACTCATCCAACATGGTTACTCTATTGTTCTTATAGTTTTTAAGCAGCGACAACAATTGTATAAGTCAAGAGCACTTGGCTAGTATTGGAATACATTCTCAGAGCATGCACCCACACCTTCAACAACCAATGGGAGGAATGTTTGCCTTACGCAGAATTCAAATACAACAACGACCATGTTCCCAGCCTCAAGACATCGACATTAGAAGCATTACTCACCTAAGACTACCCAGCTCCATGGAAGTGGTCCCAAGTAAAGGACATCGATATTTTCGGCACCACTATGAGCCCTAGCAGAGAAGGAAAGGTACAATTTATACACAACCACCCCCAAGCCGCACAACACCGCCAGGTAGATGCCAATGGACACACTCAGAGAGGAACATAGTTTGCAATCAGAGATGAAGTACTACTCAAAGTAACACCTGTAAGGAACACAAACCAACGACCTAGGTAGAAGAAGCTAACATGTCGGTACCTAGGAACTTTCTAGATAACCGGCCGGTTCGGCAAGAGTGCGCATCAGGTGCAACTTCCAACTGAAATAGAGCACATCCACAACATGTTCCACTCCTCAGACTCAAGAGAATGACCAGGTTACTGGAGGAAAGGAGAAAGACTGGAACTGCACTCTGAAGTCCCAATCTAACTTACATCGAGGATCCCGTGGGAGTAATAGCAGAGAAGGATAGCCCCCACCCCGACGAAGGAAGACTTTGCCAAGTAGTATGGACCAACCACTCGGTCGATGAGACCACTTGGGACGTTAGAGAATATCTACAGGCAAAGTACCCCAGTTATTCCTGAAGAACGTGAATCTCGAGGACGAGATTCATCTTAAGGGGGATAGGTTTGTAACACCCTAACTTTTACTCCCTTTTCTTTTTCTAGTTTCTGCATTTGAATTTTCAGTTGTCTTTCTGCCTTTGAGCCTTTCTGATAACAAACTAAACCACCTAAATAAATTAGTCATCACCCAACCTCCTCCAATGTTTAACTCATTAACCAAGCCCTCCCTCTAACTTGGTATTTTCTTGGTGAAATTTATTTTCTTTTTCAAACAAAGAACAATAGCAAGATGCTTTGAGTTGTGAAGCAAACCCCTCCTACACCCTTCTGAAAATTCCCAAACAATTCTCATAAATTCTATTCACCCTTAGACAACCAGAAATGAACTCAAGACCCCCTGACACTTTCCCATTTGAGCCCCTCTTCCTCAAATGCATTTCTAACCCAAACCCTAGGTTGAATAGAAAGTACCCTAATGCTTGATCTATCATGACTCAAACTTGGTGAGGATGATCACCCTAGTGACTAACAACACTCACCCAAAAATCAGCCGTAAACCTCACTTCCTCCTCTCTCAACACAACACAAACACCTTGACGATAGAAACTTCTAGAAGAGCGAGCTAGCAACTCACTTGTGCTGGGACCCAACTGTAGCCACACTTAGCACCTACTCACCACCCCTCTAGCTCCCACACATGACCAAATCCCTCCAGGGCCACCCAAGAGCCCACTGGCTAGGTAACCATGGGCCTGGACTGTGATACGTCTCCAATGTATCTATAATTTTTTATCGTTCCAAGCTATTAAAGTATCAATCTGGGATATTTTATATACATTTACTAGAAACTTTATATCATTTTTTGAGACTAACCTATTAACCTATTGCCCAGTGCTAGTTGCTATTTTTTGCTTGGTTTTTACGTCGCATAATATCAATAGCAGACAAAGTCCAATTGCCACGAAACTTTTTGGAAAAAAATCTGGTGATAAGAGACCCTGGAAGCTTCTGGAGTACACAAGAAGACGCTCGTGGGGCCCACTAGGCACCAGGGCATGCCAGGGGCCTTTGGCACCCATGTGGGTAGAGGGGCCCACGAGCACCACCTTGACCTACCTCCACCTCTATAAATACTCTAAAATCCCAAAAAACTTAGTGGAGTCAACGAAATACTTTTTTCGCCGACACAAGTTCCAGAACCACGAGATCATCTAGAGGCCTTTTCCAGCACTCTACTAGAGGGGGCAATGATCATGGAGGGGTTCTTCATCATCCTTGCTGCCCCTCTGATGATGCATGAGTAGTTTACCACAAACCTATGTGAGAGGATCGATAAGAGGGGTCTAGAGGAGGGGTTGATTAGACCCTTAGCAAGCAAAAGTGGAAGTTTTTAATTTCAAGTTAAGGTTGAGTTTAACATAAGTTAAAGCTTTTACAATACAATTCAAGCAAGCATGACAAGAGTATATGCAACCAAAATAGTAAAGCATGCAATTTGCAAGAAAGTAAAGGGATGGGATTGGAGTTTGCAAACGCAATGGAGATATGGAGATTTTTGGCGTGGTTCTGGTAGGTGGTGCTATCGTACGTCCATGTTGATGGAAACTTGAACCCACTATGGGTAACAGCTACGCGAGTCCATGGAGGGCTCCACCCACGAAGGGTCCACGAAGAATCAACCTTGTCTATCCCACTATGGCCATCTCCCACGAAGGACTTAACTCACTAGGGTAGATCTTCACGAAGTATACAATCTCCTTACCCTTACAAACTTCTTGGTTCAACTCCACATCTTGATGGAGGGTCCCAAGCGACACCTAACCAATTTAGGAGACACCACTCTCCAAAAGGTAATAGATGGTGTGTTGATAATGAACTCCTTGCTCTTGTGCTTTAGATGATATTCTCCCCAACACTCAACTCTCTCTCACTCAGATTTGGCTATGGTGGAAAGATGATTTGAGTGGAAAGCAACTTGGGGAAGGCTAGAAATCAAGATTCTTGTGGTAGGATTGGATCTCAACACATGAGTAGGTGGTTCTCTCTCAGAAAATCTATGGTGGAAGTGTAGGCACGTTCTGATGGCTCTCTCACAAATGGAGAAGGGGGTGGATGGGTATATATAGCCTCCACACAAAATCCTACCGTCATAGACATTTGACTCATCTCACTGGGACCGAATGGTTAAACTTGGCGGCACCGAACAATTCAAAAAGGTCAATGATAGGAATCTCTGGTGGGATTGACTAGAACAACTCGGTGGGACCGATGTGTTAGGGCTTAGGGAAAACTGCATCTCGGCGGCACCGATTGCATCAACTCGGCGAGACCGAAGTGAAGCAATAAGGCAACATCGAGTTGGTCAAGCCATCTCGGTGATACCGATTGCATAACTCAGCTAGACCAATATACATGCACCAGATAACAGAGAGTTGGCAAGGCCATCTCGATGTGACCGAGACCCGTATTGATGAGACTGGGCTGTTAGGGTTTCTGGCTGTGGCTATGTCATATGAACTCGGTGGCTCCGGGTAGGAAATATCAGTGGGGCCAAGTTGGAGTTTAGGGTTTCGACATATTTGGATGGAGAAAGTGGTTGAGGGTTCTGGAGCAATATCACTAAGCATTTGAGCAAGCAAGCCATTAAGCAACACCTCATCCCCTTTTAATATTATTGGCTTTCCTATGGACTCAATGTGATCTTGGATCACTAAAATGAAAATGAAGAGTCTTGAGTTTTTGCCAATATTTGTCCTGAGCATTTCGAGGGGTCCACATCTCTAGTCCATGCCATGTCATTCAATGAACTTCCTGAAATATTTATCTTGAATGGATATTAGTTCAATGAGCTATATGTGAAGGAAATATGCCCTAGAGGCAATAATACAGTTATTATTTATATTTCCTTATATCATGATAAATGTTTATTATTCATGCTAAAATTGTATTAACCGGAAACTTCGTACATGTGTGAATACATAGACAAACAGAGTGTCCCTAATATGCCTCTACTTGACTAGCTCGTTAATCAAAGATGATTAAGTTTCCTAACCATAGACATGTGTTGTCATTTGATGAACGGGATCACATCATTACAGAATGATGTGATGGACAAGACCCATCCGTTAGCTTAGCATAATGATCGTTTAGTTTTATTGTTATTGCTTTCTTCATGACTTATACATGTTCCTCTGACTATGAGATTATGCAACTCCAGACTACCGGAGGAACACCTTGTGTGCTATCAAATGTCACAACGTAACTGGGTGATTATAAAGATGCTCTACAGGTCTCTCTGATGGTGTTTCTTGAGTTGGCATAGATCGAGATTAGGATTTGTCACTCCATGTATCGGAGGGGTATCTTTGGGCCCTCTCGGTAATGCACATCACTATGAGCCTTGCAAGCAATGTGACTAATGAGTTAGTTACCGGATGATGCATTACGGAACGAGTAAAGAGACTTGCCGATGACGAGATTGAACTAGTATGATGATACCGACGATCGAATCTCGGGCAAGTAACATACCAATGACAAAGGGAACAACGTATGTTGTTATGCAGTTTGACCGATAAAGATATTTGTAGAATATGTAGGAACCAATATGAGCATCCAGGTTCCGCTATTGGTTATTGAACAGAGATGTGTCTCGGTCATGTCTACATAGTTCTCGAATCCGTAGGGCCCGCACGCTTAACGTTCCATGACGATTTGTATTATGAGTTACGTGATTCGATGACCGAAGTTTGTTCGGAGTCCCAGATGAGATCATGGACATGATGAGGAGTCTCGAAATGGTCGAGAGGTAAAGATCGATATATTGGAAGGTTATATTCGGACACCGGAATGGTTCCGAAGGGTTTCGGGTATTTTCCGGAGTATCGGGAGGTTACCGGAACCCCCCGCCCCTCGGGGAAGTAGTGGGCCTTAATGGGATTTATGGGAAATGAGATAAGGGCCTCAAGGGTTGCCCCCCCCCCACACATGGCTGGTCCGAATTGGACTAGGAGGGGCGGCGCCCCCTCTTTCCTTCTCCCCTCTTCCTCCTTCCCTACTTCTCCTAGTTGGAATAGGAAAGGGGGGGGGGCGAATCCTACTTGGACCGGAAGTCCAAGTAGGACTCCCCCCTTTGGCGCACCCACTTGGGCCGGCCTCCTCTTCCCATTCCTTTATATACATGGGAGGGGGCACCCCAAAGGCACCCCAAGTCTTCTCTTAGCCGTGTGCGGTGCCCCCCTCCACAGTTACACACCTTAGTCATATTGTCGTATTGCTTAGGTGAAGCCCTACGCCGGTAAGTTAATCATCACCATCAATACGTTGTTGTGCTGACGAAACACTCCATCATCCTCATCTAGATCAAGAGCTCGAGGGACATCATCATGCTGAACATGTGCGGAACACGGAGGTGGCGTACGTGTAGTGCTAGGATCGGTTGGATCATAAAGACGTTCGACTACATCAACCGCATTACTAAGCACTTCCGCTTTCAGTCTACGAGGGTACGTGGACACACTCTCCCCTCTCGTTGCTATGCATCTCCGAGATAGATCTTGCGTGATCGTAGGAAAATTTTGAAATATTGTGTAGCGACCAAACCTCAAACAGTCTGATCTCTGTGCTCCGGTGTCATCCCTAGATCAGTAATGCTGACACCACACAGTACTCGGAGGATTTATAGCAGAGTAGCAATCACACACTTATTACATCGAGTGTCTCAAAAGAGAACTTATTACAATAAATAGGGCTTAAGGCCATCTAGTAACGATAACAGCGGAAGGCTTGGAAGATAAGTGAGTCCATCAACTCCAAAGGCATCACTGAGTATAGAACCACGACCTAAAACTCCTTAATCGTCGTCTGAAAAGTCTGCAACATTAACGTTGCAGCCCGAAAACGGGTCAGCACATGGAATATGCTGGCAAGGTAACACATAGAGAGTAATGGAATGCAACAGCTATACTATATGCATATTTGGCTGGTGGAAAGCTCTATGGTTACAGTTTTTGCGTAAAGACAATTTTTCCCTACTTCAAAGGAATACATTTAATTACTATCATGGTGGTTGTGAAACATTGAGAATGGTTGACAGCATCCTCAATCCCAATTAAGTAACATCATTAAAACCCATCAAAATTAATTTAGAGTAACATGTTGAGATTCACATGATAATCCAGGTACTAGATACTCAAGGTGTCCATAACCGGGGAGACGGCTAACCATGATTAGTTTGTTACACTCTGTAGAGGTTTGCACACTTTTCTCCACAAGACTCGGTCGCCTCCATTTGGTTTCTCGCACTGCAGGGTGTTTGAGAAGACGGATGACCGAGACACAGTCTTTCAGAAGCGCTAGCACCTTACGACGGGTAGACCGGTACACCTACTTTCCCCTACATCTGCTAGTCTACCACTGTAAGAGTTCGCACAACTTAGTCAACTATGCCAGAGCCCATAATGGCTTGTGGCTGCACACGGAAGTTTCTAGTATGAATAATCTCATGATCCCTTTGAGCCTGGGTGGCGGTCCAAAAGAAAACAGGCAAGTCCTGGTAACCCCAGGTGCCTCAATCCACCCAGATGTGTGTTAGGTTGCCACCTTAGATAAACCCTTAATTATAAATCTCACATCTGTCATGGATATCACTCACCCAATCCACGTCTACTAGCTTAGCATGGCATAATAAGCAAACGTAGAAGTAACTCCCAAAGGTTTGATAATAAATAGGTAATAGGTACTACCTCATCTAATTCCCATCCCACCATTTAATTAGATCCTAATCATGCAATGTGTGAGGATTGATCTAATGCAATAAAACTGGGTTGTAGAAAAAGGTATGATCAAAGTGTTACTTGCCTTGCTGATGATCCGCGTAACCTAGAGATTCGAAGTAACAGGCGGCGCACTCCGGGTATTCTATCATAGACAAACAACAAGCATACAATAAGTACTCATCTAATGCACAGGTAAAACTCAAATAGAAGATCTAACCAGAAAGTTCAACTTAAGAACCCTGGTTTGCAAAAGAATCAAATCGAACGAAGCAAAAGAAATCAAACGGCGAAAGAAAACAACTTCATTCTAGTAATCTGGATCTAGGGAAAATTTTACAGTAGCAAAAACTTGTTTAAGTTGATTATTCAGAAAGAGGGTTTCGAGATGAAACTCCAGGCGCTTGAATCGCCTCATTCTGATAAACGAGCGAAAAGTTATACTAAAACGAAAATCGGATCAGAAATCGTGATCAGAAAATAACCGTGGAAAATCCGACGAAAAAGAAAAACGAAGAAAAGAATTTTTTTTTAAAAAAAAACTGCACGGAAAATGAGGCGCCGGCGAACCTCGTAAGTTGCGCGGCTCCGGCGGCAGCGGCGGCGGGCGGCGGTGGCTAAAGGCGGCAGCGGCTAGGGTTTCGCAGGGGCTGGGCTGGCTCTCTCTCTCGCCCGGGCGGGCGCTATATAAAGGCCTGGCCGGCGGTTTCCTGGCCGGGTACGGCCCGGAGTCGGTTCCAGTTTTTTTTATAAATCCGCTTGGAAGAAAAAAAATAAAAAGAAATACTAAACGGGCTCCAAAAATCACGTAATAAATTTTGCCGAGTTCCTAAAATCAAGCCCGATAAAGTGAACATTTATCTCGGCCCAAACTACAACTTTGAAAAACGCGCATTTTTCCTAAATTCAAATAAAAATACCGAAAAACTCCGAAATAAATCTTATTTGATTTTTTTTATTAAATCTTCAATATTTCTATATTTTGGGAAAGTCATTTTATTCCCTCTCTCATATTTTTGTAATAGAAATAATTGATGATAAAATAAAAAAATCAAATGATCCTGTTTACATAATTTGAGAAAACTCAAATACGTAAATAACGAAATCCCCAACTCTCTCCGTGGGTCCTTTGGTTGCTTAGGATTTTCTAGGATCAAAACCAAAAGCAAAAAAAAATATGATATGCATGATGATCTAATGTATAACATTCCAAATTGAAAATTTGGGATGTTACAAACCTACCCCCCTTAAGATGAATCTCGCCCTCGAGATTCGGCTTGGCTAGAAAATAGGTGAGGGTGGTCCTTGAGCAAATCTTCCTCTCGCTCCCAGGTGGCTTCATTCTCCGTATGGTGGCTCCACTGAACTTTACAAAACTTGATAACCTTGCTGCGAGTAACTCGACTGGCAAACTCGAGGATCTTGACTGGTTTCTCCTCATAGGTCAAATTGTTATCCAACTGAATTGCTTCTAATGACACTGTGTCTCTCAAAGGTATGTCGGCCATCTCCGTGTGACACTTCTTGAACTGAGAAACGTGGAACACATCATGCACTCCTGCCAATCCTTCTGGCAATTCCAACTTGTAGGCCAGTTCTCCCATACGCTCCAAAACTCGATATGGTCCTACAAATCATGGCGCTAACTTCCCCTTAACTCCAAAACTCTTAATCCCTCGAAGTGGGGATACTCGAAGATAAGCTCTGTCTCCGACTTCGTAAACTGTCTCCTTGCGTTTAGAATCTGTGTAGCTCTTCTGTCTGGACTGGGCTACCTTGAGCCTATCGCGAATCAACTTTACCTTCTGTTCAGACTCCTTAATCAGATCTGGTCCAAACAACTGGCGATCTCCAACTTCGTCCCATGACAACGGTGTCCTGCACCTCCTTCCGTACAAAGCTTCGAAAGGTGCCATCTTCAAACTGGTCTGATAGCTATTATTGTAAGAAAACTCTGCATATGGCAAATTATCGTCCCAACTAGATCCATAATCTAGTGCACAAGCTCTCAGCATATCCTCCAAAATCTGATTGACTCTCTCGGTCTGTCCATCTGTCTGCGGATGATAAGCTGTACTAAATTCTAGCCTAGTACCCAAAGTCTCATGCAACTGCTTCCAGAACTTTGAGGTAATCTGGGTTCCTCTATCTGATACGATGCTCCTCGGAACTCCATGCAAACATACGATCCTGGTCATGTATATCTTTGCCAACTTAGCACTGGTGTAAGTGGTCTTTACTGGGATGAAATGAGCTACCTTCGTCAATCAATCAACTACAACCCAAATCGAGTCATAGCCTGAACGAGTCCTTGGTAATCCCGTGATAAAATCCATGCCTAGCTTATCCCACTTCCATTTGGGTATCGGCAATGGTTGCAACAATCCTGCTGGCTTCTGATGCTCTACCTTTACTCTCTGACATACATCACAAACTGCTACATACTCCGCAATATCCTTTTTCATTCCGGTCCACCAGAAAATATCCTTCAAATCCAAATACATCTTGGTATTTCCTGGGTGAATAGAATACGGTGAGTCATGTGCCTCTTGCAGAATCAACTTTCTGATATCCAGGTTATTGGGCACGTAAACACGGTCTTCAAACCATAGGGTGCCGTGCTCGTCCTCACGAAATCCTTTAGCTTTTCCTTTGCTCAGTTTCTCCTTTATAGCGGCAATCTCTTTGTCAGTTTTCTGGGCTTCTCTGATTCTATCCATCAAAGTTGACTGAATCTCTAGTGCTGCTACATAGCCTCTCGGAACTATTTCCAAACATAGTTCATGAAGATTTTCTGCTAACTCCTTGGGTATTTCTCCCGTCATTAACCTATTGACATGACTCTTGTGGCTCAATGCGTCAGCTACTACATTAGCCTTTCCGGGATGATAATGTAACTTCATATCATAATCCTTGATGAGCTCCAACCATCTCCTTTGTCTGAGATTCAACTCCTTCTGCGTGAAAATGTACTTCAAACTCTTATGATCCGTGTACACCTCACAATGATTTCCGATGAGGAAATGTCTCCACGTCTTCAATGCATGCACTACGGCTGCTAACTCCAAATCATGCGTAGCGTAATTCAATTCATGGGGCTTCAGTTGTCGTGAATCATACGAAACAACTCTTCCTTCCTACATAAGCACTGCTCCAAGTCCTCGACGTGAAGCGTCGCAATACACTCATAATCCTTGGTTTGATCTAGCAAAATCAACACTGGTGAGGTAACCAAACGGTTCTTCAACTCCTGGAAACTTGCCTCACACTCCTCAGTCCATTTGAACTTAGTATCCTTCTTCAGAAACTCCGTCATAGGTTTCGCAATCTTTGAGAAATTCTCAATAAATCTCCGGTAGTATCCTGCGAGTCCAAGAAAACTCCAGATCTCTCCAACGGTTGTTGGGGCTTCCCACTTGGTCACGGTTTCAACTTTAGCGGGATCTACTGCTATACCTTCTCCAGATATAACATGTCCGAGGAATCCTACTTCCTTCAACCAAAATTCACATTTGCTGAACTTGGCATATAATTGATGTTCTTTGAGCTTTCCAAGTACCAAACGCAAATGCTCCTTATGCTCCTCTTCATTCTTCGAATATACCAGGATATCATCAATGAACACTACGATGAACTTATCCAAAAACTCCATAAACACTTTGTTCATCATGTTCATAAAATAGGCAGGCGCGTTAGTCAGACCAAATGACATAACGGTATACTCATACAGCCCATACCTTGTGGTAAAAGTTGTCTTCGGAATATCCTATTCTCGAATCTTCAACTGGTGGTATCCTGATCGCAAATCGATCTTGGAAAAAACTTTAGCTCCTTGCAATCGATCAAATAGATCATTGATCATTGGTAGCGGGTACTTGCTCTTGATTGTTACTTCGTTCAATCCTCGATAATCAACAACCATCCTTAACGATCCATCCTTCTTCTCCACTAGAAGTACTGGTGATCCCCAAGGTGAAGAACTTGGGCGAATATATCCCTTATCCAGTAACTCCTTAATCTGCTTCTTAATTTCCACCAAATCTTTTGCGGGCATCCTATATGGTCTCTTCGATATTGGCCCAGTGCCTGGCAAAAGCTCAATCAAAAACTCAATGTCTCTATCCGGTGGCATGCCTGGCAACTCTTCGGGAAATACATCAGGAAAATCCTTTACCACTGGTACTTCCTCCTGCACAACTCCTGATAAGGAATTTACTTGTGTCCTGTTTGGCGCATGTCAGGATACATACTTGATCCTTCTTCCTTCTGTCGTTGTGAGCAAAATTTTCTTACTAGCGCAATTGATGTTTCCTCCATACATCGACAGCCAATCCATACCAAGAATCACATCCATACCTTGGGATTCCAAAATAATTAAATCCGTTGGGAAAACATGCCTTCCTATACTTAATGGCACTTGAAAACATCCTTGACTGGCCATGTACTCCGCTCCTGGTGAGCTTACTAGCATAGGTGTTTTAAGAATCCTAGTAGGCAGGCTATACTTTTCCACAAATCCCCTTGATATGTATGAATGCAATGCACCAGTATCAAAAAGAACGAGTGCAGTAAATGACTTAACCAAAAACATACCTATTACTACATCGGGCTGAGCTTCAACCTCCTCCACGCTAATGTGGTTCACCTGTCCCCTGTTGAAAGGGTTCGGCTTCTTTCCAGAGCTTCCATTACCGTTTTGTCCTTCAGGACAGTCATTTGCATAATGTCCTGGCTTCGAACACTTATAGCAAGTGACGTGGCTCAAGTCCTTCTTGGCTGGGGTTGATGGGGTGCTGCGGTTCTGGCCATTGCTTCCTCCATTCCCATTACCATTCTTTGTGCCATTGTGATTGTGCGAGCTACCTACTCCATGGGTATGCTGAAAATGTCCTCCCGGTCTAGGGGTAAAACGAGGCTTCTGCTGAGCTCCTGAACTATACTTTCCTTGTCCATACTTCCTCTTGCGGTTCTCAATTTGCTGCTGCTTCCCTTCAATCATAAGAGCACGATCTACCAACTCCTGGTAGTTGTTGAAGGTGGCTACCATCAAATGCATACTCAACTCATCATTCAGTCCTTCCAGGAATTTCTCCTGCTTAGCTGCATCCGTAGCAACGTCATCTGGGGCATAACGTGCTAGCTTACTAAACTCCTCCACATACTGGCCAACTGTCCGTCCTCCTTGGCGTAAGTTACGAAACTCACGCTTCTTCATGGCCATTGATCCTGCTGAAACATGGGCAGTACGAAAAGCCTGCTGAAACTGGTCCCATGTGACAGTGTCGACTGGGAAGGTGGCTGTGAAATTCTCCCACCAAGATGATGCGGGTCCTTCTAACTGATGTGCGGCAAACTTAACCTTCTCCACATCTGTGCATCCTGATGTGGTCAACTCTCTAGCTATCTTGCGGAGCCAATCATCTGCTACAATCGGCTCGGTGCCACTGGAAAACACCGGCTGATTCAGCCTAAGAAAACGGGCTAAGTGGTCAACAGGTGGTGGTGCTGGTGGTGGGTTGTTGTTGTTGTTCCCTTGATTCTGATTCTGAACTAGCAACTGCATCAAGGTGTTCTGCTGCTGGATCAACTGAGTGAGCTCCGGCGGAAAGGTAAATCCGGGGTAACGTCTCGGAGGCATCTGAGGGTTTTTGGAAAAGATGAGATATAAGAATAGAGGGGGTCTAAAGGGAAAACACTACCCATATGCACATGAGGAAAAAGCACACAATTCACTTCAATCAATCAAACAAGGACATACAATCGATCTAGCTATCGCAAAAGTGCTCGGACTACTATATTTACATGGTGGACTACTACTACTGATGAGGTGGTCTACTAGAAATATTCTACGGTTGTAGACTCCATGATATCTGCTCCTGCTTCATCAACATAGACATCATCGCTACTATCTTGTTCTGAGTCGGTGCCATCAATGATGATCTAGTCCTCCGGGCTAATCTCCTTGGGTTCTTCGTCTTCATCTATTGGTGTTGGGACTCCCATAAATATTCCAATCTTCATAGTTAGGTCGGCATTCTTATCCACCAATACTTCAATTTCTTCTTCATAATCTTCGCGTGTAGCCTTGAGTTCTTCCTCCAGTTCCTTGATTCTAGTCTTAGCCTTCTTCAGATCTATCATGTCGGCACACATCTAATTCTCCTGTCGTCGAATGTGCTGGTTTAACTCCTAAATAAAAGCTGCAATTGATCTATCTTTCCTGGTGCTGATCATCTCCCAGTGTTCATCTCAGCGTCCACAAATCTGGTAGATAGTATCCTTAAGATCCTTGCGGTAGACTTCTCCAATGCGTCCCATGGCGATGTGAGCTGCCATGCTTTTTCCTAGACTCCAAGTTGGTGCATCAAAAGAAAACTCTATGGGCTCTGTGATTGGCATGAACGTTCTTCCTGGAACTTGAACTTGAATCATCCAGCGCTCTTCTTCAGGTAAAGTGGCGTGGTAGGTTCCCGTGAAGCTTGGTATTCCTATGTTCAGGTATCTAGTGACTTCCTTCAAGTGGCGTCCGAAGGGTGTATCTTCATTCGGTTGGGCGAACTTGTTCCTTGCATCCGCCATCCTAAAGAGTAGAAAAGATGAGAAGTCATAAGAGAAGAGAGTGAGTAGTGATCTAGGTCTTTAGCTTAGTGGTCGTGTCCTACAGTCAGCGGGTGCTCAGATACCATCTCTGTAGCGACCAGACCTCAAACAATCTGATCTCTATGCTCCGGTGTCATCCCTGGATCAGTAATGCTGACACCACACAGTACTCGGAGGATTTATAGCAGAGTAGCAATCACACACTTATTACATCGTGTGTCTCAAAAGAGAACTTATTACAATAAATATGGCTTAAGGCCATCTAGTAACGATAACAGCGGAAGGCTTGGAAGATAAGTGAGTCCATCAACTCCAACGGCAACACTGAGTATAGAACCACGACCTAAAACTCCTTAATCGTCGTCTGAAAAGTCTGCAACATTAACGTTGCAGCCCGAAAACGGGTCAGCACATGGAATATGCTGGCAAGGTAACACATAGAGAGTAATGGAATGCAACAGCTATACTATATGCATATTTGGCTGGTGGAAAGCTCTATGGTTATAGTTTTTGCGTAAAGCCAATTTTTCCCTACTTCAAAGGAATACATTTAATTACTATCATGGTGGTTGTGAAACATTGAGAATGGTTGACAGCATCCTCAATCCCAATTAAGTAACATCATTAAAACCCATCAAAATTAATTTAGAGTAACATGTTGAGATTCACATGATAATCCAGGTACTAGATACTCAAGATGTCCATAACCGGGGACACGGCTAACCATGATTAGTTTGTTACACTCTGCAGAGGTTTGCACACTTTTCCCCACAAGACTCGATTGCCTCCGTTTGGTTTCTAGCACTGCAGGATGTTTGAGAAGACGGATGACCGAGACACAGTCTTTCAGAAGCGCTAGCACCTTACGACGGGTAGACCGGTACACCTACTTTCCCCTACATCTGCTAGTCTACCACTGTAAGAGTTCGCACAACTTAGTCAACTATGCCAGAGCCCATAATGGCTTGTGGCTGCACACAGAAGTTTCTAGTATGAATAATCTCATGATCCCTTTGAGCCTGGGTGGCGGTCCAAAAGAAAACAGGCAAGTCCTGGTAACCCCAGGTGCCTCAATCCACCCAGATGTGTGTTAGGTTGCCACCTTAGATAAACCCTTAATTATAAATCTCACATCTGTCATGGATATCACTCACCCAATCCACGTCTACTAGCTTAACATGGCATAATAAGCAAATGTAGAAGTAACTCCCAAAGGTTTGATAATAAATAGGTAATAGGTACTACCTCATCTACTTCCCATCCCACAATTTAATTAGATCCTAATCAGGCAATATGTGAGGATTGATCTAATGCAATAAAACTGGGTTGTAGAAAAAGGTATGATCAAAGTGTTACTTGCCGTGCTGATGATCCGCGTAACCTAGAGATTCGAAGTAACAGGCGGCGCACTCCGGGTATTCTATCACAGACAAACAACAAGCATACAATAAGTACTCATGTAATGCACAAGTAAAACTCAAATAGAAGATCTAACCAGAAAGTTCAACTTAAGAACCCTGGTTTGCAAAAGAATCAAATCGAACGAAGCAAAAGAAATCAAACGGCGAAAGAAAACAACTTCGTTCTAGTAATCTGGATCTAGGGCAAATTTTACAGTAGCAAAAACTTGTTTAAGTTGATTATTCGGAAAGAGGGTTTCGAGACGAAACTCCAGGCGCTTGAATCGCCTGATTCTGATAAACGAGCGAAAAGTTATACTAAAACGAAAATCGCATCAGAAATCGCGATCAGAAAATAACCGCGGAAAATCCGACGAAAAAGAAAAACGACGAACAGATTTTTTTTTAAAAAAAAACTGCACGGAAAACGAGGCGGCGACGAACCTCAAAAGGCGAGCGGCTCCGGCGGCGGGCGGCGGCTAGGGTTTCGCAGGGGCTGGCTGGCTCTCGCCCTCACCCGGGCGGGCGCTATATAAAGGCCTGGCCGGCGGTTTCCTGGCCGGGTACGGCCCGGAGTCGGTTCTAGTTTTTTTTTATAAATCCGCTCGGAAGAAAAATAAATAAAAAGAAATACTAAACGGACTCCAAAAATCACGAAATAAATTTTGCCGGGTTCCTAAAATCAAGCCCGATAAAGTGAACATTTATCTGGGCGCAAACTACAACTTTGAAAAATGCGCATTTTTCCTAAATTCAAATAAAAATACCGAAAAACTCCGAAATAAATCTTATTTGATTTTTATATTAAATCTTCAATACTTCTATATTTTGGGAAATTCATTTTATTCCCTCGCTCATATTTTTGTAATAGAAATAATTGATGATAAAATAAATAAAATCAAATGATCCTGTTTACATAATTTGAGAAAACTCAAATACGTAAATAACGAAATCCCCAACTCTCTTCGTGGGTCCTTGAGTTGCTTAGGATTTTCTAGGATCAAAACCAAAAGCAAAATAAAATATGATATGCATGATGATCTAATGTATAACATTCCAAATTGAAAATTTGGGATGTTACATATTGCGTTCCCCAACAGTGGTATCAGAGACAGGTTTATGCGTAGATGTTATATGCATGAGTAGAACACAAAGAGTTGTGGGCTATAATAGTCATACTGCTTACCACCAACACCTTACTTTGATTTGGCAGTATTGTTGGATGAACCGGCCCGGACCAACATTACCTGACTGCGTTCATGAGACTGGTTCTACCGACGTGCTTCGCACACAGGTGGCTGGCGGGTGTCTATTTCTCCAACTTTAGTTGAATCGAGTTTGACTATGAACGGTCCTTGTTTAATGTTAAAACGACACACTTGACGAAAAATCGTTGTGGTTTTGATGCGTAGGTAAGAACGGTTCTTGCTAGAAGCCCGTAGCAGCCACGTAAAACTTGCCACAACAAAGTAGAGGACGTCTAACTTGTTTTTGCGGGGCAAGTTTTGATGTGATATGGTCAAGACATGATGAGATATAAATTGTTGTATGAGATGATCATGTTTTGTAGAACTTATCGGCAATCGGGAGGAGCCTTATGGTTGTCGCTTTATTGTGTGAAATGTAATCGCCATGTAATTGCTTTACTTCATCACTAAGCGGCAGCGATGGTCGTAGAAGCAATAGTTGGCGAGATGACAACGATGCTACGATGGAGATCAGGATGTCAAGCCGGTGATGATGGTGATCATAACAGTGCTTTGGAGATGGAGATCAAAGGCACATGATGAATATGGCCATATCATATCACTAATTGTGAGTGCATGTGATGTTTATCCTTTATGCATATTATTTTGCTTAGTACGGCGGTAGCGTTATAAGATGATCCCTCACTAAATTTCAAGGTATAAGTGTTCTCCCTGAGTATGCACCGTTGCTACAGTTAGTCATGCCGAGACATCATATGATGATCGAGTGTGATAAGCTCTACGTTCACATACAACGGGTGCAAGCCAGTTTTGCACATGCAGAATACTCGGGTTAAACATGACGAGCCTACCATATGCAGATATGGCCTCGGAACACTAAGACCGAAAGGTCGAACATGAATCATATAGTAGATATGATCAACATAGTGATGTTCACTTTTTAAAACTACTCAATCTCACGTGATGATCGGACATGGTTTAGTTCATATGGATCACGTGATCATTTAGATGACTAGAGGGATGTCTATCTAAGTGGGAGTTCTTAAGTAATATAATTAATTGAACTTTAATTATCATGAACTTAGTACCTGATAGTATTTGCATGTCTATGTTGTTGTAGATCAATGGCCCATGCTACCGTTCCCTTGAATTTTAATGTGTTCCTAGAGAAAGCTAAGTTGAAAGATGATGGTAGCAACTACACGGACTGGGTCCGTAACTTGAGGATTATCCTCATTGCCGCAAAGAAGAATTACGTCCTGGAAGCACCGCTAGGTGCAAAACCCACTGTAGGAGCAACTCCAGATGTTATGAACATCTGGCAGAGCAAAGCTGATGACTACTCGATAGTTCACTGTGCCATGCTTTACGACTTAGAATCAGGATTTCAGAGACGTTTTTAACGTCATGGAGCATATGAGATGTTCCAGGAGTTGAAGTTAATATTTCAAGGAAATGCCCAAATTGAGAGATATGAAGTCTCCAATAAGTTCGATAGCTGCAAGATGGAGGAGAATAGTTCTGTCAGTGAACATATACTCAGAATGTCTGGGTACCACAACCACTTGACTCAACTGGGAGTTAATCTTCCTGATGATAGTGTCATTGACAAAGTTCTTCAATCACTACCACCAAGCTACAAAAGCTTGGTGATGAACTATAATATGCAAGGGATGGATAAGACAATTCCCGAGCTCTTCGCAATGCTAAAGGATGCGGAGGTAGAAATCTAGAAGGAGCATGAAGTGTTGATGGTTAACCAGATCACTAGTTTCAAGAAAAAGGGCAAAGGGTATAAGGGGAACTTCAAGAAGAATTGCAAGCAAGTTGCTGCTCAAGTGAAGAAACCCAAGTCTGGACCTAAGCCTGAGACTGAGTGCTTCTACTGCAAAGGGAGTGGTCACTGGAAGTGGAACTGCCCCAAGTATTTGGCGGATAAGAAGGATGGCAAAGTGAAAGGTATATTTGATATACATGTTATTGATGTGTACCTTACTAATGCTCGTAGTAGCGCCTGGGTATTTGATACTGCTTCTGTTGCTCAAATTTGCAACTCGAAATAGGGTCTATGGATTGAAAGAAGATTGGCTAAGGACAAGGTGATAATTGTTATGGATTGAACTACCTCTACATCTACCGTTGGGATTAGTTTTGGACCTAAATAATTGTTATTTGGTGCCAGCATTGAGCATGAACATTACATCTGGATCTTGTTTGATGTGAGACGGTTATTCATTTAAATCAGAGAATAATGGTTGTTCTATTTATATGGGTAGTATCTTTTATGGTCATGCACCCTTGATGAGTGGTCTAATTTTACCGAATCTCGATTGTAGTGATACACATATTCATAATATTGAAGCCAAAATATACAAGGTTAATAATGATAGTGCAACTTATTTGTAGCATTGCCATTTAGGTCATATTGGTGTAAAGCGCATGATGAAACTCCATGATGATGTGCTTTTGGAATCACTTGATTATGAATCACTTGATGCTTGCGACATGCCTCATGGGCAAGATGAGTAAGACTTCGTTCTTCGGAACAATGGAGCAAGCAACTGACTTATTGGAAATAATACATACTGATGACCTTCAAAGATGATTTGAACAGATATGGGTATATTTACTTGATGAAACATAAATTTGAAACATTTGAAAAGTTCAAAGAATATCAGAGTGAAGTGGAAAATCATCGTAACAAGAAAATAAAGTTTCTATGATCTGATCATGGAGGTGAATATTTGAGTTGCGAGTTTGGTCTTCATTTGAAACAATGTGGAATAGTCTCGCAACTCACGCCACCTAGAACACCACAACGTAATGGTGTGTCCGAACATCGTAACCGTACTTTATTAGATATGGTGCGATCTATGATGTCTCTTACTAATTACCGCTATCGTTTTGGGGTTTTGCTTTAGATACAGCTGCATTCACGTTAAATAGGGCACCATCTAAATCCGTTGAGACGACACCATGTGAACTATGGTTTGGCTAGAAACCTAAGTTGTCGTTCTTTAAAGTTTGGAGCTGCGATGCTTATGTGAAAAAGCTTCAACCTGATAAGCTCGAACCCAAATCGGAGAAATGTGTCTTCATAGGATACCCAAAGGAAACTGTTGGGTACACCTTCTATCACAGGTCCGAAGGCAAGATATTCGTTGCTAAGAATGGATCCTTTCTAGAGAAGAAGTTTCTCTCGAAAGAAGTGAGTGGGAGGAAAGTGGAACTTGATGAGGTATTTGTACCTTCTCCCTTATTGGAAAGTAGTTCATCCCAGAAATTAGTTCCAGTGATTCCTACACAATCAGTGAGGAAGTTAATGATGATTATCATGAAACTTCTGATCAAGTTACTACCGAACCTCGCAGGTCAACCAGAGTACGATCCACACCAGACTGGTACGGTAATCCTGTTCTGGAGGTCATGTTACTTGACCATGACGAACCTACGAATTATGAGGAAGCGATGATGAGCCCAGATTCCGCGAAATGGCTTGAGGCCATGAAATCTAAGATGGGATCCATGTATGAGAACAAAGTGTGGACTTTGGTTGACTTGCCCGATGATCGGCAAGCCATAGAGAATAAATGGATCTTCAAGAAAAAGACTGATGTTGACGGTAATGTTACTGTCTACAAAGATCGACTTGTTGCGAAAGGTTTTCAACAAGTTCAAGGAGTTGACTACGATGAGACCTTCTCACCCGTAGCGATGCTTAAGTCTGTCCAAATCATGGTAGCAATTGGCGCATTTTAAGATTATGAAATTTGGCAAATGGATGTCAAAACTGCATTCCTTTATGGATATCTTAAAGAAGAGTTGTATATGATGCAACCAGTAGGTTTTGTCGATCCAAAAGGTGCTAACAAAGTGCGAAAGCTCCAGCGATCCATATATGGACTGGTGCAAGCCTCTCGGAGTTGAAATATACGCTTTGATAATGTGATCAAAGCATATGGTTTTATACAGACTATCGGAGAAGCCTGTATTTACAAGAAAGTGAGTGGGAGCTCTCTAGCATTTTTAATATTATATGTGGATGACATATTATTGATTGGAAATAATACAGAATTTTTGGATAGCATAAAAGTATCACTACAAAAAAATACACTACAGTAGGTCGCGTTTTTTGTCATGCATGTACATCCATGACGATTTTATGACAAAATCAAGATAGTCATACATGTGCTGTCGTAGAAGTGTTCCATGACATTACCAAAATTATCATCATGGAAGTGTCCCCTTCCATGATGATAAATCGCACGTCACAGAAGTGCTTTCGTCAAGGGTGACCGACACGTGGCATCCACCGTAACGGAACACCGTTAAGGTATCGGGTCAGATTTTGGATCCGATAACCAGTTAACAGCCCTGACCAATGGGAAATTTTCATGTGTAAAATTCCGATTGGCCGAAGCGGAAACCTGTCAGCTCGTCAGTGGGCCAGATGTCGCTCGTCCATTGGAGGACACATGCCTATGATACGTCGACACGTGGCTGGGCCCAACAGAGGCCCATATAGGTTAAAAAGGCCGGCCCACTCAAAGGCATGTAGAACTTAATCAGGTACTAGTGGGCCAGCCCAATAATGGCCTGCTTAATAAAGGCCCATTTACGGCCCGAAGCCAGATCTGGCCCGTTAATTGTTCGCCCAATATTTGGGCCCATTTACGGCCCGAAGCCAGATCTGGCCCGTTAATTGTTCGCCGAATATTTGGGCCCAACTACAGCCCAGTGACTTTTGGCCTGTTTTAGGCTTGATGTAGACATGGGCCCATTTCAGCCCGGTGTGACTTTCGGCCTGGGAATGGCCCGTGCTGCCCATGGGCCATATATGGTCCAATGGGACATCGGGCCCACTAACGGCCCATGCTAAAGGTGGCAACAGTTAATCCCAACATGACTTTGGGCCTGTTAAAGGCCTGTCGCGTAATTCGTCCTGTTGATGCTTGTGCTAAGCTTTCAGCCTCTTAAAGGCCCATGATATCAGTGGGCCAACTAAGTCCCAAGATATGTTTCGGCCTGGTAACGGCCCATGAGCTAACTGGGCCCAAAACGGCCCGGTCTACATTTCGGCCTGCTGAAGGCCCGTCGACGACTACTGAAAATTGAGGCCCAACATGCATTTTGACCTGCTAAAGGCCCGTGGTTTCATCTCGGCCGTAACAGGCCAGTACAATATTCAGCCTATAAATGGCCCAACGCTACCTGGGCCAAACTAAGCGTTGGGTCGATGAAAGGCCCAACTAAAATATAGGCCGGTGTAAGTTTGGGCCTGGCGCAATGTGTGAAGGCCCCAATCATTCGGGACCAAGAAAGACGCAGGTCGGCCCAATTGTAGCCAGCTAAAAACCTGGCCCGTTAGAGTCAAATGTTTCGGTCCGGTCAACTGCATCTGATTTTTTTTTCAGATAGCGAATGATGGCACTAACGAGTAGGAATTAAGAACAAACCTGCTCTATACAATAAAGAAATTATGACATAGTAACTAAGAATAAACCTACACTATACAATAAAGGATTTAAGGTATATTACATCCACTGGGCATCAAAGTTCGCCACCAGTGATCGTAAAGCGCAACGAAGAAGCAGATTACAAAAACTGGCCACCATTGCAGCGTAACAAAATATTATTGAACCGAGACCACTTCCAAGACATTTCAAGAAAGGTTAGCCTTGCGGGGGAACTGCTGCGCAAGCTGCTGAGCAAGGCTGTGAGACCGGCCTAGCATGTCAATCATAGCTTCCAGGTGTAGCAGTTTAGCGATGAAGTTCTCATTGGTGTTCTCCGCAATCTTTCTTAGAGATAGGACTTCAAGTCGAAGTTGAGTTGCAGAATGCCTTTCTGCTAGAACTTGGGACAGAAGAAGTCAAGCTGATTCAGACAACGAATTCTGTGAGCTTGTCTGACAGTTAGTCTCAAGTAACTCGGACACTGCATCAAGACAAGACTTTGGGGTTGTCTCGCTATCTTCAAGATGTTTTGCCTTCTTTGCTGCAATATATGTTGGGTTTGTCTCACAGCCTTCAGCAGACTTGTGCATGCCATCAGGCATATCACCCTGAAACAAAGCAGAGAGATGACAGGTTTTGCACGTGTATAAACAAAGATGATAACTGTTTTGTCAATTCTATCCAATTTCATATTAGAAAATAAAGAGTAAGTTTAAAATATCAATAGCATAATTTGGCATTGTTCATAATGCGGGGAGCTTTACCACACTACTGGATTACCATGTCAACATAACAAGCATCGATGAAGGGCAAAGAAAATCATTGCATCTATTTTGGATAATGTGCATGGCATGTTGTTCATATCATCAGCCACATCAGTAAGATAAAACATGAGATGACAAGGTGCAAACGTGGGCTGCTTCACCACACACAGGATTATAGATCCAGAAAAACAAGCATACATATAGGGAGTATTAAGTAATGTGCATGGTATGAATAAGGAATTTGGTTTTACAAGTAAAACTTAGAACTTACGGTT
Source organism: Triticum urartu (assembly GCF_056163025.1). NCBI lineage: Eukaryota > Viridiplantae > Streptophyta > Magnoliopsida > Poales > Poaceae > Triticum > Triticum urartu. The sequence continues at coordinate 195,948,170 of NC_141874.1, read as the reverse complement.
CTTACGAACATGCATTTTGGTAGAAACAGCAAACTAAACAGCAGTAAACGATAGGGAGTGTGAGCAAATTAAACAGTAGTTGAGGATAAAGGCTTTAGAAGGACTGACTTACATTAACAGTTAACACCGGCTTTATAATGCCCTTCTCCATGTCAAGGGAAGGATAACTCAAGAATTTTAGCACAGAATCTTCTTCATAAGCATTGCCTGTACTCTACATTTTGTAGAGATTAATTATAGATATGATAATACTGGAAGGGATAGAGAATAATGAAGATAAGATGCAGATTGATGCTACATAATCAACTACCCATCCCTGGAAGTACAAGCGTTACAGGACAAAATGTACTGACAAGAGCAATGGGCTACACTTCTGCACTGGCATTGTCTGTGTATTCTACTTGTTGGTAAGATTAAATATAGATCTGATCTTTTTTAGTAAATGGTGGGCGAGGGAGATAAGATGCAGAATGCTACAAAATGAACCAATCCCTCTTCCCATAATACAAGAGTGTTTTGAACACTGGTGTACTGTACAAAACGTTCTTATATTATGGGACGGAGGGAGTAGCTGTTAATGTAAGTACAATGATAGACCACGTTCAGTCCTTACAAGAGGACTGCAGAGCTAAACCTCTTCAAAAGCATTGGGTTGATTCTAAATTTATGTAAGAGTCCATACGGATCTTATAATGTCCACCAAATGGACGATTACGAGGCTAACATGTGCAGTGATGCTACATAATCAAACAACTATGAAAGTAAGTATGGTCATACAGGGCAAGAGGTACTCACAAGAGCAATGTAGTGTGCAGTATAGTTGCGAGATTCCGTGGTCCCATGAGAACGAATGTTCTTCTGCTAACATTTTTCGTACAAGTGAGACATTAAGGCAAATGCAGAAATGTAGTTCAAATTGTGATGTGATATCAGAGACAGTACCTTACGCTACAGCCGAGACCAATGTGTAACAAGATTATTCCAGTCACCGTCGGATAAATGTAGCACCGGAGACTTTACAGAAATTTTGTTCAGAGGCTTGCCATCGAAGTGCGCTTGCCTCAGGTAGGAACGATACTTCATGAATGAGTGCTTGAAAAGCGCAACCAACCTGTGCTCGTCATCACAATCTAGTTTGCTCCTCGCCTATTTAAAAGAATGAAATCTTGTGTCTTCTGTCAGCAGAAACATATGCAATAATGACCATGAATAACATTAGTACATTACTTACACGTAAGTTGCGAAGGAAGACTGGAAATTGTTCTGTGTCTGCGTGTCACATCCTATTTTTCATGCCACTACACTTAAGCTAACAATCATGATAAAATGTGGTTTGACAAAAACTTTTGAGTGTTTTGGACCTTGCCTTGATTGGATTTTGTTTGTTGTTTGCAAGTGCTCTAAAAATCAAATAAATCCTCCAACTCTTATACTCCTTCTCGTTGATCCAAAACCTTGCCCAATGATCATGCCATGTGTGTAGGACATAAAAACAATTTCTTGCAAAAATATTTTGGCCAAAAAGAATTTTATAAATTAGGTTTTCCAAAAACCCCTGAATTGAGACTTGAACTACAAGTACTTAATTAAAGGTGTGAAAAATCTTTCAAAAAGTATATTTGAAACCTATTAGGTATAGGGCTCCCATAAACCACAAAAATATAATTTTAAAAGTTATTTTCCTATTTTATTTAAAGGCTTTTTCTTAAGGCCAGAAATGGTCTTTAATAGGTTAAAATTATTTTATTATTTCAAAAATATTTGACAAAAATCAGGGAAACTCAGTGGACATATATTTTCCATATATAAGAGTTTCAACACATGGTCATGTTCAAAGTATTGGACCAAACCTCCCAAAACCATTTCTGCCCATTTCAAGGATTTGAAATATTTCTATAGGAAATATTTTCAGAAAAATCCAAGGAAAATCCAGCAAGTCACAAATGCATATTGTGGTCACCTTGCAAAGCCTCATGTCAATTGAAGTCATTTTGGTTCACCAAAATGCCCCAAAACCCTCTCTAACCAGAATCAAATTTGAACAACTTTGTACTACCAACTTTCTCTCCTTGACCCTAACTTTTGTGAGCATGTTCACATGACCAAATGAGGCTACTACACCAAGTGGTCCATCAAGGGGAAGTGATTTGCTCAACTAGATCTACAAAAGTTCATTTCGGCTAATTTCTAGGGTTTACAAAAGTTGCATTAGAAACTTTGCCCAAATAAGCTTCAAATTGGTGGAAGGCCCTAATTACATGTGTCATTTCACCCTGTGGAGTCTCATGCCAAATGGAGTTCATTTTCTTACCCAAATTTGCATCAAACACCTTCTAGTCATTGCAAAAAGTCACTGGTTTCACCCCCCTACACTAATCTACTTGACTCCACATTTTTACCGCAGCTGAACCTGATCACCAGCAACCTCCAGTAGCTCCCCCTCTTCCAAATCTCAATGATTGAGGGGTAAAAACCCCCATATACCTCTCTGGACAACCCTTTTCTCTCTCTCCCACAACCTCTCTCCTCTCCTAGTGGTTCACCAGGGCATCCAAGGCCACCTCCCCTTTGTTTACTCACCCCACAATGCCCCAGACACTAGTGGACACGCCCCTGGCACATAAACAATGCCATGGAGTGCAGAGCTCGCGCTCTGGAGCATGCTACAGTGCTCTCCAGCACTGTATCATGCCCATTCCAAGGCCTCCCGTCGACCTTGGGCGCCGGAATCGTGTCCCCCGAGGCCGCCTCGGCGTCCACGACATGCAACACTGTCGGGCCCTTCCTCCCTCGCCCTCTTTATCCCTCCATGAGCTCACCCGAGCACGTCCATGGACGCTGACCATGGTGCACTGCGGCCTCGCCCATTTTAAGCCACCCGACCCTCTCTCTCACCTGGGTTCGAACCTCCTCTCTCCCGTGCACATCTCGGACACCCCCTCTCTCCCCTACGTGCTCTCATGCCCCCTCTAAGGCCGGGTCACCGCCGACGTGCCCCCGGACCAACCCAGGCCCCCATTGCTTCCCCGCTCCCACTGAACGCTCGAGAGGACACCCAGGGCACCAAGGATCCCCCCCCGCGCACCAGACCCTCCTCCCCGTGATTGCCCTGCCCTGCCCGAGTCTCGCCCGAGCACCGTCCGCCGTGGCCATGGCCCCACTTGCCTTCGTCCTCCATTGGACGTGCTGACAGGGGGTAGCGGGCGTGGCACACTCCCCCGAACTCGCTGGTGCGCCGGGCACCCACAGTAGTGCCCCTGGTCGCCGGGGACGAGCTTGGCCTCGCCCCCTTTGTTCCTGCGGCACGGGAGGCCGCGCGAGGAAGAAGAAGGCCGGCCGGTGGACCGGCGGCCCCACCGGTCAGCCTCTGCCGACGTGTCCAGCCGGACCCACTCGGGTTAAGTGGAGGCGGGATCCGCGGGAACCGCCTTCTCGGCAGGGAAGCGTACTCCCCTAATACACCGTCGGCTTGGCCCTCCTTAGCCGCGTGGCCGTGCAGCTGGGCCGGCCCAGTGCGCTGCGGTTCTATGCTGCGCTGCGGTTCTATGCTGCGCCCGGTGCGTGGTATAGGTATAACCCCCACTTCCTTTGTCTTTTTCTTTTTCCAGAAACTTGTAAAATAACCCAAATATTCATATTACCTCCAAATTTGACGATTCAAATTTCTAGTGACTCTATAAATCATGCTCTACCTCTTAGAGGAGCTTGCACATTTTTCCAGAGACCTTTCCTTCACACTTATTTAGTAAATTCCAATTTTCTTAATTTTGTGACAAACTTTAGAAAATCACAGAGAGCTCAAAATTGATCCAAATGCCATGATTCAAATTCCTAGATGCCTCTAAGTTCATAACTTAGTTTATGAACATTTTTCTCAATACTTTCTGTACCACACAAAATAATGAGCCATTTCTTCATATTTGTCAACTTTGTAAATTCATAGGAAAATCATTTGAACTCCAAATCCAGTGAAACCAACTCCTAGAAGCTTCTAAAATTATTCCTTGTTAAATGGATGCCTTTGATCATTTTTCAAATAGTTCTTCTGTACACTTCTTACAAATCCATGAACCCCCTGATTCCATCATATCAAAATGTTTAGAAATATCCATTGATCCACTTCCAATGAAATCACCTTGGTCATTCCTCATATGACCAGAGGTATCCTAGGAAAGTCCAACTCACATTTTTTAGAGCACTTTTATTTTTGCCTTGTCGTGTTGCTTATTATGGTTGTTTTCGACGATAGTTGACGAAGTAGACGAAATGCTCAGAGTTGGACCAGAGATATTTGAAGACCTCGAAGACTTTGTTAAAATAGGTAAGCAGCCCTTTGACCGTGTCTATGAAACCCTTTTTATGCATGTCATATAGCACTTTATTAGTGTTGCATCGGAATCATGATGAGATGGTAACCACTTTGATGGGTTGCCTCTATTACTTCCTCGTTGATACTTGCATTGTGCATGACCCTACCTCCTTATGAGGGTTATGCCGGTGGGAGTAGATAGGATGCTAAAGTAGTGCTACACAAAAAGGGACGGGAATATGCATGGTAATGGAGACAAGGAATTTTCAAAAGACTTTTTTTTAAAACCCCATCGGGTGCCACTTATGCCCGGGGGAGATGATGAGTTGGGTAACCACTTGATGATGAAGTGGTGTACCGAGGCAAGTGTGTGTGTGTGTGTGTTGTTTTTCAAAATGGATTGGTTTAAGTTGCGGCCGTTATTCCAACCTTACATGCGCAACCACTCTACCCTTGTATGGGAAAGGGCATTATTGATTACCTAGGCCGATACTAGCTTGGAGCCCGCATTACTAGTGACGGGAGAGTTGTTGGTGCGCTCTCTCGGGACGGGGTCGTGCCAGGTAGGGCGGCCATGACTGTTTTCACAGGGCACCGGATACACCGTTGTATCCCCTCTCGGATGTTACGATCTCGAGTGAGTCTCGTATGATGTACATCGTGAGGATACGGAACAACGAGTGGACACCATGTTAGTGTCATCTAGGGAAAGATAGTGATCGGGTGCTTACCCCGGGTACTTGAGGTACCGCGGGTTGTGGATGACACGAAAGTTCCCCGGATCTTGTTGGTAAAGTGTGCAACCTCTATAGAGTGTAAAACTATTCGAATAGCCGTGTCCATGGTCAAGGACAGTTGGGTAACTGCTCTTGGGCTACGTCCACATGTTTACAAACCAGTGTATGTGTTTGGATAAGTGGGAAGATCTACTTGGGTCAAGTCAAAGGACTTGACATGATTGAGTGGGTTGATGCCCACTCTAATTATGTTGATATTTGTAACCTGTCCTCATGGTTACTTAAATTCTCCTGATGCATGTCTTACAAGTTGTTGAACATGTCATTGCACTCAAAACTAGCTTTCTGCAAAAATTTACCTATATCATGCATTGTTGTATCTTGAACCAAAACATGGGTTGCTTGCGAGTACATTCAAAGTACTCATTGGCTTGCCACTGGTTATTTTATTGGCCAGGCATGAAAGAACAGGATATAATGAAGAGTACCTTGGTGACGAACATGCGAGCTAGGACGCTTCCCAGTCAGAATGCCTGTAGGGTTAAGGCAGATGCATGGGTTCTACTTATCAACGAAGATTTCCGCTGCTTAAGTTTATTTGGTGTTTAGCCCTTGTGGCTTTATCTATGTAAGACATGACCATAATGGTCCTACTTGTGTAAAACAGTATGTATGGATGTAAGACTCTTGTTATTCCGCTTCTGTGTGTTCGGTGAGCATTGGTCTCTGGGATCACTGTACACGTGCATTCGGTGATCTCGACTTATGAGTTGGGGTCCCCACATTGCGGTATAATCTTTCCATGAAGGAAAGATGCGCATAAAGTTCCTGACAACAACATAAGCGTCGTCTTCTAAACTGGGAAGAAATGGAACAGGGGTCCTATTTGCTGCAATTGGGGCTCTCTCTAGTTCGAAAAGGGATTTGGCAGCTGGATTTGGTGTACTCTTTGCTGGAATGCGGGTTTTGCATCGTACAGCTGGTGCTATGTCAACTGGTATAATCATACTGTTTGCTGCAGTTGGGGTCTGTTGAGTTGGGGCATCAGAAATGACTAGTGTAGTAGGGCTAGAGTCTGCTAGAGTTGGGGTATTTTGTGGGTCAGGTGATATTGCAACTACACCTAATGGGCTATTTGATTTATCAGGTGCCACTACCTTTTCCAAATACTTTGCTTGTGCTCCTCCACGATCAGCAATCGCCCTCTTCCTTTTGAACATCTGATACACAAGAACAGCATTTGAATGGATAAATATGGTATGATGACAGATCGAATATGTACTGAAAATGGATAGGCAGGGCGTATTCACATACACGATGTGTAAACTAAGCTAATGGCAGTTCAACAAAGTAGAAGCAATGCAAAGCATCAGTTGCAAGATATGTGCGAGCAATGTAACCTTGGAAAGTTAGAGCAAGTACCTTGATGGGTGAATAAGATAGGGCATCTTCCTCTGACTCCTCCACTAGGGAGCTACATTGACTTAGGTCTCCGTCTAGCTCAGAATCACTGTTAGGATCATACTCTGAGCATGAATCTGTAGGTCGAGAGCGTTCGCATTGCATTGCATCCAGACTTGATTTCAGTCCCTTAATGCCAAGTCTGACAGCCATGGCATTGTTCTGCTTTATTCTTTTCATGCGCGCAAGCTCATAATCATTATGATGCTGTTCAGAATCTGAGATTCATGAAAACATAAAAAGTAGTCCGATTATCTATGGAATGCATTGTGGATTCAACTCAGAGAGTGTCTCCCTATAAACCCCTGCATATGCAAAGTTCACCTCCCCAACCGTGCTGACCAGACCACACACAGAAATACAAACCCCTTATGTCTCTATAATAGGCAGGCACACATTTCAAAACTGAAGTAGGAACATTACAATCATATGAAATTCGTATTTGAACAAATAAACTAAGCAATTATGAGTGGCGTAATGTTTAGCTGCAAGGGTGGAGTGTTGGTAGTGCGACACAAAGCAAGTAGGCAGATTGTATTCCATGTAAAAGATCGAAACCTATGTAAAAGCTGGAAATGACACTTTCTTTCTATACAATGCAGTGTTTGTTACCCACACATGATGGAAGAGATCACATATAGAAATACTATTCACTCATGTCTATGGTTCCAGTATTTAGAAACAGGGTGGTCCACCCTAAAAGAATATTGATTATGACAAGGCAAGCATAGATGTAGTGAATCTATCATTTACTTGTGAGCTTACTAGGACAAGTATGCAGAATTGTAACTGCAGTAAGAGACCGTCCAAAATCTGAATGAAGAAGTTTGTCTAGCACATATTGTTTGCAACTAATCGACATGAATAATTGGATATTATATCGAATAAGTAAGAAAGACAAGTAAAATTGTCAACAAACCTGGCTTGCAGTAGTAATCTGGGTCAAATTCACTACGACCAACAATCCAAAATGACTAGTTTCTCTTCCGAGAGCCGGAATTCTGAAAACCCTGTGCACTTTAGAGGTACTAAAGATTACCGAAATACATCTGAACCATTAAGTGTATGTAGCACTGAGCACACAACAAACCCTAATTACAGTCCTGCCTAATGAGTAATGAATCAATTAGAAAATGGGTGATGAGGAGTAGCTGCTGAGTGTTGAGGACATTTCTCAGGATAAATCGGGTTGGCTTGGTGGGTGCTGCACGCCTGAGCCCTGAACGGACTAGGAAGGTAGGCACGGCGGCGCGCCTGGGCAGCGGTGACGCTGTTGAGCGAGCGGCTCCTGGCCTCCTGTTAGTCCGGTGTCTCCTCCTAGGGTCATGTCGTCCGGGGACGGCAAGTCGCGAGGCAGAAAGATGGGGGCGAGTAGAGATCGGAAGCGCGCAGTAGAAAAGAGGGGAATCGGGGCCTGGGACGACCCAAAATCCCAGGGTGGGCCGGCCCACCGTGGGCACCCTGTAGAGATACACACCCGAGCGGAGAACATCAATTTTCGAAACTAATTTAGGAAAATTTTGCTGACCAATTAAACAACTCTGTTTTAATAATATCAGATTCGTATTTGAACAACTAATCTTGTTTAGCTTGATGGGTGGAGTAGTGTTATTATGACATGAAGCACGTATTCTGATCGTATAGTGATCATAAAACGGGGAAACTCTAAGCATATTTTTTTAGCAAAAGAGGGTTTCCCCTCTGATTTCTATTAAAGAAACCACCACGGAACCAACATGATCAATTAAACCCTAAGCATTATCAATTAAACTCTATTATGGCTGTGCCATGGCAGATTTGAAGCTGCAAACCGGAGAAATGATATTTAGCATCCATTGTTTGCTTTGAACTAAGAACTAAATTCTAAGAGCTGAAAAGAAAGTAGAGTAACCAAGTTAAGATCTATTTTCTGGTTGAGATCAAAAAGTTGCGGAGATATGAAGTACCACCTCTCTTGCGGCGCCGTGTAGGTATCGGGGGTGCGATGGCTGTCGATGGCGTTGAAGCAGATCTGCGACGGTAGACGGGTGCATCGGGGGATAAGTCCCGTTGCGGTGGAAGAGAAGGTCGTGTGAGCGGCCCCGACAAAGAGGACGACGGTGCCGATGAAGTGAGAGGACGCGATGCAAGGCTATTGGTCTATTGCCGTGGATGAGAAACGTCCATCTCTAGCAGTGGACGACGCGGTCTTGGTAGGCGCTCCGGCATGGTGGAGGACGGTGGCAATGGATGTGGTGGAGGACGGCGGCGATGGATGGGGTGGCGGACGGAGGCTGGTGTGGGGATGGGGTGTTCTAGCGCGGACGGTGTATGAATGGGAAAATGGAGGGAGAGGTACGGGGGACCATGTTTTTGGGACGCGCATGTCTGAAATATGGGAAAGTTACAAACTTAGGGCCCGTTTAAAATTTGGACGTCTCGTCGGTTGGGGATAGGACGGTAATCTCGCATCTCGCCAATATTTTCCCAGAGCGACTTCGGGCGAGGAGAGGGTGGTTGGCGCCCATGGTTTGCGCCCACAGTGTATGAACGGGGCCGACAGGTAGGGCGGTTGTGTCACGTCTGAGTGAAGTTACAAACCTGCCCCTATTGAAAATATTTGCCTACATCAATATCGGCCGAGTCGAGTTTGTTTTGCCGCCCACCGTGTATGAATGGGGAATGCATGGAGAAACAGAGGTCTTTCGGACGAGCTTGAATCAAATGAGTTTTGCCGCCCATGTTTGACGCCCACCATGTCAGAATGGGCTCAGAGGCGGTCGTGTCACATCTAATTAAAGTTACTAGCCTACCCCTATTTAGAGCAGTGGTAATTAGGCCGATGGATTGTCCGTGTAATGGGTAGACAGTAATTTCCATCTCCCAAACACTTGGCTTCGGGCAGCCGACGTGGGAGTGGACATTTTGCTGCTTCATTCAAATTTTGGGACAATAAGCATCCACGTTTACCCTGGCAACTAAATTCGAATCCATTTTGTATTCCTATATGAATCTTTATAAATCATTCTATGTGTTTTTATATATCTTCAAAAGGACGACAAAGATGTATTCCAATGTCATATATGAATCTGGTTTACAAATGCCGATACTCAAATTCAGAAACTAGAATCCAGTTTAAGGTGAGTTCGAATATTTGGAACACTTCATGTTCAACTCAAATGTCACACGCAGCATAATGTGTACTCCCATTTAGATATGTACACAAGCGATTTATCAAGATTCAAATACTAAGTCAATCAACCAAGAATGTACAGAACTAACAGACATATAAACACTTATAGAGTATATGGATCAATAATATCAACTAACATACATAAGCCAGGCTGCTGTACTTTTTTGGCTAAAACAACATCCTTTTTAGCCAGCATCTTGGCCCTTTCCGATGCGTGCCACATATGGTCCATCTATACTACTACTATTGCTAAATGCACATTCAGCCCGATTGGCATATTTGTAGGTCTAGCACAACAATCCAAATGAGATGTCTCCGAGTCTTATCAATTAATACAGACTTGTGCTCAAATAAAATTACAAACCAAAAAACAAGAAAAACAATTATTACATGATCTCTAAAACAAATGGTTTGATTGATTACATGAACAGACAACACAAAGGTTATTCAACTATGGAAAGAACATTTCACCTATGATTTACCAAGTAGGAATTTAATTTCCTTTTTTTCCTTCAGGACCTTAACAATCTGGTCAGTCTTAGCTTGCTACGTTTTGAAATCCACCAGATATTTAATGGTTGTCTTGAGTACTGCTTGTAATTGTGATGTTTTCTTCCTCAACATGTCAACTTCATCTCTAAGTGCAGAAGCAAAATTTCTTTCTACCACTAGTTTAGCCTCTAGAGCATCAGCAGTTGGCAATTCATAATTCACGATTGGGCTGGTGCCACTGCTGTGGGATGATGCAACGTCCATGGGGACCTCGCTCTTTGATCTTGGGCTAACCTGTTTTGCCATTAAAGTTCTGATTGGATACAGAAAAGTTGAAGTTAGCAAAACATCTCAACTGGGAGTTATAATAGCAAACTAGTTAAAACAAACAAGGAATTAAAGAGTTTCAATTGGATGCTGAAAAGTAGTTATTAACATCATTGTAACCCGATGTTGCAGCAGCAAAGCAATTAAACAAACAAGTAGATATTTAAGTTAAGGCAAACAGGTAATTCTTAACAGTAAGTATCAAACACATAGATTGGCGCAGTCTACAATATGATTAACAGGTTGTGCCATTATGTAATCAGTAGCAAACTAAATTAAGTGAAGCAACATAATTGAACAATTTTGCAATAAGTGGCTAACTAAAATTCCGAGAAGCAGGTAACTGAACTTATGCTAGTTCTTTGTACAGGCACACTTCAACTTCTTTTTCGCTTACACAGTTGTACGAAGGAGTCCATGGCATCAATTGCTTGGATATGCAGTCCCAATACTTCTTTATTCCCACAATGCATGGGTAAGTCGAATGGTTAATCTGGTAAGATGGTGCGCCCTTGATATGTTATATGAGGACGTGTAGTCAGACTAGTTGTAGCCAAACACATCACACTGGCTTTTACTGTATATTTCATGCGATTACTTTTGGCATATCGGGATCTAAGTAATCTACAATAGGATGAAAAGACTGGCATCCTTCACATTATTGGCAAACTCAATTCATAGAAACAAGAAATTCAACCATTCTATGGGTAAATCAAAAGTGCCACTGGAATATTTTTCACTATCCAATCATACACGCAAAAAGGGGTGACACCACCATAGGGGCTGGTATGGGCGGCCGCCTCAGGTGGCTAGAAAGTGTGCACCTAGTTTGAGTCGTCCAGGTTGGCCCATGCTAGTTTTGTTCGTCCCAACGCACGAGCAGGCAATGTAAAAAATGAAGAAAAATGTTTCAATTTGGATGGGCCAATAACATAAGTGCAAGGCAGGCCCTATAGCAGGCTCGCGGCCCAAACGAGCGCCTCCCATATCGATCGACAGCAGGAAATATCCAAATTCATTCGCTCCAGCCTCCAATCTGGTTCGCTCCTAACCTAGCCGCCGCTGGACAGATCGACACAGCTCTTCCTCGCGCCCTCGTTGGAGGGCGGTCGCCGGGCTTCAAGCAAACGGAAGGACGAGAAGATGAAGATCCAACCCTGGGTGTAGCCTGTGTGGGAGGCAGCGGCGGTAGCACGGGCATGGCATCGAGCTTGCGCAAACAGACAGTCACAGCTTGCAAGAGTAGCAAGCGCAACGAGCAGGTACATCACATCCCTGATTATATCTAATTCAACTCTTCAATTTCTGGCCAATAGTTAAACCTGACGGTGTTGTAAAACTGCTTGTATGTAGGGAATCTATGAGAAAATGAAACCAATTTCTACTTATTTTATAACTCCCCCAATCAATACTGAACTGACTGAATCTGATGTATCTAATCAAGTTTTCGGTGCAAACATACAAGCTCATGTTGTTCTTGAGCCTGAAGTGTCTAATGAACAGACTACTAATGAAGGATTTGATGCAAACATTTTACATGCTCCTGGTGATGAACATATAGTGTCTAATGATGGATCTAATGCAAGCATTTTGCAAGCTCATTGAAGGATTTAGTGTCTAATGATGATCTACTATGTTGAGAGAGACAGAGATTTGCAGGCATTGATGACAAGCAAATTATAGTGCATTTTCATAGCTTGAGGAAACATCGAGGCCTTCTACCAGAAAGTCCCCGTATCATGACAACATAGCATAAATACTTTTCTAATATGTTGTTTGAAACTATTGGCATACTTGTCCAGGATAGATATATTGATATGCAGTTTGCGCACTGGTTATATGTGCAATTACACTTCAATATTTTCAGCCAGAGAACGAATAATTCAAGCAGGTACAGATCATGTTTGTAGTCCTTGTACACCATGTTGCATTTTGTGTTTTTTGGTTCTCGCATCATTTAGTGTTTAGAATCTAAACTACTTTGGATCATTAGTTGGTTTTCAAAGTGCATGTAGCTTCACATTTCTCAAGTTATGTTGATTTCCGGAGTGCAAGTGCCTTCGTATTTTTTAAGTTAAATGTTCGCCCATGGTAACTTGAATTCGTGGATCAGCCACTGCACACAAATCATACACGAATGCCAGTACGAATTAAATGAAATGCAGGGACTTACGCTAGCTTGTTCTACAGGCTCACTGCAGCTCTGCTTGCGCTTGGGATGTTCCATGTACAAGTCCATGTTACCACTTGCTTGGATGTGTAGGCCTTGTGCTCCTTGCATCCCCCTCTGCATTTTTGATACGGCAAATGGTTGATCAAATAAGAGGAATCGACCTTGATGTTGTACCGGAGGACAGATACTTACAAGGTTATACAGGTGTGTAGGATGTGTACCAGATCCCGTTGCGTCGTCATGCTTCGCTAAAAAATGGATTTGCTTGTTTCAGATGATATCTCTAGAAGAAATAATAGTTAAAGTCAGAGTTGCAAAGGCGTGTAAGCTAAGTGAGCAGTGAAAGGATATCCAAACATCATCGGAACAATGCATAAGGGAGTGATGTGTGGATACCTAGTTCGGGCCAGCATTTGGGCATGCTCGCCTAGCTAGTGTGTGGGTCACTTCAGAGCCGTTGAGGGTGATGCGCTGGCGTTGGCTGGCCGGGCACAGATGCAGATCTTGAGTGGCAGCGGAGCACTACGATGCGATGGACGAGACCGTTGGTGAAGCCCCAACGGCCTCGGGGGGCGGAGGTGCGACAATGTGCTCGGTGATGTAGCCCCGGTGAGCTGGGAGACGGCGTCGGTGAAGCACACCTGATGCGGTGGAACTCGGTGTCTATGAGGCACGTCGGTTGCGGCGGCCGACGTTGTCGGTGGACCACCCGGTGCGGTGGACGAGGGCGTAGATGAGGTAGCTCCGGTGCGTTGGTGAAGCGCGACCGTCGCCTTCGGCGTTGTCGTCTGGCACAGAGGTGGGGAAGGGTGGGGAAAGAGACGAGATGAGGGGCGATTCGAGGGTTGGCGGTGAATTAGGGATTTGAGCAATTTGAGCGCGGAAGGGGACGGTGGAGAAGAGAGATTTTGCAGGGCTGGGATTAGGGCCGCCAGATATTTCAATCTGAAACGTGGAAGCGCGAACTTATATTGTCGTTGTCCTTTTTTGGGGGAAGGGGGGTGGGTGGCTGGGTGCTACACGTCCGTCCGACACACGCGACCACCCTGACAGGACTATGCTTCGGTGCCTTAAGGCAACTGCCTTTGTGTCCATGACATGTGGGCCCAACAGGTGGCTGGCCCACATGTCAGTGACCCAAAGGCAGTTGCCTTTACAGCACCGAAGCAGCGTCCACCCAGACACGACCCTGGTCTTCCTGGTGCGCCTACATTTGAGAATGCAAACGAATCTTCTTTCATTTGCAAACGAATCTGTATGTATTACCATGCCCGTGTTTTCCTTGCAATAATTAGTCATTCGAAACGAGATACTCCATCCGTTCACTTTTGTAAGTCGTTTCAGACAACTTAAAATGAATTGTTTTGCACATTGTCTGAAATGACTTCAAGGTCTTATAAAAGTGAACAGAGGGAGTACTATAAATTAATTAATGAGGAGTTATTTGAAAAAAAATCGAAATGGTACCCACGCTAACGTGGATTAGAGTGTGTGTCACATAATTAGTTATTTGAATTAGAGTGTGTGTCACATAGTTAGTTATTTGAATTAGAGTGTATGTCACGTAGCGATCTCCAATTCTAACGTGGATTTCGCATTTCACTTTATCCATGCTACTTTTTTAATACAAATGCATATGTATATGATGAACACCATGGTAGTGAGAAAACTTTTGGATGGATTCAAACATATGACCTACAAAATAGCACAACAAACTGAGTCAATGTCAACTTTTCGAAACTTAGTATGGCACGAATTCGAAATAATTACCCGTATGCCTGGTCCTTGGTTCAAATCTTAAAATGTACACCGAATTGAAACATCGATATTAAGTCTTGTACTATGTATATTCAAATGTTGTTTTTAGCCCCCCCCCCCCCCCCGCGCACAAACGCTACATACTTCCTGTATCGGTCAATCTTTCTCTCCTAACCACCTTAGGAAGCTAGCGGTTTCCAACACACGTACATTCTTTCTCTCCATGTTTTGATCTCTAAGTCTCTTAACTACACAACCCCTTTTTCCACTCTCTTACCAAATGTATTTACCTCACACACCCGCCATTGCACCCCATGCCGAGCTCTCCCTCTCTCCCCCTCTCCCTCTCACCCTCTCGCGCTAAATACATGCATTGCCTACCTAGCCTCCCAACCTCTCGTGCGCACGTATGCACGTTGTATATCTAGGTCACTCCCTCGAGACTGTCTCACTCTTTCTTCCGCACGGCGGGCCACACTCGCTCAATCTCGCTCTCTTTATCTGAGTCTCGTTTAACCTCGTTTTCTTTCACACACAAATGATATATCTCCCTGTTCGGGCCTCGATCGACACACTCTATACTCTCTCACGCAGATTGTCTATCTAGGTCAGTCCATCCAAGCCGCCGCCACTCTTTCGACCTCATGGTGGGCCACGCTCACTCAATCTCTCTCTCTCTCTCTCTCTTTCCGTATGTATCGATTGACCTTGCTCTTTCTCGGGCAAAAACGATATATCACCATGTTTAATCCCAAATCGACCTATTCACATTGTATACTCTCTAACGCACATCGTCTATCTAGGTCACTCTCCAACCCGTCTCACTCTTTTGATCGCACGGCGACCCTATGTGATCGGTTGACCTTGCTTCCTCCCATGCACAAAATATATCTACACGTCTATGACTGGATCATCTCTTAAGCTCTATCTTACAGCCCTCACCCTTGCCAAAAAGCTCAATCGGACAATATCTATCCAGAGCATATATATTTGTTCAATGAATGTCGGACCACACTCACTTTCTCTCTCTATCTATATGTCTCTCGATTGACCTCGCTTTCTCACATCGTATCTTCCACGCGTTGAAGCTACTACCTCTCCATCCCTCGCAAAGCCGGAGCTATTTACATTGCGAGGGGCACTCACACCTTGGATTAATTTGTGTAGGCATTTATTCCAGTCAGTTTAGATTATATTTTCGTAGCATTCGGCCCACAACTACACCAAACACCGTTGCAACCCACGCAACTCCCCTAGTTGATTTCCCTCTGGCTCGGTCATCGCTCTCTCGCACATCCTTTCTCGCCTTCAACGTCGCACCATGGTATTATTGAAAAAACTATGTTGTTCTCTTTAATTATTATAAATAAGCTACAAAACTACACACCGATTGTCCACTTGGAATGGAAAAAATTTTGACCCACAAATTAAAGTGCTACAAACTACACACCGAGGGGCCCACGTGTCATGAAACAAATTTGGACCCATATACAAATTAAAAAATAAAGGACGAGGATCGAACATGCGACCGGGCCTTCAAGCCGCACGTCAATAGGCAACGTACGTAGAATAGCAGTGTTTGTTGCACCCCCTTTGTTCACATAATGTTTTTATATTACCACAGCCTAATTAATGGATAACATGTAATATTATTTTTAGTACTATTCGCCTTCACTTACTGGTGGGTTCCATGTGTGCTCTCTCTCTCTCCTCCCCTTCAGCGTTTAGACGCATGGGCAAATAGGAAGAACTCGCGGGCGATGTTGCTGTTGACCATATCTGGACGCGTTCACAAGTCACGGCACCAGTTTCACGTACTAGCAGCACTAGTCAGTGTGTACGTGCAACGCACGTTAATTTGGAAGTATATTAAGTGCATGCGGATATTAAATACTAGGATATTATTTGCGTGTTGTCATGTGATTAGCACTATTTTTGGCATGAAATTAACTGCACGCTAAACGTGTTGAGCGCTCGACATTGAAGCAGTCTAGGTCGTTGGATGACAAGGAATACATTGAAGCAGAACATTCAATCGGTCAAACCATACATTTTGTTCAGTCTGACTCCGACTTTAAATTATACGACGACCGATATAAAAACGTAAATGATAAACGTTCGGATTTTAAGCATGGAAATCTGAACGTTTTTCATGGCAAATTTAGATTACGCGGTGGCGGCGGCGGCGCGGTGGGAACGGCTCCTCTACCGTGCTCTGTGTGTCGTCGGGCCACTGACCGACGGTGACGGCGGCATCTTGCGCTATTGTTGGCGTACTCCTGGACGTTTGCCTAGCTTCAAGGAAGGCCAAAATGTTCTGGACTTCGGAGCGAGTCAACTGGCGGGAGGAGGCGACTGGCGTTGGTGCAAGGAAGCGGTCGACGGCAGCCATCCATGCCGCTGAGGGGGGCACTGGCACCCGCGCGGGGACAGGTGCTGTCAATGGCGCGGCGGAGACATTCATGTGCACGGGCACCGGCATGGGCGCGCATGTTAATGCACGCGCAGGCGCATGCGCTGGCAGGTGCACGGGCACCGGCACGGGCGTGCGCGTCAGTGCACGCGCAGGCGCTTGCGCTGGAAGGTGCACGGGCGCGTGAAAGTTGGCGGGGACCTCGTGGCACCCCGTGGGATCAAGTTTGGCGACAATGTGCGGCTGCCAGCCCATCAATGCCACGGGGATGGACGCTGGTGCAGTCGGGGCGACGGGAGCCGGAATAGGGGCGGGGACAGGCGCAGCATCTTCCCGCAAGGCCAGTTCAAGCTCGTCCCAAAGCGCCTTATTTTCTTGAGACTCCGGTTGGGTTTCTTCCTCAGGAAACTGGAACACTAAGGGCTGGCCATCGTGATGCGGCATGGCGTACGTTTAGGTCAGGCTAGTTGGAGGTAGACGTCAGGAGAATCGGAGAGGAAGAGAGAGGATTGTAGCGATACCGGGTAGTGCGGGGTTGATTTTAAACTGCGGCACCGGCGACATTAAAAGTGGGAGCAGTTGGCACAACGATGGGCGGCGGAGCCTGGTCAAAGGGCTCGCCTCCCGGTGAGCCTGCACAGCGGTCTGCTCCCACGCCTCCCTGACGGCCGGCGCAGCGGTCTGCTCGCACGCCTCCTGTCGACTCATATGCTTGCTCGGACGACACCTGTCGATGAGAAGCGAGGACTCATGGCGGCACATAAACGCCGATGGTTTTCATAGTGAAAGCGTTCGCCTTAACGTGATAGGTCTTTGTTCCAAAATACCTTGGCTCTTCATTTGAAGAAAAAACTTACGAAGTAATATTTGTGCCATATCACGTGACCATGCTTAGTTTCAAGAATTTATGCTCACTTTTGGATTTTCTAAAATTTAAGATCCAGGATTCGAAACAATATCATAACCTGCATCATGCAATAAATATTCAAGCCGTACATCTGTCTTGTTGTATTTCTTAAGAAAGGATTTGGTCAAACATTTTGCTTAGTTAGACTTCAGACAAGTTATATATGCAGAGTAAAAGGATAATCCCTCCGTACCAGTGCATTGCCTGATATATTAACTCAAGTACTAGGCACGAACAAACGGGCTCAATTCTGTGCTCATCCTGGTGTAGTAGTAGTAGTACTAGGAAATGCAGTTGACGGGTGACCTTGACGAGCGGCGACCGAGGGAATTGAACCGTGCTGAGCACGGTAGGTAACTTTGTCTAGTTACTAAAGCATCCCTCCGTTGTTCATCGGTAGTCATTATGGACCGGGGACATGAGGAGAATTTCCTAGGGCTGGAATTCTGGACGCTAGATATTTCGACTTGAAACGTTGAGGCTCGACTGGTTGGGGTTGCCTAATGTGCGTACCATGCACGCCACCAAAGGACATGAGCCCTTTTTTTTGGATCAACACGAGCCAAGGTCTGGCTGGTACGCCGTTGGGTCCTACCATTCGAGAATATGAAAGGAACCTTTTAAATTGCCGAACGAATCTATGTGTATTACAATACCTGTATTTTCCTTGCAAATACTAATCTCAACGAGGTAATTGATTCATGACGAGTTGTTGAATTAGAGTGACTTTGTGATATAGTGATCTCAACGTGGATTTCACATTTCATGGTATCCCTAGTAAGTTTTCCAATGCAAATTCAAATTTAAAAGATGAACAATATGGAGGTGAGAAAACTTTGTATGTATCAAGCATATGACCACACACACACACAGAGACACACACGCACGAACACAACAACAATCCAATAAGTATAGTGCATCTATTTTTCCAAACCATGCATGCATGGCACGAATTCAAAAATACTCCTATTCCTAAATATTAGTCTTTTAGAGAGTTCAACAAGTGACTACATACGGAGAAAAATGAGTGAATCTAGACTCTAAAATATGTCTATATACATCCGTATGTGCCAGTCCATTTGAAGCCTCTAAAAAGACTAATATTTAGGAACGAAGGGAGTAAAATGTAAGACACCCATGGTCCTCAGTTCAATATTTGAAATGAACATGAAACCGAAACATGAATATTAAGTCTAGTACTACAAGACATGCAAATGTTGTGTTTAAGCGGAGCTATGATTGTCGGGGGTCAACCCCTCGACCTTAGATAAAATTGTGGAGCTCTGTTTAGGGTTATTTAGATTATATTTGTCCCCACCCTCCCAACCATCGATTGGTTGTGCACCCCCACCCCTCCTCCCCGGGAGAATATCATGTGCCCCCATACCTTAGATGCTATATGCCAATACGAGTTGCTTGGAGCTTGTAGATCTGAGATATAGCAGCTCACATTATGTGTCTTAATATTTTTGCTGGAAACCTTGATGAGTTTGAGAATTGCACACAATTTGTACAAAAACTACTTAGATGCCCTTTGATCCCATATCCAACAACCTCGAAGCTCGTATCACCGTAGAATCTATGATGAAGGAGGACATCATATTCTTGTGTATGTAAGAATATCATGTGCTACCACACCTTAGATGCTTTGGTGATACAAGCTCTTCGGAGGCGTTGGATTTGTGACCCAACACCTCCTCGGTGGTTCGAATGGTTTTTGAAAAGCCCCAAAAGAGTTCGGCCACTACTTACAAGCACAAAGACTGCTCAGATGCCATTGGATCTCAGATCAAACAACCTCCAAGCTCGTATCACCGTAGCATCCAAGCTGCGATATCAACTTATGTTTTCTCGCACGGGAGAGTATGAGGTGCTCCCGCACCGTAGATTCTATGGTGATACGAGTTCACTGAGATCTAATGGCCCACAGTAGGAGGTTTGAATGTTTTTGCAATATACGGCTGATAGAGTTTGGGAAATGCGTAGAAAGTACAAGTACTACGCATGTGTCATCTGATCACTGATCATACGACCTAGATGCTCATATCACCATAGCGGGTAATTAAGCTACGGGGAGCACCTAATATGAGCACCGGGGAGCCGTTGGATCGAAGATGCAGCGGCACACACGAGGCCTGAATGTTTTATTTGCAAAAAAACCTTGGAGAGTTTGGAAATTGCGGATAATTACAAAGACTACTCCCGAGCCATTGGATCTCACTTCCAACGGTGTAAAAACTCGTATCACCATAGTATCTAAGCTGCGGGGTGGATGTGATATTCTATGCCGCTGTCATTTTTGTTCGTAAATTTGCAAAAAACGTGTAACTCGTGCCGTTACTTGCCTAACCGTGCAAAGTGTTTGTTAAAAAAAACCATCCTACACTGAAATATCGGAACAACACACGGGGGTCCTAAGGGAGTCCTGGATTAAGGGGTCGCCGGACAGCCGGATTATATCATGTGGCCGGACTGTTGGGCTATGAAGATACAAGATTGAAGACTTCGTCTCGTGTCCGGATGGGACTCTACTTGGCGTGGAAGGCAAGCTAGGCAATATGGATATGTATATCTCCTCCTTTGTAACCGACCTTGTGTAACCCTAGACCCCTTCGGTGTCTATATAAACCGGAGGGTTTTAGTCCGTAGGACAACATACAATCATACCGTAGGCTAGCTTCTAGGGTTTAGCCTCTCCGATCTCGTGGTAGATCTACTCTTGTACTACCCATATCATCAATATTAATCAAGCAGGACGTAGGGTTTTACCTCCATCAAGAGGGCCCGAACTTGGGTAAAACATCGTGTCCCCAGCCTCCTGTTACCATCCGCCTTAGACGCATAGTTCGGGACCCCCTACCCGAGATCCGCCGGTTTTGACACCGACATTGGTGCTTTCATTGAGAGTTCCTCTGTGCCGTCGCCAGAAGGAAGGATGTCTCGTCTCGTCTTTAAAGACGGTACTACTATTGAGGATGCTTTGGCTATCAGCCAAACTCTCCGGCTAGGCGGTTTCATCATGACTGCCTGTTCAGTCGCCGCGCCGACGATGACTTCCCGGGTCATCGAAAACAGCCTCGACGTCAAATCGGCACTCGGCGAACAGATGGATCCAACGGAGCTCTTGGATCGCATCGCCGCCTTGGGAGTCGCTACGGACTATGATCGGATTGGGCTTAAACCCGATCAAAGGGAAATTAACTCTCCACCGGTCACTCATCATATTGCAGTAGTGGAGGAACAATGCGGCGACTCTTCCTTTATTTTGAGGACTAACTATGTCTGGATTCCTGAGCTCTCCAAGCCGGATACCCGCTTACGGGAGGACATCACCCAAGCCCTGAACCTAGAATCAGGCAGCGGGCCGAATTCATCGGGTAACACTCCGGAACCCGAACTTCCAAGATTGGAAACTCCTCGACCCCTGGGTCTCAGATCGGGTAGGGATTCAGACTAAAATCCACCCACCCACCCAGACATAAACGATCTTTCCCACATGAGGGAAGAGCCCCATGAAACAATACATCATTATTGGGCCAGATTCCTCCTTGTATTGAACAAGGTTAAGGACTGTCGCGAGGAAGATGCAGTCTCACTTTTCTGCAATAATTGCACGGACAAGGGAATCCTTAACGCCTTAAGTCGCTGTGACATATCACGCTTCGCTGACTTGGCGGCCATAGTACGAAAGTATTGTGCGATGGGAAGTGCCTGGAAAACCGAAACAAACTTTTGGGATAATCCGGCCCTGAATACAAACCTAGTCCGAAATAAAAGGGTGCACTGTCACAATACACCCGGGTCAACTACCAAAAAGCAAAAACCCTCTACATGGCATGGAACCGTACTGGAGGGATGGCTCAATGGACCCTGCAAAATTCATAGTACAGCGGATACAATACCAACGCACAGCCTTAGAGCATGTTGGATACTCCGGCAGGTGGCCAAAAGTGGTGAGGATCTTCTTCTCCCAATTACCACAGAGCACCATCCCGTGGATAACAATATGGTGTTAACAGTCTTTGAGACCATCGCGACAAATAATAGCCGCAAGCGAACACTCCGCAGCATGGCTGAAATCTACCATGTAGCAGCAATAAATCCATGGAGTGACACGGCTATCACCTTCAATGCCAGTGACAAACCTAAATTCCGAACAGCCCGAGCACCAGCCGCACTGGTCCTCAGTCCAATAGTGGATGGCTTTCGACTCACCAAAGTACTCATGGACGGCGGCAGCGGATTAAACCTCATCTATGAGGAAACTCTTCAAAAGATGGAAATAGACTGGAACCGCATCGAGCAAAGTAGCACAACCTTTAGAGGAATCATCCCCAGTCGGGAAGCATGCTGTGCTGGGAAAATCACACTAGATGTGGTATTCGGCACGCCGGATATTTACAAGTCCGAAGAAATTACATTCCAAGTGGCCCCGTTCAGCAGTGGTTATCACGCTCTTTTAGGATGGGTGGCGTTCACAATCTTCTAAGCCGTACCCCAGTATGGGTACATGAAGCTCAAAATGCCCGGGCCCAACTGAATCATCACTCTCGCCAGCGATCCGGACATAGCACTCCGTGCCGAAAACAAAACAGCCGCACTGCCCTCGAGGCATTATCCGAAGCCCTCTCGGCCGAGGAATTAACCACGCTACGCTCCACAGTGGACAGGGACGACGTGATACTCGACAAGAGATCCAAGTCCACCTCTTTTAAACCAGGGGATGAAATAGTCAAATTCCAAGTCCACCCAACAGACCCTACAAAAACAGCCTCCATCGGGGCACAGTTAAACCCCGTGGTGGACGCCGCACTACGAGAGTTCCTACGCGAGAACTGGAACATATTCGCCTGGCATCCCTCAGACATGCCAGGAATCCCATGCAGGCTGGCCGAGCAAAGCCTCAATATCCTAAAGGGATTCATGCCGGTAAAGCAAGCTCTTCGGCGTTTCTCCGAACCTAAGAGACAGGCCATGGGAGAGGAACTAGCCAAGTTATTGGAGGCCGGATTCATCAGATAAATAAAACATCCGGACTGGCTAGCAAACCTGGTGATGGTACCAAAGAAGGACAAATCCTGGCGCCTTTGTGTCGATTTCAAAGACCTCAATAAAGCTTGCCTAAAGGATCCCTTCCCCCACCCACGCATCGCTCAGATCATTGATGCTACCGCAGGACAGGAGTTATTGTGTATCCTCAACTCATACTCTGGTTACTACCAAATCAAGATGGCGGAGTCCGACCAAGCCGCAACGGCATTCATCAAACCATACGGTCCCTTCTGTTTTAACACAATGCCTTTCGGGCTCAAAAATGTCGGCGCAACATATTAGTGCATGATTCAGACATGTCTGGAGAAACAAATCGGAAAAAAGTAGAGGCATACGTAGACGATGTGGTCGTCAAAACCAAACACATCGACTCCTTGATAGACGACTTGAGGCGCACATTCGAAAACCTCCGAACATACGACATCAAGCTCAATCCGAAGAAATGCGTTTTCCGCATACCAGTCGGAAAGCTCCTGGGTTTCATTGTCTCAAGTAGAGGTATTGAAGCTAATCCGGCCAAAATCCGAGCTTTGTCACAGTTGGCTACCCCAACAGACCTCAAACAAATCCAGAAGTTAACTGGATGTGTGGCGGCTCTAAGCCACTTTATCTCCCGCTTAGGAGAAAAGGCTTTACCCCTTTATCGCCTCCTTCGGTGCACCGAACACTTCGAGTGGACGGATGCGGCCACAGCCGGAGTGGAAGAAATAAAGGCCATCTTGGCAACCAACCCAATCCTGGCCACGCCAAACATCGGTGAACCAATGCTGTTGTACATTGCGGCAACTCACCAAGTTGTAATCGCGGTGCTCGTTGTCGAACAGGAAGCGGACGGACATAAATTCCCTCTTCAAAAGCCGGTATACTATGTATGCACTGTCCTCACTCCATGCAAATCACTGTACCCGCATTACCAAAAGATAGCATATGCGGTATTCAAGGCATCGCGGAAGCTATGACACTACTTTCAAGAGTGTTCGATTACAGTAGCCTCGGAAGTGCCACTTAATGATATTATCAACAACTGCGACGCTACGGGGCAGATTGCCAAATGGGCCATTGAGCTCCTCCCGTTCGACATAACATACAAACCTCGACGAGCCATTAAGTCGCAAGTATTGGCCTTCTTCGTCGCTGAATGGACGGAGGCCGAACTCCCTAAAGAGTATGGCGCATACTCCAATTGGATCATGCACTTCGACGGTTCTAAAATGCTGGCTGCTCTAGGGGCTGGCGTCGTCCTGACATCACCAACCGGAGATACCGTTCAATACGTACTGCAAATATTGGATACAGGCACCAACAATGCAGCCGAATACGAAGCTTTGTTGCATGGTCCTCGAATGGCATTCTCCATGGGCATTCAACGCCTGGAGGTGCGTGGGGATTCAAACCTCGCAATATCCCAAAGAAATGGAGACTTTGACGCCAAGGATCCGAAAATGGCGGCCTATCAAAACGCCGTCCTAAAAATGTCAGCTCGGTTCGAGGGGCTCAAATTTCACCATGTGGCTCGGGAAAACAATCAGGCGGCGGATATCCTCACCCACATCGGCGCAAAATGCGATGCGGTCCCCCCCAACATATTTTTGGAAAGGTTGTTCAAACCATCCGTAGTATGGGAAGGGGACACCGGTAACAATAGTCCGGACCTGGCCGAAATACCCGATACCGAACTCTCTGACACAATTGGAGGCTCTGCCACTGAAATAACACCTTCAGCCCATGAAATAATGGCCATTATTGCCCCGTGGAAAGAACCATTCCTGGCCTACCTAACTAGACAGGAACTTCCGGAGGACCAAAATGAGGCATGCTGCATAGTGCGGCGATCCAAGGCCTACAGGGTCCATGAGGGAGAATTGTAAAAAAAAAAGCACTACCGAAGTCCTTCAAAGGTGCATCTCCGAAGAGGAAGGGCAGAATCTTTTGGCAGAAATTCACGCTGGACTCGGCGGTCATCACACCGCAGCCCGGGCTCTTGTAAGCAAGGACTTCCGTACAGGATTCTATTGGCCAACAGCTCGGGCAGATGCACAGGACTTGATCCAACATTGCACCAGTTGCCAGCTCTTTGCAAATCAAAGCCACATGCCACCCACCGCCCTCCGAACAATCCCCATTACATGGACCTTTCCGGTCTGGGGGCTTGACATGGTTGGACCCCTTAAAGGGGGAACCCACAAGAAAAAATACCTATTGGTCATGGTGGATAAATTCACCAAATGGATAGAGGCCAAACCTGTTAAAACAGCTGAATCCGGACCGGTGATAGACTTCATATCCGGGGTTGTACACCGTTATGGCGTCCCCCACAGCATCATCACTGATAATGGCACGAACTTCATGGCCGACGAGGTATAACTCTGGTGCAGTAAAATGGGCATCAAGCTCGATTATGCCTCAGTCTATCACCCACAAACCAACGGTCAAGTCGAGCAAGCAAACGGTCTTATAATGAGCGGCATTAAACCCAGATTAGTGTGTTCCATAACGGAGTCTCACACGCACTAGGTAGAGGAGCTCGACTCCGTACTCTAGGGGCTGCGGACCACGCCGAATCGTAGTACCGGATATACACCCTTCTTTATGGTGTACGACGCAGAGGTTGTCTTGCCTTGTGACATAATTCATGACTCACCTCAAGTGCGCATGTACGAAGAAAGATAAGCCGAGCTCGATCGGTAGAACAGTCTGGGCACCCTGGAGGAGGATCGCGACGTAGCCAAAGCCCGTTCCGCATTTTATCAGCAACAGGCTCGCAGATACCAAACCAGAGAAGTACGTGTTGGGGAACACTGCAGAAAAAAAAATTTCCTACTCGTCTCACCAAGATCCATCTAGGAGTTCATCTAGCAACGAGTCATTGGATGCATCTACATACCTTTGTAGATCGCGCACGGAAGCGTTCAAAGAATGGTGATGATGTAGTCGAACACGACGTGATCCAAATCACCGATGACCAAGAGCCGAACGGACGGCACCTCCGCGTTCAACACACGTACGGGACGGGGAACGTCTCCTCCTTCTTGATCCAGCAAGGGGGAAGGAGAGGTCGATGAAGATCCAGCAGCACGACGGCATGGTGGTGGATGCAGGGCGTCACAGTAGCAGGGCTTCGCCTATACTACGAGAGAGAGAGACGTAACGGGGAGAGAGGGAGGCGCCAGGGGCTGGGTATGAAGTCCCTCCTCTCCCCCACTATATATAGGGGTGCTAGGGGGGGCGCCGGCCCTAGTAGATGGAATCTACTAGGGGGGCGGCGGCCTAGGGTGGGGGGCTTGCCCCCCAAGCAAGGGGGCGCCCCCTTTAGGGTGTCCCCTCAATCCTAGCCGCATGGGCCCTAAGGGGGTGGCGCCCTAGCCCACTATGGACTGGGTTCCCTCCCACTTCAGCCCATGGGGCCCTCCGGGATAGGTGGCCCCACCCGGTGGACCCCCGGGACCCTTCCGGTGGTCCCGGTACAATACCGGCGACCCCGAAACTTGTCCTGATGGCCGAAACAGCACTTCCTATATATAATTCTTTACCTCCGGACCATTCCGGAACTCCTCGTGACGTCCGGGATCTCATCCGGGACTCCGAACAACATTCAGGTTACTGCATATACATATCTTCACAACCCTAGCGTCACCGAACCTTAAGTGTGTAGACCCTACGGGTTCGGGAGACAAGCAGACATGACCGAGACGACTCTCCGGTCAATAACCTACAGTGGGATCTGGATACCCATGTTGGCTCCCACATGCTCCACGATGATCTCATCGGATGAACCACGATGTCGAGGATTCAATCAACCCCGTATGCAATTCCCTTTGTCAATCAATATGTTACTTGCCCGAGATTCGATCGTCGGTATCCCAATAGCTCGTTCAATCTCGTTCCCGGCAAGTCACTTTACTCGTACCGTAATGCATGATCCCGTGACCAGACACTTGGTCACTTTGAGCTCATTATGATGATGCATTACTGAGTGGGCCCAGCGATACCTCTCCGTCATACGGAGTGACAAATCCTAGTCTTGATCCATGTCAACCCAACAGACACTTTCGGAGATACCCGTTGTCTACCTTTATAGTCACCCAGTTACGTTGTGACGTTTGGTATACCCAAAGCATTCTTACGGTATCCGGGAGTTACACGATCTCATGGTCTAAGGAAAAGATACTTAACATTGGAAAAACTCTAGCAAACGAACTATACGATCTCATGCTATGTTTAGGATTGGGTCTTGTCCATCACATCATTCTCCTAATGATGTGATCTCGTTATCAATGACATCCAATGTCCATAGTCAGGAAACCATGACTATCTGTTGATCAACAAGCTAGTCAACTAGAGGCTTACTAGGGACATGTTGGTGTCTGTTATTCACACATGTATTACGATTTCCGGATAACACAATTATAGCATGAATAAAGACAATTATCATGAACAAGGAAATATAATAATAATGCTTTTATTATTGCCTCTAGGGCATATTTCCAACAGTCTCCCACTTGCACTAGAGTCAATAATCTAGTTACATTGTGATGAATCGAACACCCATGGAATTCTGGTGTTGATCATGTTTTGCTCTAGGGAGAGGTTTAGTCAACGGATCTGCTACATTCAGGTCCGTATGTACTTTACAAATCTCTATGTCTCCATCTTGAACATTTTCACGAATGGAGTTGAACCGACGCTTGATGTGCCTTGTCTTCTTGTGAAACCTGGGCTCCTTGGCAAGTGCAATAGCTCCAGTGTTGTCATAGAAAAGTTTGATTGGCCCCGACGCATTGGGTATGACTCCTAGGTCGGTGATGAACTCCTTCACCCATATTGCTTCATGTGCTGCCTCCGAGGCTGCCATGTACTCCGCTTCACATGTAGATCCCGCCACAACGCTTTGCTTGCAACTGCACCAGCTTACTGCCCCACCATTCAAAATATACACGTATCCGGTCTGTGACTTAGAGTCATCCAGATCTGTGTCGAAGCTAGCGTCGACGTAACCCTTTACGACGAGCTCTTCGTCACCTCCATAAACGAGAAACATTTCCTTAGTCCTTTTCAGGTACTTCAGGATATTCTTGACCGCTGTCCAGTGTTCCTTGCTAGGATTACTTTGGTACCTTCCTACCAAACTTACGGCAAGGTTTACATCAGGTCTGGTACACAGCATGGCATACATAATAGAACCTATGGCTGATGCATAGGGGATGACGCTCATCTCTTCTATATCTTCTGCCGTGGTCGGACATTGAGCTGAGCTCAATTTCATACCTTGTAACACAGGCAAGAACCCCTTCTTAGATTGATCCATATTGAACTTCTTCAATATCTTATCAAGGTATGTGCTTTGTGAAAGACCTATGAGGCGTCTCAATCTATCCCTATAGATCTTGATGCCTAATATATAAGCAGCTTCTCCAAGGTCCTTCATTGAAAAACTCTTATTCAAGTAGGCCTTGATGCTGTCCAAGAGTTCTATATCATTTCCCATCAATAGTATGTCATCTACATATAATATGAGAAATGCTACAGAGCTGCCACTCACTTTCTTGTAAACACAGGCTTCTCCATATGTCTGCGTAAACCCAAACGCTTTGATCATCTCATCAAAGCGAATGTTCCAACTCCGAGATGCTTGCACCAGCCCATAAATCGAGCGTTGGAGCTTGCACACCTTGTCAGCATTCTTAGGATCGACAAAACCTTCTGGCTGCATCACATACAATTCTTCCTTAAGGAAACCATTAAGGAATGCCGTTTTGACGTCCATTTGCCATATTTCATAATCATAGAATGCGGCAATTGCTAACATGATTCAGACGGACTTTAGCTTCGCTACCGGTGAGAAAGTCTCATCGTAGTCAACCCCTTGAACTTGTCGATAACCCTTAGCGACAAGCCGAGCTTTATAGATGGTCACATTACCATCCGCGTCTGTCTTCTTCTTAAAGATCCATTTATTTTCTATGGCTCGCCGTTCAACGGGCAAGTCAGTCAAAGTCCATACTTCGTTTTCATACATGGATCCTATCTCGGATTTCATGGCTTCTAGCCATTTGTCGGAATCCGGGCCCGCCATCGCTTCTTCATAGTTCGAAGGTTCACCATTGTCTAACAACATTACTTCCAAGACAGGGTTGCCGTACCACTCTGGTGCGGAACGTGTCCTTGTGGACCTTCGAATTTCAGTAGGAGCTTGATCAGAAGTATCTTGATCATTATCATTAACTTCCTCTCTAGTCGGTGTAGGTACCTCAGGAACATTTTCTTGAGTTGCGCCATTTTCCGGTTCAAGAGGTAATACTTCATCAAGCTCCACTTTCCTCCCACTTACTTCTTTCGAGAGAAACTCTTTCTCTAGAAAGGACCCATTCTTGGCAACAAAGATCTTGCCTTCGGATCTGAGGTAGAAGGTGTACCCAATAGATTCTTTTGGGTATCCTATGAAGACGCATTTTTCCGACTTGGGTTCGAGCTTTTCAGGTTGAAGTTTCTTGACATAAGCATCGCATCCCCAAACTTTTAGATACGACAGCTTAGGTTTCTTCCCAAACCATAATTCATACGGTGTCGTCTCAACGAATTTCGACGGAGCCCTATTTAAAGTGAATGCGGCAGTCTCTAAAGCATAGCCCCAAAAGGATAGCGGTAAATCGGTAAGAGACATCATAGATCGCACCATATCTAATAGAGTGCGATTACGACATTCGGACACACCGTTACGCTGAGGTGTTCCAGGCGGCGTGAGTTGTGAAACTATTCCACATTTTCTTAAGTGTGTGCCAAACTCGTGACTCAAGTATTCTCCTCCACGATCTGATCGTAGAAACTGGATTTTCCTGTCACGTTGATTTTCAACCTCACTCTGAAATTCCTTGAACTTTTCAAAGGTTTCAGACTTGTGTTTCATTAAGTAGACATACCCATATCTACTCAAGTCATCAGTGAGGGTGAGAACATAACGATAGCCACCGCGAGCCTCAACACTCATTGGACCGCACACATCAGTATGTATGATTTCCAATAAGTTGGTTGCTCGCTCCATTGTTCCTGAGAACGGAGTCTTGGTCATTTTACCCATGAGGCATGGTTCGCACGTGTCCAATGATTCATAATCAAGAGACTCTAAAAGTCCATCTGCATGGAGCTTCTTCATGCGTTTGACACCTATGTGACCAAGGCGGCAGTGCCACAAGTATGTGGGACTATCATTATCAACCTTACATCTTTTGGTACTCACACTATGAATATGTGTAGCAATACACTCGAGATTCATTAAGAATAAACCATTTACCATAGGAGCATGACCATAAAACATATCTCTCATATAAATGGAACAACCATTATTCTCAGATTTAAATGAGTAGCCATCTCGAATTAAACAAGATCCCGATACAATGTTCATGCTCAAAGCTGGCACTAAATAACAATTATTGAGGTTTAAAACTAATCCCGTAGGTAAATGTAGAGGCAGCGTGTCGACGGCGATCACATCGACCTTGGAACCATTCCCGACGCGCATCGTCACCTCGTCCTTCGCCAGTCTCCGTTTATTCCGCAGCTCCTGCTGTGAGTTACAAATATGAGCAACGGCACCGGTATCAAATACCCAGGAGTCACTACGAGTACTGGTAAGGTACACATCAATTACATGTATATCAAATATACCTTTGGTGTTGCCGGCCTTCTTGTCCGCTAAGTATTTGGGGCAGTTCCGTTTCCAGTGACCCTTCCCTTTGCAATAAAAGCACTCCGTCTCAGGCTTGGGTCCATTCTTTGGCTTCTTCCTGGCAGCTTGCTTGCCGGGCGCGGCAACCTCCTTGCCGTCCTTCTTGAAGTTCTTTTTACCCTTGCCTTTCTTGAACTTAGTGGTTTTATTGACCATCAACACTTGATGTTCCTTCTTGACTTCTACCTCCGCTGATTTCAGCATTGAGAACAACTCAGGGATGGTCTTTTGCATCCCCTGCATGTTGAAGTTCATCACAAAGCTCTTGTAGCTTGGTGGAAGCGACTGGAGGATTCTGTCAATGACCGCATCATCCGGGAGATTAACTCCCAGCTGAGACAAGCGGTTATGTAACCCAGACATAGTGAGTATGTGCTCACTGACAGAACTATTTTCCTCCATCTTACAGCTGAAGAACTTATCGGAGACTTCATATCTCTCGATCCGGGCATGAGCTTGAAAAACCATTTTCAGCTCTTCGAACATCTCATATGCTCCATGTCTCTCAAAAGCTTTTGGAGCCCCGGCTCTAAGCTGTAAAGCATGCTGCACTGAACGAGGGAGTAGTCGTCAACACGTGTCTGCCAAGCGTTCATAACGTCTTGGTTCTGTGGGACGGGAGCTTCACCTGGTGGTGCTTGTAGGACATAATCTTTCTTGGCAGCTATGAGGATGATCCTCAGATTCCGGACCCAGTCCGTATAGTTGCTGCCATCGTCTTTCAGCTTGGTTTTCTCTAGGAACACGTTGAAGTTGAGGACTACGTTGGCCATTTGATCTACAAGACATATTGCAAATATTTTAGACTAAGTTCATGATAATTAAGTTCATCTAATCAAATTATTAATGAACTCCCACTTAGATTAGACATCCCTCTAGTCATCTAAGTATTACATGATCCGAGTTAACTAGACCGTGTCCGATCATCACGTGAGACGGACTAGTCAACGTCGGTGAACATCTTCATGTTGATTGTATCTTCTATACGACTCATGCTCGACCTTTCGGTCTTCTGTGTTCCGAGGCCATGTCTGTACATGCTAGGCTCGTCAAGTTAACCCTAAGTGTTTTGCATGTGTAAAACTGTCTTACACCCGTTGTATGTGAATGTAAGGATCTATCACACCCGATCATCACGGCGTGCTTCGAAACGACGAACTTTAGCAACGGTGCACAGTTAGGGGAGAACACTTCTTGAAATTGTTATGAGGGATCATCTTATTTACTACCGTCGTTCTAAGTAAACAAGATGCGAAACATGATAAACATCACATGCAATCAATTAATAAACGTGACATGATATGGCCAATATCACATAGCTCCTTTGATCTCCATCTTGGGGCTCCATGATCATCTTGTCACCGGCTTGACACCATGATCTCCATCATCATGATCTCCATCATCGTGTCTCCATGAAGTTGCTCGCCAACTATTACTTCTACTACTATGGCTAACGCGTTTAGCAATAAAATAAAGTAATTTACATGGCGTTTCTCAATGACACGCAGGTCATATAAAAGAATAAAGACAACTCCTATGGCTCCTGCCGGTTGTCATACTCATCGACATGCAAGTCGTGATTCCTATTACAATAGCATGAGCATCTCATACATCACATATAGATCATTCATCATTCATCACAACTTTGGCCATATCATATCACAAACCACTTGCTGCAAAAACAAGTTAGACGTCCTCTAATTGTCGTTGCAAGTTTTACGTGGCTGAATTAGGGTTCTAGCAAGAACGTCTTCTTACCTACGTTAAAGCCACAACGTGATTTGTCAACTTCTATTTACCCTTCATAAGGACCCTGTTCATCGAATCCGCTCCAACTAAAGTGGGAGAGACAGACACCCGCCAGCCACCTTATGCAACTAGTGCATGTTAGTCGGTGGAACCGGTCTCACGTAAGCGTACGTGTAAGGTTGGTCCGGGCCGCTTCATCCCACAATGCCACTGAAGCAAGAAAAGACTAGTAGCGGCAAGAAAGTTGACAAATCTACGCCCACAACAAATTGTGTTCTACTCGCGCAAGAAGAACTACGCATAGACCTAGCTCATGATGCCACTATTGGGGAACGTTGCAGAAAACAAAAATTTTCCTACTCGTCTCACCAAGATCCATC
The DNA here is from genome assembly GCF_056163025.1 of Triticum urartu. Taxonomy (NCBI): domain Eukaryota; kingdom Viridiplantae; phylum Streptophyta; class Magnoliopsida; order Poales; family Poaceae; genus Triticum; species Triticum urartu. Next base: position 195,915,517 of record NC_141874.1, on the reverse strand, counting down.
TAGGAGTTCATCTAGCAACGAGTCATTGGATGCATCTACATACGTTTGTAGATCGCGCACGGAAGCGTTCAAAGAACGGTGATGATGTAGTCGAACACGACGTGATCCAAATCACCGATGACCAAGCGCCGAACGGACGGCACCTCCGCGTTCAACACATGTACGGGACGGGGAACGTCTCCTCCTTCTTGATCCAGCAAGGGGGAAGGAGAGGTCGATGAAGATCCAGCAGCACGACGGCGTGGTGGTGGATGCAGGGCGTCACAGTAGCAGGGCTTCACCTATACTACGAGAGAGAGACGTAACGGGGAGAGAGGGAGGCGCCAGGGGCTGGGTATGAAGTCCCTCCTCTCCCCCACTATATATAGGGGTGCTAGGGGGCGCCTGCCCTAGTAGATGGAATCTACTAGGGGGGGCGGCCTAGGGTGGGGGGCTTGCCCCCCAAGCAAGGGGGCGCCCCCTTTAGGGTTTCCCCTCAATCCTAGCCGCATGGGCCCTAAGGGGGTGGCGCCCCAGCCCACTATGGACTGGGTTCCCTCCCACTTCAGCCCATGGGGCCCTCCGGGATAGGTGGCCCCACCCGGTGGACCCCCGGGACCCTTCCGGTGGTCCCGGTACAATACCGGCGACCCCGAAACTTGTCCCGATGGCCGAAACAGCACTTCCTATATATAATTCTTTACCTCCGGACCATTCCGGAACTCCTCGTGACGTCCGGGATCTCATCCGGGACTCCGAACAACATTCGGGTTACTGCATATACATATCTTCACAACCCTAGCGTCATCGAACCTTAAGTGTGTAGACCCTACGGGTTCGGGAGACAAGCAGACATGACCGAGACGACTCTCCGGTCAATAACCAACAGCGGGATCTGGATACCCATGTTGGCTCCCACATGCTCCACGATGATCTCATCAGATGAACCACGATGTCAAGGATTCAATCAACCCCGTATGCAATTCCCTTTGTCAATCGATATGTTACTTGCCCGAGATTCGATCATCGGTATCCCAATACCTCGTTCAATCTCGTTACCGGCAAGTCACTTTACTCGTACCGTAATGCATGATCCCGTGACCAGACACTTGGTCACTTTGAGCTCATTATGATGATGCATTACCGAGTGGGCCCAGCGATACCTCTTCGTCATACGGAGTGACAAATCCCAGTCTTGATCCATGTCAACCCAACAGACACTTTCGGAGATACCCGTAGTCTACCTTTATAGTCACCCAGTTACGTTGTGACGTTTGGTATACCCAAAGCATTCTTACGGTATCCGGGAGTTACACGATCTCATGGTCTAAGGAAAAGATACTTGACATTGGAAAAACTCTAGCAAACGAACTATACGATCTCATGCTATGTTTAGGATTGGGTCTTGTCCATCACATCATTCTCCTAATGATGTGATCTCGTTATCAATGACATCCAATGTCCATAGTCAGGAAACCATGACTATCTGTTGATCAACGAGCTAGTCAACTAGAGGCTTACTAGGGACATGTTGGTGTCTGTTATTCACACATGTATTACGATTTCCGGACAACACAATTATAGCATGAATAAAGACAATTATCATGAACAAGGAAATATAATAATAATGCTTTTATTATTGCCTCTAGGGCATATTTCCAACAGTACGGGCCAAAACTTATAACGTTGGTGAACTAGTTCTACGCCTGCCGGATAAGAAAAATAACAAGCTCGAGCCCAAATGGGAAGGTGCATTCATTATAGACCAAGTTATGACCGGTGGAGCGTACCGACTGCGGGATGCATCGACTGGTCGACTCGAGCCGAACCCATGGAACGCGGCCAGACTCCGAAGATTCTACGCCTAGCACCGGACTCTATGTTAGTCCCCTCCCTTTGTCCATTCTTTGCATCTACATTATCTGTCTTGTTTTTCTTTCTTTCTTTATTTTATTATTTCTCTAGACCTTCAAGGGTCACCTTGTGCCTCGCTTGCACATTACAGATGCGCTAGCCGCACTATTCATACCCGGGGGCTTCTTTCACAGAAGCTTAAATTATTTATCTGGGCCTCATGCCCCACACATATGTTATACTTCCACATGTACCTTTTTTCACCATTATATGCATCGATATGACTTAAGTTTTGGCCAAGCTGGGTTGCCTGGCTCTTGTATTTATGACCTACGTTCCCGTTAATTCGGCTAGGGCATAAGGGGAGCACCTCTGCGATTGTTACTGCCGGGTCAGCCGGATGTGTACCTCAGACTGGGTGAAGCCGAAAGCTAGCGTTCTTAAGGGAATATTCGGTCGGTGAACAAAAGATGATTTTTATTTATTTTCCATATCTGCCCCCAGATGTTTTTCCTGCATTTTCTATCGTAGTCCGGACATGCACTTTAGGGCATGCTTACCCAGGGAAAGTGAGGGAGTCCTAGATTAGGGGGTCTCCGGACAGCCGGACTATATCTTTCGGCCGGACTGTTGAACTATGAAGATACAAGATTAAAGACTTCCTCTCGTGTCCGGATGGGACTCTACTAGGCGTGGAAGGCAAGCTAGGCAATACGGATATCTATATCTCTTCCTTTGTAACCGACCTTGTGTAACCCTAGCCCCTCCGGTGTCTATATAAATCGGAGGGTATTAGTCCGTAGGACAACATACAATCATACCATAGGCTAGCTTCTAGGGTTTAGCCTCTCCGATCTCGTGGTAGATCTACTCTTGTACTACCCATATCATCAATATTAATCAAGCAGTACGTAGGGTTTTACCTCCATCAAGAGGGCCCGAACCTGGGTAAAACATTGTGTCCCCTGCCTCCTGTTACCATCTGCCTTAGACGCACAGTTCGGGACCCCCTACCCGAAATCCGCCGGTTTTGACACCAATATTGGGGCTTTCATTGAGAGTTCCTCTGTGTCGTCGCCAGAAGGAAGGATGTCTCGTCTCGTATTTAAAGACGGTACTACTGTTGGGGGAGCTTTGGCTGTCGGCCAAACTCTTCGGCTAGGAGGGTTCATTATGATCGCCTATTCGGCCGCCGTGCCGGTGATGAATTCTCGGGTAATCGAAAACAGCCTCCACGTCATATCGGCACTCGCCGAACAGATGGATCCAATGGAGCTCTCCTCCTTAAACGAGCTCTTGGATCGCATCGCCGCCTTGGGAGTCGCTACGGACTATGATTGGATTGGGCTTAAACCTGATCAAAGGGAGATTAACTCTCCACCGGTCACCCATCATATTGCAGTGGTGGAGGAACAATGCGGCGACCTTTCCTCTTTCCCGAGGACCAACTATGTCCGGATTCCCGAGCTCTCCGAGTCGGACTCCCGTTCACGGGAGGACAACATCCAATCCCTGAACTTAGAGTCACGCAGCGGACCAGGATTAGCGGGTAACATCCCGGAACTGGAACTTCCAAAATTGGAAACTCGTCGGCCCCTGGATCCCAGATCGGGTAGGGGTTTGGATTCAATTCCACCCACCCACCCAAACAAAAGCGACCTTTCCCATATCAGGCAAGAGCCCTAGGAAACAGTACATCATTACTATACCAGATTCCTCCTTGCGATGAACAAGGTTAAGGACTGTCGCGAGGAAGACGCAATCTTATTTTTCTGCAATAATTGCACGGACAAGGGAATCCTTAACGCCATAAATCGTCGTGAGATAACACGCTTCGCTGACTTGGCGTCCATAGTACGAAAGTACTGTGCGATAGAAAGTTCCTGGAAAACCAAAACAAACTTTTGGGATAATCCGGCCCTGAACACAAACCCAATCCGAAATAAAAGGGTGCATTATCACAATATACCCGGGTTAACTACCAAAAAGCAAAAACCCTCGACATGGCAAGGAACCGTACTGGAGGGATGGCTCAACGGACCCTACAAAATTCATAGCATGACGGATATAATATCAACACACAGACTTAGAGCATGTTGGATACTCCGGCAGGTGGCCAAAAGTGGTGAGGATCTTCTTATCACACATACCACAGAACACCATCTGGATAACAATACAGTGTTAACAGTGTTCAAGACCTTTGCGTCAAATAACAGGTGCAAGCGAACACTCCACAGCATGGCCGAAATCTGCCACGTAGCAGCAACAAATCCATGGAGTGACACTACTATTTCCTTCAATGCCAGTGATGAACCCAAATTCCGAACAGCCCGAGCACCAGCCGCACTGGTCCTCAGTCCAATCGTGGACGGCTTTCGACTCACCAAAGTACTCATGGGCGGCGGCAGCGGACTAAACCTCATCTATGAGGAAACCCTTCAAAATATGGAAATAGACTGGAACCACATCGAGCAAAGTAGCACAACCTTCAGAGGAATTACCCCCAGTCGGGAAGCACGATGTGCTGGGAAAATCACACTAGATGTGGTATTCGGCACGCCGGACAATTACAGGTCCGAAGAAATTACATTCCAAGTGGCCCCGTTCAGCAGTGGCTATCACGCTCTTTTAGACAGGAGGCGTTCACAATCTTCCAAGTCGTACCCCATTATGGGTACATGAAGCTTAAAATGCTCGGACCCAACGGAATCATCACTCTCGCAAGTGATCCGGACACAGCACTCCGCGCTGAAAACAAAACAACAGCATTGGCCCTCGACGCATTATCCTAAGCCCTCTCGGCCAAGGAGTTAACCACGCTACGCTCCACAGTGGACAGTGACGATGTGATACACGACAAGAGATCCAAGTCCACCTCTTTTAGACCAGCGGATGAAATAGTCAAATTCCAAGTCCACCCAACAGACCCTACTAAAACAGCCTCCATCGGGGCACAGTTAAACCCCGCTGTGGACGCCGCACTACGAGAGTTCCTACGCGAGAATTGGGACATATTCGCCTGGCATCCTTCAGACATGCCAGGAACCCCACGCAGGCTGGCTGAGCTTAGCCTCAATATCCTAAAGGGATTCAAGTCGGTCAAGCAAGCTCTTCGGCGTTTCTCCGAACCAAAGAGACAGGCCATGGGAGAAGAACTAGCCAAGTTATTGGAGGCCGGATTCATCAGAGAAATAAAACATCCGGACTGGCTAGCAAACCTGGTGATGGTACCAAAGAAGGACAAATCCTGGTGCCTTTGCGTCGATTTCAAATACCTCAATAAAGCTTGCCCAATGGATCCCTTCCCCCTCCCATGCATTGATCAAATCATTGATGCTACCGCATGACACGAGTCATTGTGTTTCCTCAACGCATACTCCGGTTACCACCAAATCAAGATGGCAGAGTCCGACCAAGCCGCAACGCCATTCATCACACCATATGGTCCCTTCTGTTTCAACACAATGCCTTTTGGGCTCAAAAATGCCGGCGCAACATATCAGCGCATGATTCAGACATGCCTGGAGAAACAATTAGCAAAATAGTAGAGGCATACGTAGACGATGTGGTTGTCAAAACCAAACACGTCGACTCTTTGATAGACGACTTGAGGCTCACCTTCGACAACCTCCGAACATATGACATCAAGCTCAATCCGGAAAAATGCTTTTTCGGTGTACCAGCCGGAAATTTCCCGGGATTCATTGTCTCCAGTAGAGGTATTGAAGCTAATCCGGACAAAATCCGAGCATTGTCATAGTTTGCTACCCCAACAGACCTCAAACAAATCCAGAAGCTAACTGGATGTGTGGTGGCTCTAAGATGCTTTATCTCCCGCTTGGGAGAAAAGGACTTACCCCATTATCGCCTCCTTCGACGCACCGAACACTTCGAGTGGACGGACGCGGCCACAGCTGGATTGGAAGAAATAAACGCCATTCCGGCAACCAACCCGATCTTGGCCGCAAAAAACATCGGCGAACCAATGTTGTTGTACATTGCGGCAACTCATCAAGTTGTAAGCGCGGTGCTCGTTGTCGAACGGGAAGCGGACGGACACAAATTCCCTCTTCAAAAGCTGGTATACTATGTATCCACTGTCCTCACTCCATGCAAATCACGGTACCCGCATTACCAAAAAATAGCATATGCGGTATTCATGGCATCACAGAAACTGCGGCACTACTTTCAAGAGTGTTCGATTACAGTAGCCTCGGAAGTGCCACTTAATGATATTATCAACAACCGCGGCACTATGGGCCGGATTGCCAAATGGGCCATTGAGCTCCTCCCATTCGACATAACGTACAAACCTCGCCAAGCCATTAAATCACGACTACTGGCCGACTTCGTCGCCGAATGGACGGAGGCCAAACTCCGAAAAGAGTACGATGCATACTCAAATTGGATCATGCACTTCGACGGTTCTAAAATGCTGGCCGGTCTACGGGCTGGCGTCGACCTGACGTCCCCAACCGGAGATATCGTTCGGTACATACTGCAAATATTGTATAAAGATTCCAACAATGCAGCCGAATACGAAGCTCTGTTGCGTGGTCTTCGGATGGCAGTCTCCATGGGCATTCAACGCCTAGAGGTGCGTGGGGATTCAAACCTCGCAATATCCCGAATAAACGGAGATTTCGACACTAAGGATCCGAAAATGGCGGCCTATCGAAATGCCGTCCTAAAAATGTCAGCTCGGTTCAAGGGACTCGAATTTCACCATGTGGCTCGGGAAAACAATCAGGCGGCTGATATCCTCGCCCGCATCGATGCAAAACGTGATGCGGTCCCCCCCAACATATTTCTGGAAAGGCTCTTCAAGCCATCCGTAGCAATAACAGCCCCGACCCGGCCAAAATACCCGATACCGAACTCTCTGACACAATCGGAGGCTCCGCCACCGAAATAACACCTTCAGCTCACGAAATAATGGCCATTATTGCCCCATGGACAGAACCATTCCTGGCCTACCTAACTAGACAGGAACTTCCAGAGGACCAAAATGAGGCACGCTGCATAGTGCGGCGATCCAAGGCCTAAAGGGTCCATGAGGGAGAATTGTACAAGAAAAGCACTACCGGAGTCCTTCAAAGGTGCATCTCCGAAGAGGAAGAGCGGAATCTTTTGGCAGAAATTCACGCCGGACTCGGCGGTCATCACGCCGCAACCCGGGCTCTTGTAAGCAAGGCCTTCCATACAGGATTCTATTGGCCAACGGCCCGGGCAGATGCACATGACTTGGTCCAACGTTGCACCGGTTGCCAGCTCTTTGCAAATCAAAGCCACATGCTACCCACCGCCCTCCAAACAATCCCCATTACATGGCCCTTTGCGGTCTGGGGGCTTGACATGGCTGGACCCCTTAAAGGGGGAACCCACAAGAAAAATACTTATTGGTCATGGTGGATAAATTCACAAAATGGATAGAGGCCAAACCGGTTAAAACAGCCCAATCCGGACCGGTGATAGATTTCATATCCGGGGTTGTACACTGTTACGGCGTCCCCCACCGCATCATCACTGATAATGGCACGAACTTCACGGCCGACGAGGTGAAACTCTGGTGCAGAAAAATGGGCATCAAGCTCAATTATGCCTTAGTCTATCACCCACAAACAAACGATCAAGTCGAGCGAGCAAACGGTCTTATAATGAGCGGCATTAAACCTAGATTAGTGTGTTCCTTAACGGTGTCTAACACGCACTGGGTAGAGGAGCTTGACTCCGTACTCTGGGGGCTGCGGACCACGCCGAATCATAGTACCGGATATACACCCTTCTTTATGGTGTACGGCGCAGAGGCAGTCTTGCCCTGTGAAATAATTCATGACTCACCTAGAGTGCGCATGTACGAAGAAAGAGAAGCCGAGCTCGAACGGCAGGACAGTCTAGACACCTTGGAGGAGGAGCGCGACGTAGCCAAAGCCCGTTCCGCATTTTATCAGCAACAGGCTCGCAGATACCAAATAAGATAAGTATGGGCCAAAACTTATAACATTGGCGAACTAGTTCTACGCCTACCGGATAACAAAAATAACAAGCTCGAGCCCAAATGGGAAGGTCCCTTCATTATCGACCAAGTTCTGACTGATGGAGCATACCGACTGCGGGATGCATGGACTAGTCGACTCGAGCCGAACCCATGGAACGCGGCCAGGCTCCGAAGATTCTACGCCTAGCACCAGACTCTATGTTAGTCCCCTCCCTTTGTCCATTTTTCAAAAATACATTATTTGTCTTGTTTTTCTTTCTTTCTTTTCTTATTTCTCTAGGCCTTCAAGGGTCACGTTGTTCCTTGTTTTCACATTACAGATGCGTTAGCCGAACTCTGCATACCTGGGGGCTGCTTTCATAGAAGCTTAAATTATTTATCCGGGCTTCATGCCCAACACATGTGTTATACTTCCGCATGTACCCTTTTTTCACCATTATATGCATCGATATGACTTAAGTTTTGGCCAAGCTGGGTTTCCTGGCTCTTGTATTTACGTCGTACGTTCCCGTTAATTCGGTTAGGGCATAAGGGGAGCACCTCTGTGATTGTTACCGCTGGGTCAGCCGGATGTGTACCTCAGACTGGGTGAAGCCGAAAGCTAGCATTCTTAAGGGAATATTCGGTCGGTGAACAAAATATGACTTTTATTTTTCATATCTACCCCCAGACGTTTTTCCTGCGTTTCCTATCGCAGTCCGGACATGCACTTTAGGGCATGCTTGCCCAGGGAAAGGAACCCTTAACGGAACTATTCTCCCTGGAAGATGTTTCTTACTACCCATGTAATATAACATAACTAGTTGGGCACTTGTCTGATAAAGCACTAATGACCCCTACGCCTAGTCTCCACGCATACCCCGTTTCTTATATAACTGAGCGGGTATTCGGATACACTCCGGACTATTGGGCCCGGAGGCTGAAGCGAAAAGGTCCACAACGACAAACGATCTACCATCCGGCTAGAAGGAATTATACATGTCACTTCAATTACATACTCATGCCGACTGACTAAATTCTTCTTCTATACCATCCAACAGGTGGTCTAGCTTACAATGCTGTTGGGAATACTTGCGGCTAATTCTACTTGCCCATAAACTAAGCTAACGGGAATCTCTTTTCCGTCGGGCCCCACAGGTCCGACCTCGGCCATGTGATTTGGGTCTGCTTTGGTATACCGCGTCTTCACCATGGCCCGGGCTTCTCTGGCACCCTGTCGGCAGGCTGATGTCTTCCATAATTGGAAGCGCCGCCGTGCTCCTTTGAGCTTCTCCGCAAGCTCCACAACACCCTCTGGCAGGGCGACAGACGGCCGCAAGGCCTGGGCAAAACCCTGCATCACCTGCCGAAATTGTTCGTGCAAATGTGACAGCTCGGACAGAAGATCACCCGTAGACCCGGGCATCTCCTCCGCGGGATGACCCATTAGCATACCTACAGACATAACACTGTTAGTCGGCTTCTTCGCCGAATACCTTTAAAGGATTCGTTCAAGCACTTACTAAAAATGCCGCGTCGAAGCCTCTTATTCTCCTTCTTGGAGTCTGCAAGCTGGCCCCGAACGTCTTTTAGTTCCACGTTCAGCCTTACATTTCCGTCTTGGAGATTGTTTTTCTCCCGTAACCTCAGTCAGCACGCGTTTTCCAGCTTCTAGCTGCCGCATAACATGCTGGTCCCCCGGATATTCTCCGGATTCATCTGCAAAATCTATTGTTAGATCTACAGCCACGCCGCGCACTATATGGTAACCATCATTCTTTAAAATATTACCAGCGGGAGGGTTTTTCTATTCCTGCAATGCGGCAATGGCGGCCCGCAGTTGGGTCTTGGATTCCTCCAGCTCCTGGGATAGCCTAGTATTCTTCTCTGTAAGAACCTACACAATAAAGATGATCCTTAAAGCAGTTCTGCTAACTGTTTCAAGTCTCAGGGGCTACTGATATATACAAATCATCATATTCACTCACCCGTACATCCTTTACATACTGATTCAAATGCCTCTGGTGAGAAACAAGCGTCACGGAGTACGGCCCGGCGGCGCCTATGATTCATGGCGCTTTCCACTTCTGAGTTTGTAGCAGATAACCTATCCGCATCCTCTATAGGGGGATTATCTGGCGCCTGCCCCATATCGGCTTCTGCCTCCGTGTCCGGCCCTGGTGCCCGACCGGTGGAAGCATGATCGGCGACATCGCCGGACATATTCCGGCGAGCGTTTTTTCTGTTAAAGGAACACAAGCGTCTTTATATTTTGAGAAAGACGACAACCACGGAGCGGGGTTTGTTGTACCTTTGCGCCAGCGTCTCCGTCCTGACCGCCTTCCTTTTCAGCCTACCTGGCCTTGGCGCCTCCTGTTGGCGCGTTGCTGCAGGGCGTCCTGAATGCCTTCCCTGTAAAAGGGCCATGTGAATATGGTGGGTGAAGTGCCTAAAAGGGGATCCTACTTTTTTGAGTTGGGACTTTTCGGTTTTTCGTACGTGCGATGCAGGGAGCAGTCCGGGATAGTCGGCCGTAATGGCCACCATGGCATCGTCGCAGCCTAACTGATAGAATTGCCCGTTTATTAGCTCCACGGAGATTACCGGATCTTCTTTGAGTCCGGAGTCGAGGGCCCGGTCAGGGTCCTCCAGTTGTGGAGAAGGGCTGCAAACCTCCTTTATGGCCTTTCGTAGTTCTTGCCGTAAATTGGCAAGGTGAATACATACAACAAAAAACGCGGGAAGATGGAAGTAAGGGGATATAGCTTACCCAGCTTGGAGGATTGTACATGGAGAATCCGTCCCGTGGCTTGATGCGGGTGAACTCCTCCTCCTCTCCCTTGAACAGTTCGGACATCATTTTGGCTAATGCGGCAGCATCGCCCGGACCCTTACGCCCGTAGCGGGTGGCGTCATCCTCCCCGTTGAAACACCATAAGGGATGTCCACGATATTGAAGTGGTTGCACTCCCCGCATTATGCAAATCGACATAACTTCGGTTATTGTCAAACCTGACTGAGCTAGTGCCTTAATCCATTTCATCTGATAGAGGACTTCTCTGTCGTCTTCCACCTGGGGGCACCGCGGGCGCCAACTTCGGCGCTTCTTCAGAGGAGCATTGTTGAACTCAGGAAGACCCCCCGTACAGGGTCCAGAAGGGGAACGTCCTCCATATAAAACCATTCTGAAGGCCAGTCTTCGGACGGCTTCTTCGGGGTACCGGACAGATATCAGGTATCGGTGATGCGCCATACTTCGGCTCCGCCCACTTGATAAAGTGATTCCCTCTGTGTGCGAGGGTCAGGGCAAAATAGCCTTTTCCATAGCTCGAAGTGAGCCTCGCAGCCCAGGAACAACTCGCAGAGAGCGACATAGCCGGCGATGTGTAGGATGGAGGCAGGGGTGAGATTGTGTAGTTGGAGGCCGTAGAACTCCAGGAGCCCGCGGAGGAACGGATGAATTGGAAATCCAAGTCCCCTTAGTAATTAAGGAACAAGGCAAACCCGTTCCCCCATGGAGGGACAAGGAAAGTTCTCCGCTTGCTCCCCGCCATTGTAGGTGGCGAGCCCGGCTCGAACGGGCACCATGTCTGCAGTTCGACCAATCGACTATGTGGAACTGAACACCTCTCCCAATCACCAAGCTTAGGGCTATGGGGGCGGGAGGAGGAGCTGCGGAGGTTGGCCATGCTGGAATGGATCTTGCCGAAACGTGCTCTGATGGATTCTTGCTGAGGGAAGGATGGAGTGGATTGGATCTAAGAATCCCAATCCCTTTAATATACAATTTATTTATCTGGCTAGGGGGGTGAATGTAAAAATGCCCTGGTGCCTCGTATTCGTTCGAGAAATTGCCCTTATTGGGCGCAGAAGCCAAGAGGATCAACGTTTATGGGGCCGGATACTATTTACAAACACTTGGAAATTGGAGAAGAACCCGCCTTGCAATGCTGAAGACAATACTGCGCGTCGGACTCGTCGTCATTGAAGCCTGGTTCGGGGGCTACTGAGGGAGTCCTGGATTAGGGGTCTCCGAACAGTCGGACTATATCTTTCGATCGGACTGTTGGACTATGAAGATACAAGATTAAAGACTTCATCTCGTGTCCAGATGGGACTCTACTTGGCGTGGAAGGCAAGCTAGGCAATACAGATATGTATATATCCTCCTTTGTAACCAACCTTGTGTAACCCTAGCCCCTCCGGTGTTTATATAAACTGGAGGGTTTTAGTCCGTAGGACAACATACAATCATACCATAGGGTAGCTTCTAGGGTTTAGCCTCTCCGATCTCGTGGTAGATTTACTCTTGTACTACCCATATCATCAATATTAATCAAGCATGACATAGGGTTTTACCTCCATTAAGAGGGCCCGAACCTGGGTAAAACATTGTGTCCCCTGCCTCCTGTTAGCATCCGCCCTAGACGCACAGTTCGGGACCCCCTACCCGAGATCCGCCGGTTTTGGCACCGATAGAAGGGAACCCTTAACGGAACTATTCTCCCTGGAAGATGTTTCTTAGTACCCATGTAATATAACACAACTAGTTGGGCACTTGTCTGATAAAGCACTAATGACCCCTACGCCTGGTCTCCACGCATACCCCGGTTCTTATATAACTGAGCGGGTATTCGGATACACTCCGGAATATTGGGCCTAGAGGTTGAAGCGAAAAGGTCCGCAACGACAAATGATCTACAACCCGGCTAGAAGGCATTATACAGGTCACTTTAACTACATAGTCATGCAAACTAACTAAATTCCTCTTCTATACCATCCAACAGGCGGTCTAGCTTACAATCCTGTTGGAATACTTTGCGGCTAATTCTACTTGCCAATGAACTAAGCTAATGGGGATCTCTTTTCCGTCAGGCCCCAAAGGTCCGACCTCGGCCATGTGATTTGGGTCTGCCTTGGTATACCGCGTCTTCACCATGTCCCAGGCTTCTCTGGCGCCCTGTTGGCAGGCCGATATCTTCCATAATCGGAAGCGCCGCCGTGCTCCCTTGAGCTTCTCCGTAAGCTCTGCAACGCCCTGGGCAACACCTTGCATCACCTGCCAAACTTGTTCGTGCAGATGTGATAGCTCGGATAGAAGATCACCCGCAGACCCGGGCATTTCTTCCGCGGGACGACCCGTTAGCATACCTACAGACATAACGCTGTTAGTCGGCCTCTTCGCCGAACTCCTTTAAAAGGATTCGTTCAAGCACTTACTGAAAATGCCGCGCCGAAGCCGCTTATTCTCCTTCTCGGAGTCTGCAAACTGGCCCCGAACGTCTTTTAGTTCCATGCTCAGCTTAATATTGGCGTCTTGGAAATTGTTTTTCTCCCGCCTAACCTCAGTCAGCACACGTTTGCCAGCCTCTAGTTGTCGCATAACATGCTGGTCCTCCGGATTTTCTCCGGATTCATCTGCAACATCTGTTGTTAGATCTGCAGCCATGCTACAAATTATATGGTAACCATCACTCTTTAAAGTAAATATTACCAGCAGGTGACTTTTTCGGTTCCTGCAATGCGGCCACAGCAGCCCGCAGTTGGGTATTGCATTCCTCTAGCTCCTGTGTTAGCCTAGTATTCTTCTCTATAAGAACCTGCACAATAAAGATGATCCTTAAATCAGTTCTGCTAATTGTTTCAAGTCTCAGGGGCTACTGATACATATAAATCGTCAGATTTACTTACCCGTACATCCTTTACATATTGATCCGTGGCTCTGGCTAGACCATCTTGAGCAGCACGGAGGTACGCCTCTCCGGAATTAAAGGCATCAAATGCCTCTGGTGAGAAACAAGCATCCCGAAGTACGGCCCGGCGGCGCCTATGGTTCATGGCGCTTTCCACTTCTAAGTCAGTAGCGGATAATCTATCTGCATCCTCTGTAGGGGGATTATCCGGCGCCTGCCCCATATCGGCTTCCGCCTCTATGTCCGGCCCTGGCGCCCGGCTGGTGGAAGCGTGATTAGTAACATCGCCGGACATATTCCGGCGAGCGTTTTTCTGTTAAAGAAACACGGGCGTCATTATATTTCAAGAAAGACGACAACCACGGAGCGGGGTTTGTTATACCTTTGCGCCGGCGTCTCTGTCCTGACCGCCTTCCTTTTTGGCCTACCCGGCCTCGGTGCCTCCTATTGGCGCATTGCTGCGGGTTCGGCAGGGCGTCCCGAATGCCTTCCCTATAAAATATGCCATGTGTATATTGTGGGTGAAGTGCCTAAAAGGGGATCCTAGTTTTGGAGTTGGGATTTTTGGTTTTTCTTACTTGCGATGCAGGGAGCAGTCCGGGATAGTCGGCCGTAATGTCCACCATGGCATCATCGCAGCTTAACTGATAGAACTGCGAGTCTATCAGCTCCACGATATAACCAAATCTTCTTCGAGTCCGAAGTCGAGGGCCCGGTCAGGGTCCTTTGGTTGTGGAGAAGGGCTGCTGACCTCCTTTATGGCCTTTTGCAGTTCCTGCCGCAAAGTGGCAAGGTGAATACTTACGATAAAGAATGCGGGAAAAATGGGAGCAGGGAGATATAACTTGCCCAGCTTGGAGGATTGTACATGGAGATTCCATCCCGTGGCTTGATGCGTGTGAACTCCTCTTCCTCACCCTTGAACAGTTCGGACAGAATTTTCGCTAGAGCGGCAGCATTGTCCGGACCCTTACGCCCGCAGCGGGTGGCGTCATCCGCCCCGTTATAACACCACAAGGGGTGCCCATGATATTGAAGCGGCTGCACTCCCTGCATTATGCAAATCGACATAACTTCGATTATTGTCAATCCTGATTGAGCCGGCGCTTTGATCCGGTTCATCAGATACAGGACTTCTCCGTTGTCTTCCACCTGGGGGCTCCGTGGGTGCCAACTTCGGCGCTTCTTCAGAGGAGCATTGTTGAACTCAGGAAGACCCCGCCAAACAGGGTCCGGAAGGGGAACGTCCTCCATATAAAACTAGTATGAAGGCCAATCTTTGGACGACTTCTTCGGGGTACCAGACAGGTATCCGGTATCGGCGATGCGCCATATTTCGGCACCGCCCACTTGATAAAGTGATCTCCTCTGTATGCGAGGGACGAGGCAAAATAGCCTTTTCCACAACTCGAAGTGAGCCTCGCTGCCCAGGAACAACTCGCACAGAGCAACATAGCTGGCGATGTGTAGAATGGAGGCAGGGGTGAGATTGTGTAATTGGAGGCCGTAGAACTCCAGGAGCCCATGGAGAAACGAATGAATTGGAAATACGAGTCCCCTTAGTAAATAAGGAACAAGGCAAACCCGTTCCCCCATGGAGGGACAGGGAAAGCTCTCCGCTTGCTCCTCGCCATTGTAGGTGGCAAGCCCGGCTCGAATGGGCACCATATACACCGGAGGGAGAAATCCCTTAGTCTGCAGTTCGACTAATCGACTGTGCGGGACTAAACACCTCTCCCAATCATCGGGCTTAGGGCTACGGGGGCGGGAGGAGGTGCTGCGGAGGTCGGCCATGCTGGAATGGGTCTTTCCAAAATGCGCTCTGGTGGATTCTCGCTGGGGGCGGATGGCATGGATCGGATCTATGAATCCCCATCCCTTTAATAGACAATTTATTTATCTGGCTAGAGGGGCAAATGTAAAAACGCCCTGGCACCTCGTATTCATTTGACGCGTGGGAGAAAGCCCTTATTGGGTGCAGAAGCCAAGAGGTTCAACATTTATGGAGCCGGACACTACTTACGAACACTTGAAAGTTGGAGAAGAACCCGCCTTGCAATGCCGAAGACAACACTGTGCGCTGGACTCATCGTCATTGAAGCCTGGTTCGGGGGCTACTAAGGGAGTCCTGGATTAGGAGGTCTCTAGACAGCCAGATTATATCCTGTGGCCGGACTGTTGGACTATGAAGATACAAGATTGAAGACTTCGTCTCGTGTCCGGATGGGACTCTACTTGGCGTGGAAGGCAAGCTAGGCAATACAGATAGGTATATCTCCTCCTTTTGTAACCAACCTTGTGTAACCCTAGCCCCCTCCGGTGTCTATATAAACCGCAGGGTTTTAGTCCATAGGACAACATACATTCATACCATAGGCTAGCTTCTAGGGTTTAGCCTCTCCGATCTCGTGGTAGATCTACTCTTGTACTACCCATATCATCAATATTAATCAAGCAGGACATAGGGTTTTACCTCCATCAAGAGGGCCCGAACCTGGGTAAAACATCGTGTCCCCAGCCTCCTGTTACCATCCGCCTTAGACGCATAGTTCGGGACCCCCTACCCGAGATCCGCCAGTTTTGACACCGATAGGTCCCACTTGTCATTAATCAAATTTGGACCTAAAACTAACAAATCTGAAACACAAGATTCGAACTGGCAACCTGGACTACATAGCGTAAGTCGATAGCCTGAAAATACGAACGGTTGTTGGCTTTGTCCCATAACTTGATTTTATACAGTACTTGCGTTGAGTAGAGTATAGGGAGTGCGTCGTCAACACGTGCATGACCGTTGCCTCACTTACTGGTGGGTCCCAGGTCTGCGATCTCAATCTCTCTTCTCTCCATCGTCTAACCTTTGCACGGGCACACACGAAGAGCGGCGCTAGCTTGCCGTGGTGTTATTACAACTAAACAAAGCTTGGAAAATAGAAGAATCACCTAGAACAAGAGACGTTGTGGCTGGTCGAGACGGAGCTAACCACATCTATCCTCCGTGCCACGTTTGCATGATGAAGTTGTGTGGCTAGTGGGGTGTTTTCGACCGACTAGCTGGGTCCCGAGGTCGAACCATAGGTACTACGTCTGATACAGTATATTTTTACATGCACATTTTTCCTCCATGCCGAGACATGGCACACCCTACCGCGCGGTTTTGGGGTCCTCCCGGGTGGTGCACGCATATATTCTTCCTGACGTGGGATGCCCTACCGCGCGTTTTCTGGGTCCTCCTTGATCATAGTGCCGAAGCAAGTAAATGAGTCGTCAAATCACGAAAGACCACCTTTCCCGCCGAGTACATTAGTGAAGCACGGTGGCTAGCTAGTTGGGCTAGTTCGACCGATTAGCTAGGCCACCGCCACATTTGTTTTTTCACCCCTTTTTTATCTACTTGCCGGTAGGTATATTTAAGTATCCACCGCGGCGTTGCTCTGGTGTTTGGGTGCGGCAGGATTTTTAATTTTTTGGTTGACAGGAGCAGGCGTGGCAGGATTTTTAATTTTTTGATTGACGGGAGCAGGTGCGGTAGCAATTAGTCACGATGACTCCGCCTGTAAAAACCCACTGCTCGCTGATGTGAGAAGTCGTCGACTGGTGTTTAACCGTGGTGAAAACCAAAAGATTCCCCGCTCCCTCCGCCTTCCCGTAGATTGCATTGCCTTTCAGCCATTTCGGCCCCTTTGCATCCTCTCCCCATTGCTTCTAGCTGGTGCCATGGCGGCGCAGCAGATCACGGAGTCCGAGGTGAGGCACCTGACACTGGCTCCCGTCAACCGGGAGCGGGCTTTGCGGGCGGTTGCACCCTGCATCACCAACGTCGTGCGCCTCGAGAAGCAGAGGGACTTCGGTGTTGTTTAGGAACCCTCTACATGGACATGTCCATCTCTCGGCGCAACATGACCATTGGATCAAACTCAGATGGTGCAGATCAGTCACTGTAGCACAAAGCATGTGGGTGTGTTTGGTTGCATTCTCATCTCAATATAGTTGTTTCCTCTTCGTGTACTTTTGTCAACTTACTAGTGTGGACTCATGCACCCTTCATGCACTCTGCCAAACACCCAAAAGTGGGTCGAGAAGGGAACTTTTGCTCCCATCCCGTGGACCCTTCATACACCCTGCCTAACACTATCCGTGCTTCATATGGTTCATGTTTCATGGAGTATTGTAGCACCGTACTCTCCATGCGATGTGGACCTAGTTCTGTTAAGATTGATCTCACCGTTCATTCTCGACCGGACAGTCGAAAAAGCGGTACTATGTTACATATAGGAGTAGTTGACATGCGCACAACATCATTTGTTATCGTCATATCTTACTACACTAGCAACAAGATTGTGTAGTACTGACGTATGAACCACTGCACATGCCTAGTAGTAGGAGCATTGTGTATGTTCAAGTGGTTGTCGTGTTTCGCACTCCTCCGTCGTAAGAGTGGAAACGCTTGCTGTAATCATTTTTTTCTTCAGAAAAATAGTGGACACGCTCTACCGTGCAGATCCTCCTCCAGCCATGCACTAAATTACTCACTTTCGCTGATATGTGGGATAGCCAGCACCTGGGTCCACCAGCCATGCACTAAATTACTCCGTAGTAGAGTGATGGTAGATTACCCCGATCGAACCACCGCAGTAATGCCCAATGAGCCGTCAAATCACAAAACCCCCTCCTTTCCAGCAGTAAGTTGGACGAACGAAGCAACCATCATTTCACTCTTCGCTCTCAACATCCTCTCTTGAAGAAAACCCCCACTCGCTTCGCTTCTCCCTCATCTCGTTCCTCCTTTCACTCTTCTCTCTCAACGTCCTCTCTTGGATGGACGCCGGAGCACCGGCCGACGTGAAGTCTATGGCTCTAGCCATAACCATCAAGGCTCATGGTACCAAGAAGCGCAAGCACCCCCGCCGAGACTAGCGCAGACTAGATCAAAGCCATTGCCCTATCCAAGCCCCCGACTCCGGGATCCCTCATTAAGCAAGTCCAGCTAATGTCTCTTGTTGACGATCTTTTTCTCGATCTTGATCGTGTTTTTTCATCTAACACGCAGTACTAGTACTAGTAGTACAACTTTCTGGGTGATCTTGCATGTGATTTTAGTGTGCCAAATGACGGTTCTAAATTCCTCTTTTCACCAAAACATGCGAGAGGGTGACACTGATTTCTTATAGATTACTTTCAACTACTCCCTCTGTCCCAAATTTCTTGTCTTAAATTTTTCTAGATACGGATGTATCTAATACTAAAATGTGACTTGATACATCCATATCTAGACAAATCTAAGACAAGAATTTTGGGACGGAGGGAGTACTTTATGAACATCAATGCTACCTTTTAAGAGGGTATATTTGCCTCAGTAACTTGTGTTATGGATATTGCATGTAATCCCTCTGCTCTCATGCCTTTGAAGACATGTTCTAGTGTCTTTGTTCACTCATTTCTGTGCCTATATGTAGTCATATATGGAGTATAATATCGAAAATCATCTTATATTTCTGAAGGGAGGTAGTAATAAATATGGTTTCTGTTTGAATTAGAACTAGGTCCGCGGTGGAGATGAAGTTCTCAAAGTCATGCCGTGTGAACTGGAAGAACTGATGATGAGTTCTACTACTGAACTATCCAGCTAATGTGTGCTTGTCGCCACGTGTCCTGAACTAGTGTTTTCCTATAGCATTGTTGTTAGGCGTGTTCTTGAGGCTGTACTTGACCACAACAATTTCCTAGTTGTGCCTTCATTTACGAAGGGTGTGGTTCTTGTAAAGCTTCCCAACAAATCTGATGCAGCCTGTCTTCATCATCATGTTTAAGAGTGGAAAGACAACTCTGTTAGGTTCTCCAAGGTTGACAAGATGGTGATGGTGCATGTAGACATCTCACACGAAGTCCATGGCCTAGTCAGTTATGCGGGGTTCATCCCGTACGTCGGTGGCAAGAAATAGTCTGCAGAGTTTAGTTAGTGCAACTTTGCTTGTCTATAGTAAGTACTATTGTTCAGTACTTGATTTGTGTTTGTGAACCCTGTATTGTTTATTAGTACTGCCGCTTTTGGTGTGTGGTCAGTCCTGAGAACGGTCTATGTTAATGTCTGTTCACTCAATTCAGTCTGTATATTTTGAAGTATCGAGATCATATTTTTTGTGAGGGTGGTTTATCAATTATGGTTACACTCAAATATTTGTATGCATTGCAAGGTTTATCACACCCACCAGGATTTCCAATCCCATGGATATTCGGTCCATACGATTTGTCACGACCTTTGGACTGTCCTGCTTGTGGGAGTAGGCGGGGCCCCTGCATGCCACGCGTAGTTGGACGACCAATCTTCTGTTTAGTACTTCAACATAGTGATTTCCTGGTAAGGATTTACTCGTGTCACATCAAGTAAATCTTATTGATTTAATGTGATGTTTTCTTTCTTTTCCTGCAATTTTATGATGCAGGTTTTGCCATATGACATTCATCACAGAATAAACCGTTTTGTTTGCTCTATGATGGCTATTTTTGCAGGTTTCACTTCTTATGTCGTGTCAGTAATGGAGGCACTGTCCATCACTAATATTACTGGAAAAAATTGGATCAGTATGTTGTCTGAGTACAAGCTGAATCCCTATGATGAACTGTAGTTTGGTTTTACAAAAACGCCACAATTAGTCCTTCTCGCGTTTAAAAGAAATGAAGAAAAAAACTGGATCACGGTCACGGATCCTAGTCAAGTTAGAAAGCTGATCATAGCAGACCAGACACGATAGCCGCTGTCTCGCACAGATCGAGCACCGGCAGTTGCTCTAGCACTGATAGCGGCAGCAGCTCAGTCTGATCCAGCTGAGGATTGGGCACCGACCGCGTCAGCGGATCAGTCTGATCTACCGGAGGATCGGGCATCGAGACCGGCACCTGCTTCTACACCGGCATCAGCTCTACAAGGAGCACCATCTCCGGCAGCAGCAGCGGCTTTGGCACCTGCACCAACACTTGCACTTGCATCTACTCCGGCCCATGCAGTTGCACTGGCAACAGACTGGGCTGCAGTTCGCACTTCATATACCAAAGTCCTTACAAAAACCGACATGTCCACCTTCTTGGTAAGCATTGGCCGCCCAAGTGCTTTGTTCTTTTTTCGTTCCATGTTGTTTCACATGATTCACTGTGTTGATCTAACTGTTTGGGTATGTCTTGTTGTTTGCAAACAGAGAATTCCTAGAGCAACGAGGGTGTCGTTCAACATTCCGGGCGACCGCGGCCAAGTTTCTCTTACCATGCGCAGCCTTGGTGTGAATGAACCTGCTCAATATACCGTAAGTACAAAGGATGGTCGCATGATGATTGATGCTAAAGGATGGTCAAGGTTCAAACTGAAATCATATCTTGCGGTAGGGGATGATGTCAAAATTGAACTTTCTCGGCAAGGAGAGCTGGTCCAAATCAACTTTGAAATTCTTCAGTGGCAGCACGCAACTGCCGAACTGATCTATCCTCCGAGAGATTTTGATGTAATAATCTGGCATGGTGAAACAAGTGTCCTGTGTGTATAAGTAGTACGACAATATTATTTATCACATGGTATATCATTGATAGAATTGCAACTCTGATTGCTGGTTAGGAACTGTCGTTCGATTTCATTCCAACAGCTGCCGTGCTTTATTCAATTTTGTGTATTCGCCTTGTGACAACATCTAAAACCAGTGCCGTATCGATCGCTTGCAATATGAAAAGCGCTGAGGTAGAACACATGGGCCCCCAAACATGCAGGGTTGGCCTACGGCCCAAAGTCCAGAACCGTGAGCCTATCTGAGTATTATATTCTCAGCTGAACCCCCATAAGAAAAGCTGAACCCCCATAATGCCCGTGCGTTCCAGAGGGAGTATATTTCTCGGCAAGGTGAGCCTGTGATATAAAAGATTTGTATATTTCTTTACAGAGGGAGTATCTCTCTGCCAAAAAATATATTTATGTGTAACTAGTTACTCCTGTCTTTCTACTTCCTTTCACTGATATGTGGGGCAACCGGCAACGGGGTCCACGTGCCATATGCACAAATTAGAGTGCACAACTTCACGGTAGACACACCCCGATCGTAGCGCCGCAGTAATGCCCAATCAGCCGTCAAATCCCAACCCCCCTTTCCAGCTTTAGCAGTAAGCTGGACGGATGAAGCGACAATATTTCACTGGGACTAAATCCCCTTCTCCCTCGTCTGCTTGTTCAGAGAAAACCCCCTCTCGGCGATTGCATAGGGGTTTCTCATGGAGAACCAGGTATGAATTCTTCATCCATCCCCGATAAATCCAAGTCCCTTGGTCGCAGGTAATGCCAGGATGGCAGCCGCCGCCGTTGATGCATTTTTCTTCCTATTGAATCTAGTGTTTTTGATTTGCAGTGCCCAAAGTGCGAGTACCCTACGGGTTTCTGCGCCCTCGGCGAGACGCCACAATTGTTCCTTCTCATCCTAACACAGCATTTTGAAATGCGCACAGTATGTTCCTAGAATCCTCTTTTCTACCCGGGAGGGTGGGGTTTTTTTGAACATGTTGTGTTCTCATATTATTTTTCCTGCAGTGTATTATTTTCTCTGCCAGAACACATGTACTCAAGATGCTCGGCCTTGCCATAACTGAATACACTAGTTTAATGGTCACAGTGAAGACAAGCCATGGATATAAGTTTCGAGTTGGGTTCATGAACCAAGAAGATCACTGCTCTTTTATGGCCGGACTTGGATAAACTTTCTCAAGTGTTATGGACTGAAAGTTGGCGCACGAATGTTGATGGAAATAGCAGAACCTGGTCTCATCTTCACTGCGATCTTCCACCTCAACATTGTTCCAATTGTTCATCCATGTTAGTTTTGTATCTGGTTCTTGCTTGTTGCCTCGGTTACTTCTTATTCCACCTATTATGTCTAACTAATCACAATTTAACTTTAGAAGTTGCAACGAATCTCTCACGAAGATGCTACTTCTAACTAATATTTTCTTATAATTGATGGCACGTGCAGGTTTTTTTAGAGTTAGGCAGTCAGCTCGTTTGTTACTCTGTAATAACTCGGCTGTTACTAATGGCACTGAAGTTGACTGGATTGACATCCACAAGTTCCTACACTTTATTGATCGTCTTGAGGTCCTTGTGGGGCGTTTCAATGGTGGAAGGCCACGTGGGATATGTGTGCCACTTCTGCACTCCATGAACATGTCCAACTGTGTCGAGAAACTTATGGTACGAGCTGTTTTCTGTTATATATGTTGTTCATAAACTATTGCTTATACACAATTTTATAGCTGTGATCTTCTTGAAATAGGAACTGCTGAGTTCTATTGTTCCTATACAAATGCCTGACTATGGTCGGGTCAGACTTGCGCTTGGTCACAACATGATGTTTATGTCGACCTACTCAATTCCCCTTGGAGGTGAAAAGATACTTATTCATGGGTGGTCTCAAATAATGAAGGCCCGTCCATCTTGGAGAATAGGACAGAAGATTATGTTCATGCTTTTCCATGGCTCTAAAGCGAATATCCTGTTTATTGACCATGTTGCGAGATGAAGCCGCTTTTAGAAGGTTGTGGATGCGCGGGGTGGCGCCTGGGCCTTGTCCTAGGGCTTGGCGGCCTCACCCTTGGTTAACTGTAGGAAAAGTAGCACTGTTTGAGGCGTGCTTTGTACAGTTGAACCTGTATAAGTACTCATACTACTTTCATCTTTGGTTGTTAAGTGCCCCTGCTGGTTTCAGTAAATGTTGTTAAGTACTCCTGCTGCTTTTACAGTCTGTCGTGTTTCTCCAGTCCTGTCTTCCTCCATCCGCCAAAACCAAACCAGCGCCGACGGGGCCGCCTGTGTCGGATTTCGGGTTCCGGCAGACCCTTGAGGTTCGAACACTAGGGTGCACGCGGAGATTTCACCTTCTACCTACCTGCACCCCTCTGCCTCGCTAAGATCTAAGATATGGAAAGAACAGCACAAGAGACACAGGGTTTATACTGGTTCGGGCCACCGTTGTGGTGTAATACCCTACTCCAATGTGTGGTTTGGTGGATTGCCTCTTGGGCTGATGATGATGAGCAATACAAGGAAGAACAGCCTCGCGAGGGTCTGTTCTTGGCTGAGGGGATGAACTGCTAGGAGGAGTTCAGTCACCCTTCTCTCTCTCTTCTTGATTCTCTCTCCGATTTTGGTCCCTCTACCCTGTGGGTGGCTAGTCCTATTTATAGGAAAAGGCCCTGGGCCTCTTCCCAAATATTGAGCGGGAAGGGCGCCAACAATTGGCCATTTTGAAGGGGAACATCTGGTACACTTATCCTGACTAAAGTTGGTCCTCGCCTGCCAAAGGCTCTGGTGGTGACGCTGGCTTGGGCTCCACAATGACTTCCTTCCTGCCGTTGGGCCGCTCTTGGTCTCGTTGCACCGAAACGGGTGCCTTTGCTTGATGCTTTCGCCTGCGCTTGCTCCCTTTGCACCAAAGAGGAAAGGAGGACACTGCGCGGGCTGGCGCCCGCCTGGCACCCTTGGTCGTCATGGCTTGCGTCACGGGCACCTCGTGAGGCACCCCGCCTTGATCTCTCCGCCTCCTTGCGAGCTAGCCTGATGAGGCTGTGCCTGAGGAAGCTCCGTGTCGTCCGCCCTGCGAGGCTTGGCCCCTCGCGAGGGTCTTGGGTCTGTGTTGATGAAGACGGGCCATGCTGGGCCCCCTTTGAGCCACGCCGCAGGCCGCAGAGTCAAGTCTAGGGACCCCCGTTCCCAGAACGCCGACAGTAGCCCCCGGGCCCAAGTCGGGCCCGGACTTGGCCGTGCAGGGAGGCGAAAGGGCAAGGGCGAAGCGCCGGGGGCCCTAACAGCCTGCGGCCTTGGGTGCCGCGTGGCGGTTGATTGGGCGTGGGCGGCACTGTTCCCCCACGCCCCCTTATTTTGCGCCATGCTAGGCGGACTCGAAGTCATACACAGCCTCTCCCCTTTCTGTTGCTCAAGCGCCCTCTGTCCTTCCTCCGCTCGAACTCCAGCTTCGGTTTTCAACCCAATCTCGAAGCTTCCCCCCGCTTCCCATCGCCATGGCTCCGACGAAGAAGGGAAGATGGATGAAACCCATGCCTCCGCCTTGCTCGCCGCCGTTGGCGGCCCCCGCCGAGGGCTTGGGCAAGGTCAGCTCGGCTCTGGCCACTATCTTCAATGAATGCGGGAGGACGACGCCCTGGCCCGCGTCTCACTTCTCCCTCGACAGGATAGTCACCGAGGTCCAGTATTTCGCCGACGCCCTGTGGGCGCGTCTGGTTCCCCCCTTTTCTGATTTCTTCAATGCCGTGCTTTCCCACTATCAGATCCACATGATGCATCTGGGTCCTGAATCCATCACCCTTCTTTTGGTCTTCGCCTTTGTTTGCGAGGCAATGATGGGCATCCTTCCTTCGGTTGCCTTGCTACGCCACTTCTTCTCTCTGCGTCTTGTCGACCCTACCCAATGATCGGCGTGCGTGAGCTTCGCTGCCGCGTCTGAGACAGCAGCCTCAAGGATTGACTTCAGGCTCCCTCCGCCTGCGGCTGGGTTCCGCGAGCGGTGGCTGTATGTGGATGTAGGGGTGCCCAGCCCCCTGCTATCGGAGCCAACTTCGCCTGCTGTCCCCAATTCGGGCTGGGGCCAGGAGACGCTTGAGAGCCCCCGGCTCATCTTCGTCTGGCAGCGCTTCGCGTTCTTGAGGTCGCTTGGCATGACAGCGCCCAAGGTGGTGAAGGAGTTCCTGCTACGCCGCGTTGCTCCTCTCCAACACCACTCCCGCCGGATGTGGGCCTTTAGCGGGCGTGATGATCGTATGAGGCTCCAGGAAGAGGACCTGACGCCCGAAGTGCTGAGGACAGCGCTCTTGATCCTGACTGCGGACCCCAACCCTGGCAGCGTCCAGCAGGGAGGGGCCTTGCTGTACCTCTGCCAGAACAGGGGCAATTTTGTGAATCAGATGCCTATCTTTGATGAGTGGGGGCCGCGCCCCGCCGGCCTCATGGGGCCTCGCGAAAACCCAGTGATGGTGACTGCCCTTCCAGTCGGCCAAGGCGACTCTTCCTCAAGTGGCGGAGGAGGGAGGCATGAGGCACCAGAGGCCGAGGGGGCTCTCGGCGGGGTGACAGTGCCGAGCGATGCTCATGAGGGGGCAGCTCTTGGGGCCCGTGCCACTGAGGCTGAGGGTGGCAAGCAACTGCCCTCAGCGCCTGCGACTGAGGCCCCTGAGGCTCCAGCCGCTTCTCTTGGTGAGGCGATTGGCAGTGCGCATCAGGCAGGCACCCCTGACACAGATCGCCTTGACGCTCCGTCTTCATCGCAGGTTGATCCCTGCGCTCAACTCTTGGGCCGCTTCCGCGTGGACTTTGAGGCCCTCCGGAAGAGAAGGGAGGCCCTGGGCGACGATTACCCTTGTCGCCTGCTGAAGCGTAGGAAGTACTTCGCCACTGATGAGTAAGCCTTCTCCTTTCCCAGCTCCCGATCCTTCTGTTTGCTTTTACTGATCCTTGCTCTGCAGGCCCCTTCCAGCCGAGCTCGCGGAGACGGCTGAGGTGCCGTCCCCCTTGGCTTCGCCCCCTCCACCGTCCTCAAGCGCTCCGAGCAGCAGAGCCCTTGTTGTGAGGGCGATCGGAGAGGCGAACCGTCCCGAGGCGCATCGTGGCCCAACGCACCTTGCGATCCTCCTTCGCGGGCCTTCTCGTGGCATAGCCAGCCTGCCGTGGGCTTCTCGCCTGGTCGTGGACTGCGATTGGCTGAGGCGCTCCCTGTGCTCTTCATCTGGGGACGCGCTGGCTCCAGGCCGGGCTTCTGGCGTGGCGTGCCCGGCCGTCGCGAGAGTGCCAGCCCCCAGCCCCCTGCCCAGAGGGGGAGTGATGATTCATGGCCCCCGGTGCTTGCTTGGGGCAGATGATGGTGTGGAAGACATGCTCGAGCGCGCCCGGTAGCATCGCGCTCTTCGCCAAGGATTCCTTCGAAGGGCGGCTGACGCGGTGAGCCTGCTTGGTGAGGAGCTTACTGATGAAGACGCGCGCCTTGAGGCCGAGGGCCTGTGCCTGGCTGCAGAGAGGCGCGAGCTGGAGGGTGCCATCGCCCTTGCGCGCCGTCAGCGCGATCTTGACGACGCAGAGGCCAAGGCGTCGCTGGTGGCCTCTCGGGAGGCCTGATCTTGGGCCGCTGAGGAGGCCCGGGAAGCTGACCGGCGGCGAGAGGCGGTGGAGGAGCGGGCTCGGGAGCTCCTGGCCTGGTGCCACTCACTGGAGGAGCAAGTGGAGCTGCGCGAGGCAGCCCTCGCGTCAATGAAGGTGGCCTTTGGCGACCCAGCAGAGCTCCAGAAGCGTGAGGAGGTGCTGATGCTGGAAGCCGCCAAGCGTACCCGCGAGTACGAGCGTCTGGAGACGAGGGAGCGCTTGGTGACGCAGGCAGAGGATGATGTCGCTGCACGGGAAGCCCGTGTCCTGGAGGAGGTCGGACGTCTGGTGGCGATGGCGCGCTTGAACCTCGAGCACGAGTTCGAGGAGAGGCTGGGGTTGATCCGGGCCGAGGCTGAAGGTAGGACTGCTGCCTTGAGGGCCAAGCTGGAGGAAGCGACGCGGCGGGCCGATGCTTTCTGGGCCGCCCTTGAGGTAGCGCAAGGGGAGTCAACCACCTCCCAGGCCGAGGTGCTCCTTCTTCACCAGCGGGTGGAGGAGGCTGAGGTCGTCGCGCGCCAGAATGCGGACGAGATACGTCAGCGGCGGATCCTGGAGCATGAGCACGGCCCCATGCTCACCATGCTCCGGGAGAGAGCCAACACAGCCTTGGGCAACATCTGCGAGGCGGCTGTTGGTGAGCCGCATGCAGTCAACTACGCTAGCAACCTTCAGTTCTTCACCGACATGGTGACGCAGCTAGAGGCGCGGTCAGTCAGGGCTGACAGGTTGGTGGAGGAGAGGAGCCGCGCCCTGCTCGGGCGCGCCTTTTCTCGCGTCTTCAACCATCTCCGGAACATGGATCCCCACTTCGATTTCGACGCTGCCATCGCCCCAGTCCCCCAGGCCGTCCGAGACGACCTGGCACACTGGGTGGAAGACAATGTGGATGCTCTTGTCAGGGCCTTCACTTCAGACAAGGATGGCGTGATCGTGGCTGCTGACGAGGGCGGTGTGGTGAACGGCCCTGCCGCCGCTGGCGGCGACGCAGACAGCGATGGCGAGTCCAGTGACGCCAGCAACGGTTCAGGTGGTGTCCTGAGGACGCATTGGGGGATTTATTCGACTGATTTTGCATCGTTCCTGCTTCCTTACCCTGCATGAATAGAACTCAGGTTTTGGCCTGATGGCTGTGAGAGCATTTTGGAGGGGGAGCCCCTCATGTAAAACTTGTGTTCATCGTATTAGTAGACGTTACATTGCCCATGCGCCCACGCCAAGTGGTTGGCTTAAGCGACGCGCTGGTCGGCTAGTTTACCTTTGTCCCGTGCAGGCCCTGAGGTAGCCTGTGGGAGGCTGTGGTGTCCCGAGTGTTCCCTGATCGAATCCGTAGGATCTGCAGTAAAAAACCCTCCTGAGAGGACGCGGTGGCGGCAGTCTGGGCTGCGCGCAAGCTGGGCCTGACCCGGCTCGCGAGGGGCTCACGAGGGGAGGCAGCTGAGGCGAAGTGGTAATCAAAACGCGAGAAATTGCTCGAACGAGACTAAGCACCCCTTCCCCGAACACACGCAAATCTCAAATTCGAATCCAACTTAAATCCGGCGGGGGAAAGTGACAACGAAATGGAAAAGCAATGAATGCAGACAAAAGGCCGCGTCCGGCACCTAATCTAGTCTTAGACGTCTTCTCACCAGCGCGGAGCTAAGTGCTGCCACTGGGCGTGGGAGGGAGCCCAGGGCCTGAGGCCGGCACCCCTGAGACTCTGGGGCGTGTACAGCCCCACTCATTATTACGTGAGAGTGTCACGGGGCGGCGAGCTTCACAGGCACTGGTCCTTCTTCACAGGTACCGGCCTTGCTTCATATCGCCAGACGAGGGCCCCACCTTGCGCCACACTCTAGTGCCATCAACGACGACCAGAAACCAGGACGCCGCCGATGGGGTAGAGCGGTCGCCAGCGGTTCCCCCGACGACCACGGGTCCTCCGCAAGGGGCAGGCCCTGAGGCACCTCCCCAGCAGAGGGCCTACCTCCTGAGAACACCTTGCTCCGAATGCCGTGGTGGTGATGTCGGATCTCGGCCCCTCTCCTGCAGCCCCCTGCGCCCTCCTCCCGAGGGGTAGGAGACTGTGGGAGTGGGGCAGCTGCTCGCTGTGGCGACCTACACCTCCTGCGATCCATGATTAGCATATGCCTGCTCCTGAGGAATTAGCGATACCTGATAATCGCTGCCTCCAGCGTGGCCGGTGGGACCGTCCCGGGGCTCCTGGAAGAGCTCAGCTTCTAGCGCCTCGTCCCCCCAGCTTGGGCTGAGGAGCGAGCCTTGTTCGCCCTCGTGAGGGTGCCCTTGGTCCATCATGTGGGGCATGTATTCTTCTGGCACCGTCATCCCGAAGGCCACGCCATAGTGCTCCGCGTGCCATGCAGCTCTGCTTGACGCGCCCACCATGGGGTGGTAGCGCGGCTGTCCACTAGGGCCGTGGGTCGCGTCGAGTCCTTCTTCTTCACAGACCAAGAGCGGGGGCAGCGCCGCCGCCGGTCCAGTGCCGACAGCTTCGTTGGCGTTGGAGTAGCCTTGGAGCCCGTGGGTGTGCGCGCAGCCCCCGCGCGGGCCGCCCTGGGCTTGAGATGGGAGCTGGGTGCAGAAGGGGTGAGCCCCCGAGGCGTCGAAGCCCAGGAGCACTGCCACCCACTCCAGCAGCACGTCGCAGCCGCCCTCCAGCAGCCTGCACTACAGCAGCTCTCGGGCCACCGTGAGCACGGCCCTCGAGTTCGCCTGCTCCCGGCGGGTGTACGAAGTCGTGGTCGCGGCGTGATTGGAGGCCCTTGCTGCCGACCGCGCCTGCCGCGGTGTGAGAGCTGTCGAAGCCTGTCCGCGTCGCCCGTGGCCCGCAGCGCCCTGCGGACCGCGAGCTGCCTGGGGCATGGGGTCGCCCGAGGCGAGCGGCTCTGCGCTGGCAGGCCACGCCGCCCAAGGATCTGGGTTGCCCGCCTGGTCGCCGGACATGGTGATGACGACGCGACGGGACACGAAGCGGTAGAAGGTGGATTCCGGCGCACCCCTACCTGGTGTGCCAAATGTCGGATTTCGGGTTCCGGCAGACCCTTGAGATTCGAACACTAGGGTGCGCGTGGAGATTTCGCCTTCTACCTACCAACACCCCTCCTCCTCGCTAAGATCTAAGCTATGGAAAGAACAGCACAAGAGACACAGGGTTTATACTGGTTCGGGCCACCGTTGTGGTGTAATACCCTACTCCAGTGTGTGGTGTGGTGGATTGCCTCTTGGGCTAATGATGATGAGCAATACAAGGAAGAACAGCCTCGCGAGGGTCTGTTCTTGGCTGAGGGGATGAACTGCTAGGAGGAGTTCAGTCACCCTTCTCTCTCTCTCTCTTCTCGATTCTCTCTCCGATTTTGATCCCTCTACCCTGTGGGTGGCTAGTCCTATTTATAGGCAAAGGCCCTGGGCCTCTTCCCAAATATTGAGCGGGAAGGGGGCCAACAATTGGCCATTTTGAAGGGGAACATCTGGTACACTTATCCTGACTAAAGTTGGTCCTCGCCTGCCAAAGGCTCTGGTGGTGATGCTGGCTTGGGCTCCATAATGACTTCCTTCCTGCCGTTGGGTCGGTCTTGGTCTCGTTGCACCGAAACGGGTGCCTTTGCTTGATGCTTTCGCCTACACTTGCTCCCTCTGCACCAAAGAGGAAAGGAGGACACTGCGCGGGCTGGCGCCCGCCTGGCACCCTTGGTCGTCATGGCTTGTGTCACGGGCACCTCGTGAGGCACCCCGCCTTGATCTCTCCGCCTCCTCGCGAGCTAGCCTGATGAGGCCGTGCCTGAGGAAGCTCCGTGTCGTCCGCCCCGCGAGGCTTGGCCCCTCGCGAGGGTCTTGGGTCTGTGTTGATGAAGACGGGCCGTGCTGGGCCCCCTTTGACCCACACCGCAGGCCGCAGGCAGGCAAGTCTGGGGACCCCCGTTCCCAGAATGCCGACAGCCTGCTTTCGCCTCCCACAGCTGGCTGCGCCTCAGCGCACGCATCGCCGCCCCACCGTCTCCTAAATCGTTAATGCCGACGTCCTCCGCGCGCTTTGGTGCGCTCGTCGCGGCGCCGCCCTCTTGCGTTGTCAACATGGTCAACAAACAACAGGAATCAGCAGAAGTACGTGGAGAGGATGACAGTAGGGGCCCACCACGTCAGCGTATGGAAGAATAAAATGCTTCCTCCTAGTGTTTTCCTGACATCTGGGACCCACGACATTGTGAGCGTATATAGTCAATAGACAAGAGAACAGCACAAGATCGGCTGACACCTGGGACGTAGCTACTCGAGCAGTATTTTTTTGTTTGGTATTGTTGAGACGGAGCAGGGTTTGAACTGGGCTGTGGCCCATCTAGCCTAGGCTTATATTTTATGTTCACCATGTGACCAGCCCAGCTATTTTTTCTTTATGAAAATGAGCCCAGTTTATTTTTCTGAAGAATACCCAATCAAGGCCTACTTATTTTTCTACGCCCTGATGGGCTGCAACTCTTTCAAGACGCCTACAAATCTTGAAAGTAATATCAAATGGTTTGTAAATATAAAGACAGATGACAAATTGGCAATTACTTTATAATTTCTGAATTTTTTCACATTTTCAGATTCATATTTCACTGGGCATTAACCTAATTTAAATATCTTCAAAGTACTTTAAATCTGGCTCGACATTTTGGTATTAAAAATAGTTTGGAACCCACAGAAATATGTGAAATTGGCCCAAGCCAACCAAAAAAACAACTGCAGTAAATTGCATAAGAAGTTGCCATGAGCTATATATAATTTATTAAAAAAAGAGGGAGTGGTCTGACTTGTGGGCCTGTTTAGTTGACGCGTATGCAAGATTTTTTTACTTATTATATACGTCAACAAACGATTCTAGCAGACGTAACCATTCGAAGTCAATCCAACGGCCGTCGTGTTTCTTCAATCTCTGATCTTCTTGCTCCAGCCGCCAAAGCAGCACCGGCGGGACCGCCTACTCCCGCCTCCCGTGGGCGGTTGTGCTGCCGCGCAAGCCTCAGCGCCCCCTACTACTCCCACCACTGGCGAGGGCATCCCTCTACTCACCCACACCCCTGTTATTCTGCGATGATGGCAGCCTCACACCGCAGCCGAACCGGTGAACCCTCGTACTCCTCTCCGCGCGGGCTTCCACTGCCGTGTGAGGTTGGAAAAAGCGGTAGGCGTAAGCGAGGCAATTTGCCTTCGCCTAGTGCCTAGCGGATGCCTAAGCATCCTAGGCGCGGCCTAGGCGGTAATATATTTTTTTACTCATAGTGTATTTGTGATTATTATATGGGTGTTGATATTAGTTTAGGCCATATAAATAAGTTAATTACCATCTACTGCCATTGGAATATAACCCATTTGGCATATCAGTGCAGTATGTGGCATGATTTCTTCCTTGGGTAGGCAATTCCTTGCTTGCCCTGCCTAGACATCCATTTATGCCCTAGGCGAGGCGTTTGGCGATTGCCTAGTGCCTAGGCGTGCCTAAGCGCCTCATAGGCACTGCCTTTTCCAACAGAGGCCGCGTCTTCCCCGGCTCCGCATCGTACCCTTGCTAGGCCTCGCCGTCGCCCACCGCCGTGGTGATCTCGGTGCCGCGTGATCAATGTGGTCAACGACCGACTTCCATCGGAAGAGTACTGTACGTGGAGAGGCTGACAGCTGGGTCCACGGCAGCCGCAAGGAAGTGCCTCCTTATTACGCGAAAAATAAGTATTCCTCCACCTGACAGCAGGGACCCACCGGACGGGCCACTAGTATTTCGCGGAAAAAAACGTTTCCCCCTAACTACTGGGACCCACAGGACGGGCCACCGTATTTTGTGAAAAAAACGTTCCCCCCGCTGTCAGCTCGGACCCACCGGAAGTGCCTCCTTATTACGCACAGAAAAATGAATACCTCCTGCTAGCTGGGACCCACCTTGGTGGCAGGCTAACTTGTGGGCCTACTAAGTTGACTGGGACGGAGGCCTTTGTCAACTGTAGTCAATATATGAACGATTCTTGCTCAAGTGACCGTACGATCTCCATCCAACGGCCGTAGTGCTTCTTCAACCTCTGGTCTTCTTGCTCCAGCTGCCCAAAGCAGCGCCGGTCGTGCCGCCTGCTCCTGCCGCCCGTGGCCGGCTGTGATGCCGCGGTGGCCTCACCGCCCCCTACTACTCCCACCGCTGGCCAGACCATCCCTCTACGCACCCACACCTCCTGTTATTCTACAGCGACGACAACCTCACACCGCACCCGAATGAGTGAACCCTCATACTCCTCTACGTGTGGGCATCCACTGCCGCGTCTTCCCCGGCTCCGCGTCATCCCCTTCCTAGGCCTCGCCCTCTTCCACCGCCCTGGTGCTCTCTGCGCGGCGTGGTCAACATGGTCAAGGAATGGCTTCATCGGACGTGGACTGTACATGGAGAGGCTGACAACTGGGTCCACGGCCGCAACAAGGAAGTGCCTCCTTATTACATGCAAAATAATTATTCCTCCACCTGACAGCAGGGACCCACCGGATGGGCCACCGTATTTCATGAAAAAATGTTTCCCCCTGACTACTGGTACCCACCAGCTACATCTTCACACGCAAGGAAGTGCGTTCGGAAAAAAAGATTCGCCCCCCTAACAGCTGGGACCCACCAGCTACATCTTCACATGCAAGGAAGTGCGTCCGAAAAAAATGATTCATCCCCCGGACTGCTGGGACCCACCAGCTACATCTTCGCACGCAAGGAAGTGCGTCCGGGCAAAAAAATGATTCCCCCCTGACTGCTGGGACCCAGCAGCTACACCTTTGCATGCAAGGAAGTGCGTTGGGGCAAAAAAAAACAAAAACAAAATGATTCGCCCCCCTGACTGCTGGGACCCACCAGCTACTTCTTCGCAGGCAAGGAAGTGCCTGACAGTCGGGACCCACCTGGTGGAAGCGTACGTAGCATTGTCATTCTGGTCGCGAACGTGTACGTACATATATACTGGCCGATGTAGAGGCACGCACATGTCGTAGTAGAGGCGCGTACATGTCGTAGTAGAGGCGCGCGCGTAGCATGTACACATACGTATAGCGGCTAGGGTGCAAAAAAGAAAATACGGCCACGTACGTACATACGGGCAGGGTCTCGAACGCCTACTCGCGCATACGTACGGCCAGGGCTCGTGTACATGGCTAGGTCAGAACGGAGAAACAATGTCGTCGTTGTGTTCATGGGGAGGCAACGGAATGCGTCGTGTTCATCGGGAGGCAACGGAATGCGTCGTGTTCATGGGGAGGCAACGGAATGCGTCGTTTTCATCGGGAGGCAACGAAACGCGTGGGAGCCAACCGGCTGGGTCGGAATGGAATGCATGGTCATGTTCATCGGGGGGGCTTGGACGGAACAGGCGATGGAAACGAGGTCTGGCGTACCACAAAACGGAGGAAACGTCCTTGTGTTCGACCGGCCACGTTTGAAACGGGATCCTGTTCATCGAGAGGGGTCTGGCGTACTGCAAAATGGAGGAAACGGACCTCCTACGGTCGAAACGGGGTCTTGTTGATCGGGAGGGGTGTGGTGTACCGCAAAACGGAGGAAACGGACTTGTGTTGGAGCGCTACGGTCGAAATGGGGGTCCTGTTGATCGGGAGGGGTGTGGCGTACCGCAAAACGGGACTCCACGGGATACTGTTCATCTCCACCGTTGACCTCCTCCAGCCTCCACGGGCTACCGTCGACCTCCTCCAGCCTCCACGGGCTCCTGTTCATCCAGCCTCCACCGCGCGCTACTCCACCGGCTACTGTTCAACCCCCCCTCCACGGGCACCCCTCCACCATCTACTGTTCATCCAGCCCTCCACACCACGGGGTCCTGTTCAACCACCCCTCGACGGGCTCCCCTCCACCGTCTATTGTTCATCCAGAGGCAACACGACCGCTCACTGTTCATCCAAACCTCCCCGCAACGCTCACTGTTCATCCAATCGATCGGCTTCAGTTAGCAACAGTAGCAAAGGAATCGCTCGATCGGGTTCAGTTAACAGCCATCGATCGATCGCTCGGGTTCAGTAACGCGTAGCCTGCAGTGCAATCGCTCGGGTTCAGTTAGAGCCCAATGCCTCGCTCGGGTTCAGTTAGAGCCAACACCTCACACACACGCGCGTACGTGTACGAGAGAAACGCGCATCGCTCGGCCCCCGACCTCCCACCGTAACCGGGAACTACCCGAAATTTTCCTCCCCCTCGCTTCTACCATGGTTTTTTCCGTCATGGACAGCCCAAAGAATGTCATGCAGCTGCGTCTCCGGCCCGCCCAGGACGAAAATCCCATTTTATGTCATGAGTTTTTGTCATAGAAGTAGGAGCCCACCACATATATGATGATACCGGGTTTTGTCACAATTATCATCATAGAAGTGTCATATGTATGACAGAATTTTTTTTGTTCGGCCCAAAATGTCACGGATGTGTCTTTTTTTGTAGTGTATACTTGAATAAGAAATTTTCAATGAAAGACCTCGGTGAAGCTGCTTATATATTGGGCATCAAGATCTATAGAGATAGATCAAGACGCTTAATTGGACTTCCACAAAGCACATACCTTGATAAAGTTTTGAAGAAGTTCAAAATGGATCAGTCAAAGAAAGGGTTGTTGCCTGGGTTACAAGGTGTGAAGTTGAGTCAGACTCAATGCCCGACCACTCTAGAAGATAGAGAGAAAATGAAAGTCATTCCCCATGCGTCAGCCATAGGTTCTATCATGTATGCAATGCTGTGTACCAGACCGGATGTGTGCCTTGCTATAAGTTTAGCAGGGAGGTGCCAAAGTAATCTAGGAGTGGATCACTGGACAGCAGTCAAGAACATTCTAAAATACCTGAAAAGGACTAAGGATATGTTTCTCATTTATGGAGGTGACAAAGAGCTCATCGTAAATGGTTACGTTGATGGAAGCTTTGACACTGATCCGGATGACTCTAAGTCACAAACTGGATACGTATTTCTATTGAATGGTGGAGCTGTCAGTTGGTGCAATTCCAAGCACAGCGTCGTGGCGAGATCTATGTGTGAAGCAGAGCACATAGCTGCTTCGAAAGCAACAAATGAAGGAGTCTGGATGAAGGATTTCATATCCGATCTAGGTGTAATACCTAGTGCATCGGGTCCAATTAAAATCTTTTGTGACAATACTAGAACAATTGCCTTGGCAAAGGAATCCATATTTCACAAGAGAACCAAACACATCAAGAGATGCTCCAGTTCCACCTGCGATCAAGTCAAGGAGGGAGACATAGAGATTTGCTAGATACATACAGATCTAAATGTTGCAGACCTGTTGACTAAGCCTCTCTCACGACCAAAACATGATCAACACCAAGACTCCATGGGTGTTAGAATCATTACTATGTAATCTAGATTATTGACTCTAGTGCAAGTGGGAGACTGAAGGAAATATGCTCTAGGGGCAATAATAAAGTTGTTATTTATATTTCCTTATATCATGATAAATGCTTATTATTCATGCTGAAATTGTATTAACCACAAACTTGGTACATGTGTGAATACATAGACAAACAGAGTGTCCCTAGTATGCCTCTACTTGACTAGCTCGTTAATCAAAGATGGTTAAGTTTCCTAACCATAGACATGTGTTGTCATTTGATGAACGGGATCACATCATTAGAGAATGATGTGATGGACAAGACCCATCCGTTAGCTTAGCATAATGATCGTTTAGTTTTATTGCTATTTCTTTCTTCATGACTTATACATGTTCCTCTGACTATGAGATTATGAAACTCCCGAATACCGGAGGAACACATTGTGTGCTATCAAATGTCACAACGTAACTGGGTGATTATAAAGATGCTCCATAGGTGTCTCCGATGGTGTTTGTTGAGTTGGCATAGATCGAGAATAGGATTTGTCACTCCGTGTATCGGAGAGGTATCTTTGGGCCCTCTCGATAATGCACATCACTATGAGCCTTGCAAGCAATGTGACTAATGAGTTAGTTAAGGGATGATGCATTACAGAATGAGTAAAGAGACTTTCTTGTGACGAGATTGAACTAGGTATGATGATACCAACGATCGAATCTCGGGCAAGTAACATACCGATGACAAAGGGAACAACGTATGTTGTTATGCGGTTTGACCAATAAATATCTTCGTAGAATATGTAGGACCAATATGAGCATCCAGGTTCTGCTATTGGTTATTGACCGGAGATGTCTCTCGGTCATGTCTACATAGTTCTCGAACCCGTTGGGTCCGCATGCTTAACATTCGATGACGATTTGTATTATGAGTTATGTTATTTGATGACCGAAGTTTGTTTGGAGTCTCGGATGGGATCACGGACATGACGAGGAGTCTCAAAATGGTCGAGAGGTAAATATCGATATATTGGAAGGTTATATTCAGACACCGGAATGGTTCTGAAGTGTTTCAGGTATTTTTGGAGTACCGGGAGGTTACCGGAGCCCCCCAAGGAAGTAGTGGGCCATAATGGGCTTTAGGGTAAAGGAGAGAAGGGCCTCAAGGGGTGGCCATGCGCCCCCCATGGCTGGTCTGAATTGGACTAGGAGGGCCCCCCCCCTCTTTCCTTCTCCCCTCTTCCTCCTTCCCTCCTTCTCCTAGTTGGAATAGGAAAGGGGGGCCGAATCCTACTTGGACCAGGAGTCCAAGTAGGACTCCCCCCTTTGGTGCCCCCCTTGGGCCGGCGTCCTCTTCCCCCCTCCTTTATATATGTGGGAGGGCCCACCCCAAAGGCACACCAAGTCTTCTCTTAGTCGTGTGCGGTGCCCCCCTCCATAGATACACTCCTCAGTCATATTGTCGTACTGCTTAGGCGAAGCCCTACGCCAGTAACTTCATCATCACCGTCAACACGCCGTCATGCTGATGAAACTCTCCCTCATCCTCAACTGGATCAAGAGCTCGAGGGACGTCATCGTGCTGAACCTATGCTGAACACGGAGGTGCCGTACATTCGGTGCTAGGATTGGTTGGATCGCGAAGACGTTCGACTACATCAACTGTGTTACCAAACGCTTCCGCTTTTGGTCTATGAGGGTACGTGGACACACTCTTTCCTCTCATTGCTATGCATCTCCTGGATAGATCTTGCGTGATCGTAGGAAAATTTTGAAATATTACGTTCCCCAATAATATGTTATTATGAATTACCAAAACCACCCGGGGATTAGTTGCACTTTCAATCTCCCCCTTTTTTGAAGTGTCGTGGGTTTTTCAAGGCAGATGTCCTTGTGAAAGGACTTAGTCATGGAGCCATCGCAACGGGTTAGCTTAAAGGGGCTAAATCGAACAAGGGGACACGGGGAGTTTATACTAGTTTGGCCCCTTCGATGAAGGTAAAAGCCTACGTCTAGTTGTGATTGGATTTGATGGGGTTTCGATGACCATGGAGCGAATCCGCTTTTACTGGCCCTCGAGTTGTTGTTTCCTATCCTCAAACCGTGGCCAGGTCGTCCCTTTATATACATAGGTTGACGCCCGCCGGTTCACAGAGTCCCGAGGCCGGATCATAGAGGTGTCCGGCTCGGTCTCTATTCCTCTAACTTACAATACAAGTTTACATGATAAAGTCGGTTCACAACTACAGGCTTTAATCCGTCTTTGGGCCTTGGGCCTTCTTAAAACGCCAGTATCTTGCCATCTTCATGGGCTTCAATCTTCTTGGAGCTAATCCGGCCATGCCTAGCCGGTTTACCTCCAGTAACTATATCCCCAACATTAGGCCCCAGATTGATTTGAACCTGTTCATGTCAATCTCCAATACTTAGAAAAATTCTTGCTCTGGCATCTTTGTATAAATCTGGTAAATCGCCGTGACGTCATCCCTTAAATCCGCAGCCAATCGGTATGATGTCATCTACCCATTGAAGCTGAAGATGCCCTTCATTAATGATCGTTTCAATCCTCGAGGCATCATCTTTAATACTTATCCATTTCCAGCTCCTCGATTTCTGCACTTGTCGCTTTATCGCTTCGCCTTATAAATAGGACCACGGGTCCTTCTCCTTTTTCCCCTTCGTCTCCTTCACATCTTCTTCCTCCTCGCGACATCTCTACTCCTGAGCGCCGCTGCTGTCACCGAGCTTCACCTCTGCTTCGACAAAGGCCGCTGCATCAACCTGACCGTTACCAGAGACATGCGGTGACCCTCCGCTGCTTCTTCCTGCACCAGTAAGTCCCTCTTCTCCTCACCCCAGATCTGCCATTAGGGTTCGCTGTTCTTCATAACCTGAAGCTGTTCCTCTTTAGTAACACCGATGGCCAATTAGATCTGATTGTTTTCAGCGCCCTTTGTAGCTTAAACTCCATTCTTCTTGTTAAGGCATCTGCTTGATATCAAACTCATCTGAACTTACTGAACCTTTTGAGCACTTGAGATTAGAACAGAATATATTTTGATTATCCAACGCATGGCAGATCTGAAATTCCCATGCCAAACTGTGAAATCTGTTTTACCTTACTTAACCTTTTTTGCCTTAGATATGTATCCTCTTTACCATGTAGGCGGTTTGCCCTTGTAAAAACAATCTATCTCATACCATTAGTCCCCTGGTAAACCGGAAAACCACCTTTACATTCATTGTAACAGTCCGGTTTAACAACACATGTATACCCTTGACATGACCTTGTCATTCTTATTGTATCAGTCTCCGGTTTACGCAATTTCATACATCTGTATATCTTTATTCCATTGCATCTTGCGCACCACCATGAATGATTCGTAAACCGGCATTTCTTTTTCAGCTTTTTGTTTCACAATGGCCAAACAGTTTTTTGCTTGCAACTAGGCTTGTTCCCGGGTCACCGAAGAACAGTTGAATGGAATGGTCAATATCGGCACCTTGCCCAAGAAAACTGAAATTCGATGGCGAGTTCCAGGAATAGAGAATCCTCCTACTCCGAGGCAGGGTGAGGTAGTGGTCTTTGTCGACCACATAGGCCGTGGTTTCAAACCGCCCGGGTCGAAGTTTTTCCGAGATGTGCTTGCCAGTTTCCAACTCCATCGTCAAGATATCGGACCCAATTCGGTGTCCAATCCATGCAACTTCCAAGTCTTTTGTGAAGTATACTTATAAGAAGAACCAACTGCTGAGCTGTTCTGGGACTTTTTTCATCTGAACCGGCGTACAAAATTTGTAAATGGTCCCAACACTGAACTTGGTGTTGTCTCTATTCAAAAGCGGAAAGAAGTTGAATTCCCTCATGCCAAACTGCACAGTCACCCTAAGGAATGGAACCAGACTTGGTTCTACTACATAGATACCCCTCCTGAAGATGAGAACCCTCTTCCAGGCTACCGTGATCACCGGCTTTCCAACACTCATCCAATGCCGCAACATTTAAGTTTTGTGCAATGGGCCAAATATGCCCCTCAACTCGCCAAAGCTCCGGGCCTTTATGGCCAATGGTTTAACAGGCGTTGATTTTCTACATTGCTGGATATCTTGGAGCGTCTTGCCACTAAGCCGCCGCCCCGGTTTAATGTGTGAGTACACCGGTGAATTAGAAGACCCCCAATGCCACATCAACATTCAGGTAACCGATGAAGAGGTCACTGAAAGCATCAAGAAAATTTTGAATGAACCGGAATCAGTTTGTTGCCAAACCGGCTTGAACCCCTTCTACACTCAAAATAAACCGCCTGCTGTAAGA
Organism: Triticum urartu; assembly: GCF_056163025.1. NCBI lineage: Eukaryota > Viridiplantae > Streptophyta > Magnoliopsida > Poales > Poaceae > Triticum > Triticum urartu. The sequence continues at coordinate 195,875,190 of NC_141874.1, read as the reverse complement.
ACTATGCTTCCTTTTTATCTTTGATATCTTTAAATTGTTCAACTTGTAAACTTTCTTCTGTTTGTGTATAAACAGGGTGATGATCCCTTCTGGAAGCGGAAATCCGCAGATAAAGAGGCAAAGCCATCCCGTCCCAAAACCAAAGCCGTCAAGCATACCTCAAAGCGGAAAATAGCTGACCGAATCAACATGGAACTTGATGAAGATGCAGATGATCCGGAAGTTGAGGTAGAACTTGACTCACTTGGCTCCCTTTTCATGCACCTCATTAACAATGATCTTTATCAGGAGGACGTAGAAGGCAGCTAGGCTAATGATGTAGAGGTAATTACCCTTTCCACCGGTTCAGACTCTATGCCAACACAAAAAACCCGTCAAGCGATCCAGAAAGTAAGCTTTTCTCATCATCTTGCTTACTTGGATCCAACGTTTATTTTGAAGACGCAGCAACATGAAGCTCGCCGAACAACCCGGCACAGCGGCTAACAGGTCACTTCGGCCGGTTTACCTGATACCCCGGTTCGGAAGCGCCGATCTGAGGTCTCCCCCACTTCTGACAATTCTTATCCCAAGGCAGATTATTTCAGACAACCTCTTAATCCGTCTGATTCAAATTATCAGGTGACACCTACCTCATCTTTTGGCGAGTCAACAGCAACCCAACTCCCTCCTCTTAAAACTGTAGCTGGGTAAGCATTCAAACCCTTTCTTCAAATGCATTGAAAATCTTGAATAAGATGCTAAACCTCTTTTAATTTTGTTTGCAGAGCCAAAGCCAGACCCAGCAAGAAAGCTCGGGTCAACAATCCGTCAGAAGACCAGACGGTTTTTGAAGAAGAGCAAATAGGTGAACCACGCCAAACTCATGAACCGGAGGGTCCTCATCCTAAAGCTACCTTTGATGAACCGCCCCTTCAAGACCAGAATATTGATGAACAACCAGAAGTTGATCCTGTTGTGCCTGACACTGAACCGGTAGCTCCAAACCGGGCTAGTCCGGTGAGAGGTACTAATACTCCATCATCACCCGCAAAAACTACTGAAGGCCAAGGAGATGATGTTACCATTACTGGCATGGGCCATAGCTCTCCTGGCCATCCTGTAATCTTGGCCGAACATAGTGCGAAAGATGAGCGTGCTGCCAGGGAAAAGGGTAAATGGAGCACTGACTTATCAAGCTATGCTCATCTCAGTGCTGAAGAACTTCACTCCGGTTTTTTAAACCGTCTGCACTCAAACCGTGACTATGAATCCGGTTTGGTGAACTTGATGAAGGAACGCTATGAGGTATTTTCATCTCCCTTTATCTCTTGATTCCAAAGTTAAAACACTAACCAAAGTAGCCCCCAAGGGCCGTTTTATGATGTTAATCTTTAACCGGGACTTTTGTAATACTTTAATCCTCTCATGTTGATCCTCAAAATGTTAGGTCCTTAGTGAAAACAAAACCGTTACTTTACCAATGTAATTATGTAGCTTTCCTCAGTGTAGACCCCCAAAGGCCGGTTTAGCTTTGCGAGGTAATCTGGGTCTTGAATCCATGCGTCCATTTTGAACAGATGTACATTAGCCCCCAAGTGTCAAGGATAATGCTTGCATTGTTCTGGAGACTTATAAAGGACGTATTGATAATAGAGCAAATAGGAATTAGCCCCCAAGTACAAAGTGCATAACTTGTTATATGCTTAGTACTTAGAAAATACATATCCTATTGTTGACATATCTTCGCTGTTACAGGCCGAGCTAAGAAATAGAGATGCCTGAACCACTGATTTGCAAGAGAACGTGAAGTCCCAACAAGCAGAGGCTGTGAAAGCCAAGGAGGAGCTGACCAAAGCCCTGACAGCTATGGAAAAGCTAAAGGAGTCTTTTAATGAGGAACGTGTTGACTGTGAAACCAAAAAGGCTGGTTTAACCAAAAGAGCTGAGGATGCCGAAGCAGCCCTGAAGCCAGTTGTAGATGAACTAACTGGTTTGAAGCGGCAAATCAACGCCATGACATCCGCTGTATTTAGTAAGTATCCCCTTATGCTGCTTGTCCAATTCATGAGATCTTATTGTTTACCAGTCTGGCTGACATTAAACCATGATAGGCACTCACATTACTCATCTGGGCGCTGATATGCGGATGAAGCTTAAAGTGGCATCCACCTTAATAGAACAGCTTTACTCTGGATCCCAGCATGCGATACTGGCCATGCTACCAGCCTGGATTACTGAACTGAAGAAGGCAGACGCAAGAGCAAGAGCGCTGACCGCATTAATCCGGGCCAAAGCATGGATTCTGGATCTTGAAGTGGATGACATCATTAAAGGATATCCAGGTGTGAAGGAGGACGGTTCAAATTTCTACAATGATGATCTCCGAAGGCTGACAAAGGAGATGCGGCCAATAGCCAGCAAACTGGCAGAAGACACAGATTTATCTCATTTCCAGCCGTCTTACGACACTGAAGGGAAGAGACAGCCTGCCGAAATCCATGAAGTCGAAGAACTTGTGCCTCCAATCCGTAAGCATACTTACGCTCCTGACATTAACCCCTCCAGCCTTATCCATGAAGAATCCGTGTTTCAAGCTTTAACCGGAACCGATTGGTCAACGGTTGATTTCCAACGTCTGGGAGGGATGAAGAAGAAGTGATTGCACCAAATGATCCTCAACCTTCAAACCGTCTAGACGAAGCATCTTAAACCGTCCGCCGGTTTACCAGCTATTGTGTGCCACTGCTTAGAAACATTTATTCAATTGGAGCCGTTCTGAAGCTTCTTGTAATAGGATAGCAAAAACCCCTTTATCTGTCATGCCATCGAGCATGTTTTGTGGTGCTTTGACATTGTGAGAACTTGCTCCACTTTTGGAATTCATGTATGCATAATCCTTTATGTTCCTGCATATGAAAACTAAAAAGCATCCTAGTGGTTTACCACTAGACGTGTTATGATGCCCAAAAGCCATACAGAACTTGGATGGATAACCAATGTTTGTAATATTCCGATAAGTAATATCTGTGACATACCTCGTTGGCTGACCAACTGCTTGTATGGTAGAGGTAAAAACACCAATCCAGAGCATTGATAACTCCATCCTTAATTTGCTGGATTATGATAATAAACCGTACCGGGATATAATAAACACTGGGTTTTCCTTATAACACTGGTGACTTGTTAATCAAAACCAGACCGGGTTAATAAACGTCGGATTATAACTGATCATGTACTGACAACATGTAGTTGAAAGCCAAGCCGGGTCAAGGATGCCGGTTTATTAGAAGATATTATGAACCTCAACAAAGGCAAAAAACTTGGCAAATAAAAATCAAAAAGAACATGCGAGGCTTTTTACGAGCTGCCAGGCTCCAAATCAAGGCTTTTCATGGGTTGCCAGGCCATTGAGTTAAACCATTTTACAAAGCCTTTTTTAGATGGACCTCAATCTTTAACCAATCACCGATTTAACTATGACAAGTTCAGGGTCCATGGGATTGACTTGTCAAACGTTCGATGGGTCATACCAGGTTTATCTGGACGGAGTGACTTACTTAAAGAGGCAGGATAACCCGGGGTTTTAGGTGAATACACCTGGCTTCCAAGACTGGCTTGATAGCCTATTACAAGGGTTCAAACTCATTGTTCTTTGAGAAGCAAAGAGACCCCAGGTAATATGTGAGATGTGCTCGGTGGTTACCTATGTTTGAACTATGCTTAATGCATGATACGTCTCCAATGAATCTATAATTTTTGATTGCTCCACGCTATATTATCTACTGTTTTGGACATTATTTTGCATTATTATCCACTTTTATATTATTTTTGGGACTAACCTATTAACCGGAGGCCCAGCCCAGAATTGATGTTTTTTGCCTGTTTCAGGGTTTCGAAGAAAAGGAATATCAAACTGAGTCCAAATGGAATGAAACCTTCGGGAACATGATTTTCTCACCGAATACAACTCAGGAGACTTGGACCCTAAGACAAGCCAATTAACAGGAGGCCACGAGGTAGGGAGCGCCTGACCACCCCAGGCGCGCCCTCCACCCTTGTGGGCCCCCTGTTGCTCCACCGACGTACTTCTTCCTACTATATATACCCACGTACCCCCAAACGATCAGATATGGAGCCAAAAACCTAATTCCACCGCCACAACTTTCTGTATCCACGAGATCCCATCTTGGGTCATGTTCCGGAGCTCCGCCGGAGGGGGCATCGATCACGGAGGGCTTCTACATCATCATCCAAGCCCCTCCGATGAAGTGTGAGTAGTTTACTTCAGACCTACGGGTCCATAGTTAGTAGCTAGATGGCTTCTTCTCTCTTTTTGGATCTTAATACAATGTTCTCCCCCTCTCTCGTGGAGATCTATTCAATGTAATCTTCTTTTTGCGGTGTGTTTGTTGAGACCGATGAACTGTAGGTTTATGATCCAGTCTATCTATGAATAATATTTGAATCTTCTCTGAATTCCTTTATGTATGATTGGTTATCTTTGCAAGTCTCCTACGGGTCCATAGTTTGGTTTGGCCTACTAGATTGGTTTTTCTTGCCATGGGAGAAGTGCTTATCTTTGGGTTCGATCTTGCGGTGTCCTTTCCCAGTGACAGAAGGGGCATCAAGGCACGTATTGTATTGTTGCCATCGAGGATAACAAGATGGGGTTTTTATCATATTGCATGAAACTATCCCTCTACATCATGTCATCTTGCTTAAGGCGTTACTCTATTTTTAACTTAATACTCTAGATGCATGCTGGATAGCGGTCAATGAGTGGAGTAATAGTAGTAGATGCAGGAAGGAGTCGGTCTACTTGTCTCGGACGTGATGCCTATATACATGATCATACCTAGATATTCTCATAACTATGCTCAATTCTGTCAATTGCTCAACAGTAATTTGTTCACCCACCGTAGAATACTTATGCTCTTGAGAGAAGCCACTAGTGAAACCTATGGTCCCGGGTCTTTTTCTCATCATATTAATCTCCATCACTTTATTATTGCTTTTCTTTTACTTTGCCTTTTACTTTACACTTTGCATCTCTATACCAAAAATACCAAAAATATTATTTATCATCTCTATCAGATCTCACTTTCATAAGTGACCAAGAAGGGATTGACAACCCCTAAGCGCGTTGGTTGCGTTGAGATATTGTTTTTGTGTAGGTACGAGGGACTCGCGCGTAGCCTCCTACTGGATTGATACCTTGGTCCTCAAAAACTGAGGGAAATACTTACACTACTTTGCTGCATCATCCTCTCCTCTTCGAGGAAATCCAATGCAGTGCTCAAGAGGTAGCAAGAAGAATTTCTGGGGCCGTTGCCGTCGATCTTCGCGCAAGTCAAGATTTGACTCCCGACAACGAGCCATTTCTGGTGCTGTTGCCAGGGAGTCTGCGCAAAAATCAACATACCAAGTACCCATCACAATCCCTATCTCCCACATTACATTATTTGCCATTTGCCTCTCGTTTTCCTCTCCCCCACTTCACCCTTGCTGTTTTATTCGCCCCCTCTCTCTCTATCCTCCCTCTCTTTCTCTATTTGCCTCTTTTTGCCCGTTTGCTTTTTGTTTGCTCGTGTGCTAGATTGCTTGTTTGTCACGATGGCTCAAGATAATACTAAATTGTGTTACTTCACCAATACCAACAATAATGATTTCCTTAACACTCCGATTGCTCCTCTTACCGATGCTGAATCTTGTGAAATTAATACTGCTTTGCTGAATCTTGTCATGAAAGATCCGTTCTCTGGCCTTCCTAGTGAAGATGCCGCTACCCATCTTAATAACTTCGTTGATTTGTGTGACATGCAAAATAAGAAAGATGTCGATAATGATATTGTTAAATTGAGGCTATTTCCTTTTTCGCTTAGAGATCGTGCTAAAGCTTGGTTTTTGTCTTTGCCTAAAAATAGTATTGATTCATGGAACAAGTGCAAAGATGCTTTTATCTCTAAGTATTTTCCTCCTGCTAAGATCATCTCTCTTAGAAACGATATTATGAATTTTAAGCAACTTGATCATGAACATGTTGCACAAGCTTGGGAGAGAATGAAATTAATGATACGTAATTGCCCTACTCATGGTTTAAATTTGTGGATGATTATACAAAAAAATTTATGCCGGATTGAATTTTGCTTCTAGAAATCTTTTAGATTCGGCCACGGTAGGCACTTTTATGGAAATCACTTTAGGAGAAGCTACTAAACTCCTAGATAATATTATGGTTAATTATTCTCAATGGCATACTGAAAGATCTACTAATAAAAGGTGCATGTGGTAGAAGAAATTAATGTTTTGAGTGGAAAGATGGATGAACTTATGAAATTATTTGCTAATAAGAGTGTTTCTTCTGATCCTAATGATGTGCCCTTGTCTACTTTGATTGAGAATAATAATGAATCTATGGATGTGAATTTTGTTGGTAGGAACAATTTTAGTAACAACGCGTATAGAGGAAATTTCAACCCTAGGCCTTATCCTAGTAATACCTCTAATAATTATGGTAATTCCTACAACAATTTTTATGGAAATTATAATAAGATGCCCTCTGATTTTTAATCTAATATTAAAGAATTTATTTCTTTGCAAAAGAATTTTAATACCGTGATTGAAGAAAAATTGCTTAAGATTGATGATTTGGCTAGGAACGTTGATAGAATTTCTCTTGATGTTGATTCTTTAAAGCTTAGATCTATTCCTCCTAAGCATGATATGAATGAGTCTCTCAAAGCCATGAGAATTTCCATTGATGAGTGCAAGGAAAGAACCGCTAGGACCCGACTCCTTCCTATGAAAATAATGATGAAGATCTAAAAGTTATTGATGTGTCCCCTATTAAATCTTTGTTTTGCAATATTAATCTTGATAATGATGGTACTGAATATGATCCACCTTCACCTAGAAGGCGTTCTAAAAATTCGGAGTATTTAGATCTTGATGGTGAAATTGATAAAAGTGGGATTAAAAGAAATAAAACCCTAGATGATGCTAAACCCACTATATTGGATTTCAAGGAATTTAATTATGAAAATTGCTCTTTGATTGATTGTATTTCCTTGTTGCAATCCGTGCTAAATTCTCCTCATGCTTATAGTCAAAATAAAGCCTTTATCGAACATATCGTTGATGCCTTGATGCAATCTTATGAGGAAAAACTTGAGTTGAAAGTTTCTATCCCTAGAAAACTTTATGATGAGTGGGAACCTACTATTAGTATTAAAATTAAAGATTGTGAGTTTTATGCTTTGTGTGATTTGGGCGCTAGTGTCTCTACTATTCCCAAAACTTTGTGTGATTTGCTAGATTTCCGTGATTTTGATGATTGCTCTCTAAACTTGCATCTTGCGGATTCCACTATTAAGAAACCTATGGGAAGAATTAATGATGTTCTTATTGTTTAAAATAGGAATTATGTGCCCGTAGATTTTATCGTTCTTGACATAGATTGCAATCCTTCATGTCCTATTATTCTTGGTAGACCTTTCCTTAGAACGATTGGTGCAATTATTGATATGAAGGAAGGAAATATTAGATTCCAATTTCCGTTAAGGAAAGGCATGGAACACATACCTAGAAATAAAATAAAGTTACCTTATGAATCTATTATGAGAGCCACTTATGGATTGCCTACCAAAGATGGCAATACCTAGATCTATTCTTGCTTGTTATGCCTAGCTAGGGGCGTTAAACGATAGCGCTTGTTGGGAGGCAACCCAATTTTATTTTTATTCCTTGCTTTTTGCTCCTGTTTAGTAATAAATAAATTATTTAGACTCTGTTTTGGTTGTGTTTTTTGTGTTTAATTAGTGTTTGTGCCAAGTAGAACCGTTGGGAAGACTTGGGGAAAGTCTTGTCGAACTTGCTGTAAAAAACAGAAACTTTAGCGCTCACGAGAACTGCTGTAATTTTTATTTGGAAAGTGATATTTAGTTAATTCTTTTTGAAGATGATTAATAGATAAATTCATACCGTCCAGAAATTTATTTTAGAATTTTTGGGGTTCCAGATCTTGCGCTAGCTACAGATTACTACAGACTGTTCTGTTTTTGACAGATTCTGTTTTTCGTGTGTTGTTTGCTTATTTTGATGAATCTATGGCTAGTAAAATAGTTTATGAACCATAGAGAAGTTGTAATACAGTAGGTATAACACCCATATAAATAAATAATGAGTTCATTACAGTACCTTGAAGTGGTCTTTTGTTTTCTTTCGCTAACGGAGCTCACGAGATTTTCTACTTTAAGTTTTGTGTTGTGAAGTTTTCAAGTTTTGGGTAAAGATTTGATGGATTATGGAACAACGAGTGGCAAGAGCCTAAGCTTGGGGATTCCCATGGAACCCCCAAGATAATCTAAGGGCACTAAAAGCCAAATCTTGGGGATGCCCCGGAAGGCATCCCCTCTTTCGTCTATTTCTATCGGTAACTTTACTTGGAGCTATATTTTTATTCACCACATGATATGTGTTTTTCTTGGAGCGTATTTTATGATTTGAGTCTTTGCTTGTTAATCTACCACAATCATCCTTGCTGTACACACATTTTTGGAGAGCCATACATGATTTGGAATTTGATAGAATACTCTATGTGCTTCACTTATATCTTTTGAGCTTTATAATTTTGCTCTAGTGCTTCACCTATATCTTTTAGAGCTCGGTGGTGGATTTGTTTTATAGAAACTATTGATCTATCATGCTTCACTTAGATTATTTTGAGAGTCTTAATATCATGGTAATTTGCTTAAAATCCTAATATGCTTGGTATGCAAGATTAATAATAAAACTTTCTTATGAGTGTGTTGAATACTAAGAGAAGTTTGATGCTTGATGATTGTTTTGAGATATGGAGGTAATAATATCAAAGTCATGCTAGTTGAGTAGTTGTGAAATTGAGAAATACTTGTGTTGAGGTTTGCAAGTCCTGTAGAATGCACGTCTGGTAAACATTATGCAACAAATTTGAAACATGAGGTGTTATTTGATTGTCTTCCTTATGAGTGGCGGTCGGGGACGAGCGATGGTCTTTTCCTACCAATCTATCCCCCTAGGAGCATGCGCGTAGTGCCGAGGTCTTTGATGACTTGTAGATTTTTGCAATAAGTATGTGAGTTCTTTATGACTAATGTTGAGTCCATGGATTATACGCACTCTCACCCTTCCATCCTTGCTAGCCTCTTTGGTACCGTGCATTGTCCTTTCTCACATTGAGAGTTGGCGCAAACTTTGCCGGTGCATCCAAACCCTGTGATATGATACGCTCTTTCACACATAAACCTCCTGATATCTTCCTCAAAACAGCCACCATACCTACCTATTATGGCATTTCCATAGCCATACCAAGATATATTGCCATGCAACTTTCCATCATTTCGTTCATCATGACACATTCATCATTGTCATATTGCTTAGCATGATCATGTAGTTGACATAGTATTTGTGGCAAAGCCACCATTCATAATTCATTCATACATGTCACTCTTGGTTCATTGCATATCCCGGTACACCGCCGGAGGCATTCATATAGAGTCATCTTTGTTCTAGTATCGAGTTGTAATCATTGAGTTGTAAATAAATAGAACTGTGATGATCATCATTATTAGAGCATTGTCCCAAGTGAGGAATAAATAAAAAAAGAAGAGAGAAAGGCCATAAAAAAAGATAAGGCCCAAAAAAAGAGAAAGTCCATAAAAAAGAGAAGGCCCAGAAAAATGAGAGAAAAAGAGAGAAGGGATAATGTTACTATCCTTTTACCACACTTGTGCTTCAAAGTAGCACCATGATCTTTATAGTAGAGAGTCTCTCATGTTATCACTTTCATGTACTAGTGGGAATTTTTCATTATAGAACTTGGCTTGTATATTCCAACAACGGGCCTCCTCAAGTGCCCTAGGTCTTCGTGAGCAAGCAAGTTGGATGCGCACCCACTAGTTTCTTTTGTTGAGCTTTCATACATTTATAGCTCTAATGCATCTGTTGCATGGCAATCCCTACTCCTTGGATTAACATCAATCGGTGGGCATCTCCATAGCCCATTGATTAGCCTCGTTGATGTGAGACTTTCTCCTTTTTTGTCTTCTCCACATAACCCCCTCATTATATTCTATTCCACCCATAGTGCTATGTCCATGGCTCGCACTCATATATTGCGTGAAAGTTTATAGGTTTGAGATTACTAAAGTATGAAACAATTGCTTGGCTTGTCATCGGGGTTGTGCATGATGATAGCATTCTTGTGTGTTGAAAATGAAACATGACTAAACCATATGATTTTGTAGGGATGAACTGTCTTTGGCCATGTTATTTTGAGAAGACATAATTGCTTAGTTAGTATGCTTGAAGTATTATCATTTTTATGTCAATATGAACTTTTGTCTTGAATCTTTCGAATCTGAATATTCATACCAAAATTAAGAAGAATTACATTAAAATTATGCCAAGTAGCACTCCGCATCAAAAATTCTGTTTTTATCATTTACCTACTCGAGGACGAGCAGGAATTAAGCTTGGGGATGATTGATACGTCTCCAACGTATCTATAGTTTTTGATTGCTCCATGCTATAGTATCTACTGTTTTGGACATTATTGGGCTTTATTATCCACTTTTATATTATTTTTCGGACTAACCTATTAACCGGAGGCCCAGCCCAGAATAGATGTTTTTTTGCCTGTTTTAGGGTTTCGAAGAAAAGGAATATCAAACCGAGTCCAAACGGAATGAAACCTTCGGGAACGTGATTTTCTCACCGAATACAACTCAGGAGACTTGGACCCTACGTCAAGCCAATTAACAGGAGGCCACGAGGTAGGGAGCGTGCCTGCCCCCCCCCCCCCCCAGGCGTGCCCTCCACCCTCGTGGGAACCCTGTTGCTCCACCGACGTACTTCTTCCTCCTAAATATACCCACGTACCCCCAAACGATCAGATACGGAGCCAGAAACCTAATTCCACCACTGCAACTTTCTGTATCCACGAGATCCCATCTTGGGGCCTGTTTCGGAGCTCCGCCGGAGGGGGCATCGATCACGGAGGGTTTCTACATCATCATCCAAGCCCCTCCGATGAAGTTTGAGTAGTTTACTTCATACCTACGAGTCCATAGTTAGTAGCTAGATGGCTTCTTCTCTCTTTTTGGACCTCAATACAATGTTCTCCCCTCTCTCGTGGAGATCTATTCGATGTAATCTTATTTTTGCGGTGTGTTTGTTGAGACCGATGAATTGTGGGTTTATGATCCAGTCTATCTATGAATAATATTTGAATCTTCTCCGAATTCTTTTATGTACGATTGGTTATCTTTGCAAGTCTCTTCGAATTATCAGTTTGGTTTGGCCTACTAGATTGGTTTTTCTTGCCATGGGAGAAGTGCTTAGCTTTGGGTTCGATCTTGCGGTGTCCTTTCCCAATGACAGAAGGGGAAGCAAGGTACGTATTGTCTTGTTGCCATCGAGAATAACAAGATGGACTTTTTTTATCATATTGCATGAAACTATCCCTCTACATCATGTCATCTTGCTTAAGGCGTTACTCTGTTTTTAACTTAATACTCTAGATGCATGCTGGATAGCGGTCGATGAGTGGAGTAATAGTAGTAGATGCAGGAAGGAGTCGGTCTACTTGTCTCGGACGTGATGCCTATATACATGATCATACCTAGATATTCTCATAACTATTCTCAGTTCTGTCAATTGCTCAACAGTAATTTGTTCACCCATCGTAGAATACTTATGCTCTTGAGAGAAGCCACTAGTGAAACCTATGGCCCCTCGGTCTCTTTCTCATCATATTAATCTCCATCACTTTATTATTGCTTTGCTTTTTCTTTGCCTTTTACTTTACACTCTGCATCTCTATACCAAAAATACCAAAAGTATTATTTATCATCTCTATCAGATCTCACTTTCATAAGTGACCGTGAAGGGATTGACAACCCCTAAGCGCGTTGGTTGTGTTGAGCTATTGTTTTTGTGTAGGTACGAGGGACTTGCGCGTAGCCTCCTACTGGATTGATACCTTGGTTCTCAAAAACTGAGGGAAATACTTACGCTACTTTGCTGCATCATCCTCTCCTCTTCGGGGAAATCCAAGGTAGTGCTCAAGAGGTAGCAATGGAACAGACTCTCTTTGGCTCCACATAATTTCCTTTTTGGCTTAACGCCTATCAAGAGGTGTAGCTATGATGTGATAACAACCAAGCCCCCGAGTGATATCCCTTTGTGGTGTTAAACCGATCAAGAGGTGCAGCTATGGTGTGACAACAACCAAGCCCCCTAGTGATATCCCTTTGTGGTTTCAAACCGTTCAAGAGGTGTAGCTATGGCTCAGATATGACCAAGCCCCCTAGTGATTTTCTTTATGTCCGTGTGGCTGCAGAGACCGGTTTAACAAAACTCCACTTTGTTAGTAGAAACTCTTGTAAGCACAGACATGATGTAAAAAGAACAAAGACCCCACTTTATTCGAGGCTCCGTTTTATTATATAATATATACATTGTCATAAATATGTACATATGAAGAGCCTGTGGCTCATGTATAGTAAGGCCGAAGAAGAGCTATATTCCACGGCCGCTTGGTCTCCTCCTCCGATTTACGTGAGTCTTTGTGCTCTCGAACATCAATGAGGTAGTATGACCCGTTGTGCAGATTCTTGCTGACCACAAAAGGTCCTTCCCAAGGTGGGGATAATTTGTGCATATCAGTCTGATCCTGGATGAGCCGCAGCACCAGATCGCCCTCTTGAAAAGTTCTGGTCTTAACCCGGCTGTTGTGATAACGTCGGAGATCTTGTTGATAAATCGCCGAACATGCTGCTGCAAGATTACGCTCCTCATCTAACAGGTCCAGGGAATCCTGACGTGCCTTCTCATTATCAGCTTCAACATAAGCTGCCACACGGGGCAAGTCGTGATAGATGTCACTAGGAAGAACTGCCTCCGCTCCATAAACCATGAAAAAATGTGTGTAACCCGTAGATCTGTTGGGTGTGGCGTTGATGCTCCATCACACAGAAAGTAACTCCTCAACCCAACAACCCGGTGTCCGTTTCAAAGGAACCATAAGCCGGGTTTAATACCTCGCAAAATTTCTTGATTTTCCCTCTCCGCTTGACCATTAGATTGGGGGTGAGCCACCGATGCTATATCAAGCCGGATGTGCTCACGTTGGCAAAATTCCTCCATCTCTCCCTTTGACAGATTATTACCATTATCAGTTATAATACTGTGTGGAAAGCCAAACCAGAATATCACCTTTTTGATGAACTGAACCGCCGTGGCCGCATCACACTTAATGACTACCTCTGCTTCCACCCATTTGGTGAATTTGTCAACTGCCACTAACAAATGGGTCTTTTTGTCCTTGGATCGCTTAAAGGGTCCAACCATATCAAGCCCCCAAGTCGCAACAGGCCAAGTTATTGGAATCATCCTCAACTCCTGAGCAGGAATATGAGCACGGCGTGCGGATTTTTGACAACCGTCACATCTTTTGACTAAATCCTCCGCATCAGTGTGAGTTGTTAACCAATAAAAACCGTGGCGAAAAGCTTTAGCTACCAAAGACATTGAACCGTCATGGTGACCACAATCCCCTTCATGGATTTCTCGCAAAATCTCACAACCCTCTTGAGGAGAGGCACATCGCTGAATTGCCCCTGAGACACTGTAACGATGAAACTCTCCGTTGAGTATGGTCATCGACTTAGAACGCCAAATTATCTGCCGGGTCGAGGTTTCATCCTCTGGTAACTCGTCCCGGTTCATGTAAGCCAGGTATGGGATTGTCCAATCCGGTATGACATGCAAAGCTAACACCAATTGAGCCTCCGGATCAAGAATAGCCAACTCCTCCTTCGTTGGTACCTTGACCGACGGATTATGTAGCACGTCAAGAAAGACATTTGGTGGGACCGGTTTACGCTGAGAACCAAGGTGCCTTAAAGCGCCCGCCGCTTCGTTCTTTTGCCGGTCTATATGGTCCACCTGATAACCCTTGAAGTGACCAGCCACTGTGTCCACCTCTCGTCGATATGCAGCCATGAGTGGGTCTTTAGAATCTCAAGTGCCAGACACCTGTTGAGCCACCAGATCTGAATCCCCAAAGCACTTAACCCGGCTTAAGTTCATCTCCTTAGCCATCCGAAGACCGTGGAGTAAGGCCTCATACTCAGCTGCATTGTTAGTATAAGGGAACATTAAACAGAGGACATAACAAAACTTGTCACCTCGCGGGGAGGTTAGTATGACTCCAGCCCCCAAGCCCTCCAACTATCTGGATCCATCAAAATGAATAGTCCAATACGTGTTATCTGGCTTTTCCTCTGGTGCCTGCAACTCCGTCCAATCATTGATGAAGTCCACGAGTGCTTGACATTTAATCGTTGTGCGAGGTATGTATTTGAGCCCGTGAGGTCCAAGCTCAATAGCCCACTTGGCAATCCGGCCAGTTGCTTCTCTGTTTTGAATGATATCTCCTAGAGGGGCTGAACTGACCACTGTGATAGGATGACCCTGAAAATAATGTTTGAGCTTCCGGCTTGCCATAAACACTCCATACACCAGTTTCTGCCAATGTGGATACCTCTGCTTTGATTCAATGAGCACCTCACTGGTATAATAAACCGGCCGTTGAACTGGATACTCCTTTCCAGCTTCCTTGCGCTCCACCACAATAGCCACGCTAACAGCTCGGGCATTGGCAGCCACAAACAGCAATAACGGCTCTTTATCGATCGGGGCTGCAAGCACAGGCGGTTCAGCTAACTGCCTCTCCAGATCCTCAAATGCTTTATCAGCCGCCTCACTCTAGACAAAATCATCTGTTTTCTTTAGCATCTGATATAGAGGGATAGCCTTCTCCCCAAGACGACTGATAAACCGGCTCAAAGCCGCAATCCGACCGGCCAAACATTGAACGTCATTGATACACGCCGTTTTAGCCAAAGATGTAATTGCTAAGATTTTTTCCGGATTAGCCTCAATACCTCTGTTTGACACCAGAAAACCCAAGAGTTTGCCTGCCGGGACACCGAAGACACACTTTTTCGGATTGAACATCATCTTGTAAACCCGGAGGTTGTCAAAGGTTTCTCTCAAATCATCTATCAATGTTTCTTCCTTCCTGGACTTTATCACAATATCATCTACATATGCATGAACATTGTGCCCAATCTGCTTATGAAGACAATTCTGAACACAACGTTGATAAGTCGCCTGGGCACTCCTGAGCCCAAAAGGCATAGAGACATAGCAGAAGGCTCCAAAAGGAGTTATAAAAGCCGTCTTCTCCTGGTCCTTAACTGCCATTTTGATCTGATGATAACCAGAATAAGCATCCAGAAAACACAAATAGTCACAACCCGGCGTCGCATCAATAATCTGATCAATACAAGGGAGGGCAAAGGGATCTACAGGGCAAGCCTTGTTCAAGTCTGTGTAATCTACACACAAATGCCAAGTGCCGTTTTTCTTAAGAACCAGCACCGGATTAGCCAACCACTCCGGGTGAAAGACCTCCACGATAAACCCTGCGGCCAACAACCGAGCTACCTCTTCACCAATAGCCTTGCGCCTTTAAGCGGCGGAGAAATTGCCAGACCGGTATAAACTTAGGATCAACGTTAAGTGTGTGCTCAGCGAGTTCCCTCGGTACACCTGGCATGTCAGAAGGTTTCCATGCGAAGATGTCCCGGTTCTCACGGATGAACTCGATGAGCGCGCTTTCCTATTTCGGATCTAGGTTAGCGCTGATGTTGAACTGCTTGGATGAATCGCCAGGAACAAAATCAACCATCTTAGTATTTGTGGCCGATTTAAATTTCAACGCCGGATCGTGTTCCGTAGTTGGCTTTTTCAAAGAAGTCATATCTGCCGGATCAACTTGGTCTTTATAAGACTTCAGCTCCTCCGTGGCACAAACCGACTCAGCATAAGCCACATCACCTTCCTCACATTCCAAAGCGATCTTCCTGCTCCCGTGTACTGTGATGGTCCCCTTATGACCTGGCATATTAAGTTGTAGATAAACATAACACGGCCTCGCCATGAACTTAGTGTAAGCCGGCCGCCCAAACAAAGTATGATACGGACTTTTGATTTTCACCACCTCAAAAGTCAATGTTTCTGATCTTGAATCATGATCTTATCCAAAAGCCACCTCTAAGGCTATCTTGCCCACTGGATATGCAGACTAACCAGGTACCACACCATGAAAACGGTGTTTGACGGTTTAAGATTCTTATCTGTCAACCCCATACGACGGAAGGTATGATAATATAAAATGTTGATACTACTTCCCCCATCCATGAGTACCTTAGTGAACTTATATCCCCTAACTTGAGGGGCCACCACTAAGGCCAGATGACCCGGATTGTCAACCCGGGGCGGGTGATCCTCTCTACTCCATAAAATGGGTTGCTCAGACCAGCGCAAATACTGAGGCACTGCCGGTTCAACAGAGTTCACTGCCCTCTTGTGAAGCTTCTAATCACGATTACACAAGCTAGTGGTGAAGACATGATATTTCCCACTATTTAACTGCTTAGGATTGCTCTGATAACCCGACTGCTACTGCTACTGCTGGTTCCCCTGATGGTTGTAACCTCCTTGGTTGCCTTGGTTCCCTTGATTGCTGTGTCCGGTTTGATTGCCCTGAAATCCTGAACCGGAGCTGCCTCCTCTGTAACCCGGCCCGTGGAAACCACCTCCTGAATCGTCGGGCGGGCCATTATCGTACTGAAACATATTGGAGTTCTTGAGATCTCGCATGATATAACAATCCTTCCAAAGATGCAATGCTGGCTTCTCCTTTGATCCATGCTTTGGACATGGTTGATTTAACAGGCGCTCCAAATTGGGGCCTGAACCTCCGCCCCTCTAGGGCTGCTTGCCCTTACGGCACTGACATTCTCCTAAGCATTTGTGTTAGCCACAAAGTCCAAACTGTTGTCGGCCTTGCGCTTACCATTGTTCCCATGGCTTGCCGGATTATGCTGCTGACCCTTGGTGTTGCCATTCTTTTTCCCTTTCCCGGTTTGTCCACCTCTGAGTCAGGGTCTTTGGTATTATCTGAATCGGCGTATTTAACCAAATCGGCCATAAGCATTGACATATCATTGCAATGATGTTTGAGCCTTCCTAACTTCTGTTTGAGCGGCAGAAAAAGGCAATTGTCCTCCAACGTTAGCACTGCGGTATCTGCATTGATATGATCCGATGAATGCAAAATAGATGAGACCTGTTTTACCCAATGGGTCATGGACTCCCCATCCTCTTGGACACGAGCGGCCAGATCCACAATTGACATGGGCTGCTTACAAGTATCTTTGAAGTTCTGGATAAACCGGTGCTTCAATTCGGCCCATGATCCGACAGAGTTAGTTGGTCAGCTCTTCAGCCAAGTACGAGTTGTTCCTTCCAACATCATGGTGAAGTATTTAGCACGTACCGCTTCATCCACATCTAACATCTCCATTGCCATCTCGTAACTTTCAACCCATGCCTCTGGTTGCAGATCGGCAGTGTAATTGCGTACCTTACGAGGTCCTTTGAAATCCTTGGGCAGTCGCACATTACGCGAAGCGGGGGTGAGACATGGCACCCCTAAGGAACTGAATACCACACCTGGCTCTACTGATGCGGTAGGGTGAACCAGCGTGGGTTGACAGGCTCCGTGCAGAGCTGCTAACTCGGCCTCTCGACGTGCGCGACCATGATCCACCACATCATGCGCATTAGCACCTCCCACTGCTGGATTGTGCCCTCGCGGCGAGTTATGGCGACGTGCACTGCTTGACATGGCCGGTTCATCCTCAACGTGCCTGCTGTAGCTCCGTTTTGGATGGGGGGTGGAATGAATCCTCTCACAACTATGCGGATATGCCTGCTGCTGGTTTAGAGCTGTTTAAAGGAGATCTTTGGCCCATCGTGCCTCAACCGCAACTGGTGATTCGCCGTCGTTTGGGAGGGCTGCAAACGGGTTGGAGTAATGCCTGGGAGGTGTTGGAACATACTGTGGCACAATGTTGTTCTGACAAGGTGGGTCCGTCGTGCGCGGCTGAACCGGCGCTCCTGTCCCTGGCGCCTCCATCCGGTTTAATATTGGCTGGTTACTAGTTCCTACTCCTGGCGTATTGAAGAGATTTCTTGGCTCATAACTCGGTGGGAGATGCGATCGGTATCTTCTTCTCATGACTTCTTCTGAAGCATTCTGATCCAGCCTAAGTCGGTAGGCCTGAGCTTCCAACTCGGCCCGTTCTGTAGCCATCATAACGTTCTCTGCTGCTAGGTCCGCTTTAGCCTGAGTTATATGATCGTTCACCTTTGCGATATCAGCGTTGTGGTGATCCCGGGCTGCTGCATCCACCTCCGCGGCCATCAATGTTGCCAAAGCGTCAAAGAAATCAGACAGAACTTGAGTCGGAGGTGGCGCAGAGCTCCCTGCCCCCGCCGGCGTGGCTGTTGCTGAACCGGAGAGCATTGCTACGGCGGTTGATGAGTGGGGCGCTGATTGTGTACCGGACATGAAGATTGCGGCCTGGTTTGGCAGATCAGGGGAGTCCGGAATACTGTTGGCCTCGGAACCTCCACTAATCCGGCCATCCTGCAATTGATAGAGCGATTCGGTCTCTCCAGAAGACTCGTCGTCGGAACAGACAACGGTTTCTCCATCGGATGCTGGTCCATCCTCATGTTCTGCTCCCTTGGATGACACATGCGAAAACACGCTTTTCCATGGGCTGAAACGGGGAAGGGCTTGCACACTGAGCTCTCTCGACGATGTCGGTGCAGGTGTCCGGCTCAGGGCCCGGTTCGCCAATCTTGCCGATGAAGACGTGAATCCCACCAAAGGGGACCCGGTACCCGTATTCGATCGAATTGGCCTCGGAGCCCCACCCTGCGTTGTCGATGTAGAGCTTTCCGCGACGACTCTTCGTCATCCGGCCCACAGCGTATCCCTTGAGTCCATCAAAGCTGCCCTTTATGAACTAGAAACCATCGTGCGATAGCCCCACGGTGGGCGCCAACTGTCGTGGGTTTGTCACGGCAGATGTCCTTGTGAAAGGACTTAGTCATTGAGCCATCGCAATGGGTTAGATTAAAGGGGTTAAACCGGACAAGGTGACACAGGGAATTTATACTAGTTCGGCCCCTTCGATGAAGGTAAAAGCCTATGTCTAGTTGTGATTGGTATTGCTGGGGTTTCGATGACCAGGGAGCGAATCCTCTTTTACTAGCCCTCGAGTTGTTGTTTCCTGTCCTCAAACCGTGGCCGGGTCGTCCCTTTATATACACAGGTTGACTTCCGCCGGTTCACAAAGTCCTGAGGCCGGATCATAGAGGTGTCCGGCTCGGTCTCTATTCCTCTAAGTTATAATACAAGTTTACATGATAAAGTCGGTTCACAACTACAGGCTTTAATCCGTCTTTGGGCCATGGGCCTTCTTAAAACGCCAGTATCTTGCCATCTTCATGGGCTTCAATCTTCATGGAGCTAATCTGGCCATGCCTAGCCGGTTTACCTCCAGTAACTATATCCCCAATAGTAAGTGAGGACAACATATAGATCAAAGCTTTGACAAATGATAACATGAATGAAATACATTGCCGCTTTTAGAAGTATGTGATAAGCAAGAGCTCCCCCTAAATTTGTGCATTATTTGAAATTTGCGTTTCAATGCAAATGCACAATCAATTAGGATCATGGGTTGCTCTTCCAAGTCACATACATCTTGGTGGAGCGCACAAAATGATAATAGTGAAATAACATGCACGCATCACCAAGTACATAAGTGAATGATCATACACAAATAATCATGGAGATAGGCATAGATCACACATTAAGCATAGTATGACCAATCACACAACCACACAAATTATCTCACGAGCATAAAACAAATAAGTAACATAAACCAAACAGACAAACTAGCATCTCACAATAAAAAACAACAAGCAAAAGAACGAGACTCTCTCTCTCAGCCTATGATCTATACAGGTTCTCCACTTTAGCAACACGTTACCAAAAATCTTGAAACAGTATAGTGCTATACTTCACTCTAGGCATGATCTCTGGGAGCTCCTGAAGGGGTCTTCTATTTCGGAGTCACCGATGGAAAAAATTGGCGTCACCGATTTCAACACTGAGAAAACATTTTGTCATTTGATATTGCCTATTTTTCTTTAACTCCATTCAATGATTCTTTTCCTCTATCAGCATCTTAAACCACATGCTGCTTTGTAGTGACTCTCAGGGGTCACACCTACTTGAATCATATTCTTGAAGTTGCCCTTCTTGGAAATTGATGTCAAAGGGGGAGAGAGAGAGCACATCAAAGCTTATCAGATCACACATATCATGAGAAAGAGAGCACATCTAAGCTCTTCTACAGATTCTTGTTAACACGAGGAGAGAAGTCACATGTCTTTAAGAGGGGAAGAGTTGTTAGTATGATTGATTCTAGATTTTCTCTATATTAATTGACTGATCATTGCTCTGACTTCATTGCTTTGATAACAATTGAGAGGATCGGGAAGAGGGGTCTAGATGGGGTTCATTAGACCCTTAACAAGCGAAAGTGGTTGTTTTTAATTTCTTCAAGTTAAGGTTGAGTTCAACACAAGTTAAAGCATTCAAAATACATTTCAAGCAAGCATGACAAGAGTATATGGAGTGGAAAGAGTAAATCATGCAAGTTGCAAGAAAGTAAAGGAATGGGATTGGAGTTTGCAAGCACAATGGAGACATGAAGATTTTTGGTGTGGTTCCGATATGTGTTGACATCGTACGTCCACGTAGATTAAGCCTTCAACCGAAGAAGGGTAATGCTTGCACGAGTCCACGGAGGGCTCCACCCAGGAAGGGTTACTAGTGCGCGTCTGTGCTAAACAAACGGTTTTTAACCCATTTTCACGACGGCAATTGGAACCATCGCCAAGTGAGTGTGGGCGATAGGGGGGTCCTTCCCACATGACCCAGAAACCATCGGGGACATGCCCTCCTGGCACACACGCCTGACAAAATGAGGTCGTGTGTGACCGGCGAGCGCTCAAATACGGAAATACGTACAGTAGAGCTAAAAATACAATTATACAGGAGAAATTGTTTCTGGTCGCAAGTACATCCCACGCAGTCAGTCCCCACTAAATGTTTCCATTCGTATGAACATCCCACACAGTCGCTCCAAGGAAAACGTTTCCGTTCACAGGTACATCACACACATTTTTTCCCGTTAAATCATTTCTGATAGCGTTGCCATCACACACGATATTAATAATTTTATCGTTTGCGTTATTGAATGCATCACACACGGTGTGTAGAAGAAACTGTGCGGCAAAGGTTGTCCATCACACACACTTTTTATGTGGTAAACATTTGCGCAAGGTGGCCTAACGCAAATAGTTTTCAAGAGAAAGTTGTTTGTCCAGTGGGGTTGATCGCACACGTAGTGGATCCTAGAAACGTTTCTGATCTCCACGTATATCGCAGATGTTTCGCTTTCGCAAACCGTGTGTAGTGTAATCCCTAATTTAAAAATCACATGTTTTGAATTTGAAAGTAGGCAGTCACTTATTTCATATCCAACCATCTTTATTACAAATATAGGTTCCACCATGAATCCGTATTCGATGCACAAGCTCATATACTGAAGAACTACAGAAGCTCCAAGTAAAGAATGATGAACCACAGTTGTACTAAAGACTGTAAAGAGAGAGGGCGAAAGACATTCTGGTTGTTGGAGAAGCTGAAGCGGAATGCCCATATTGTGCCCTCCTCCATGCGTAATGCGCACGACTCTAAGCATACCCCTTGTGATGGCTTCCCGTCCATCCTTCATTGTCTTCATTAGGACTTTTTGATGCTCATTGTAGTCTGGATGAAATACTTTAATGTTCATGGTGTGTCCACCAATCATGTACTTTGTGACGTAATCTTGAGCGAACTGCTTCGGGAACCACTCGGAACAAAAAAGATTCAGACAATGTTGTCTAACAACTCATTATGGGCGGTAAAAAGAGAACGCTGCAGAGTTTGAAGTTACCATCCTACAGCTCACTGTTGTGTTGGATAGAACATAAACAAATAATTTGCTTGCCACCATTCGTATCTTTTTGCTAATAATCCTTATCAGTTTCCTCACTTGATGCTTGTTCATCAATATCTCATTGCCCGATACGCATATGTACCTACAAGCAACAAGTCAATATTAGCAGCTAACTAGTGTCCAGGCATGGATCTATATGCACTACATTACGGAACGACGGGGGGAGTACAAGCCGAGGGATGAAGCTAACCTCGGCGGAAAATGGTGGCCACTCCCGTTGTTGTCCTGCATAAGTAGTGGAAAGGCATGATAAGTACATCAATCTTAACATCAAACAAATATAGCAAAGGTAAACAACACCATCTCCAAATGATAGCTTGAATGTGTTGGTTTCAGCATGCTATTAAAGCAGATATAAAATGGAAGGCAATGTTACTGACAGCAGGCTTAAGAGCCATCAAATATTATAATTCAAACTGGTATTGTTGAAAATGAATAGAAGGTACGAAATGCTTAAACATCACATTGGATAAATGTGTAAAACTGAAATAAAGGGTATGTGTTAACTACACCAGGAATAACTAGAACTAAATATAGCCGTTCAAACTGATATTGATGTAGTCGAGCGGCACAGTTCCGACTTTGTCGGTGTATAAAAGTAGGGGCCCTTCTGTAACCCTTTACTTTTGCACGGGCAGTCGTAGCCACACCAGCGGCCGGGCTCGGCAGGGCAGAGGAAGAAAAGATACAAAGCTGCCGAGGTAGCACCCAAGCCAGAAGGATAAAGAGCAAAGGGACAAGATGGGATTCCCCCGGCAAGAGCCTTATCGGGCCGGCCTACATGGCCCCGGCAACAGCCTTGCTGGGACAACTTGCCCAACACCAGCAAGACCGCCACCCTTGAGCCTGAGAGTTATGACGCCATCGACAAGCGTCAAGACCGAGGCTCAAGAGCGCCTGCATGGTGGCATGCAGATCTTTGTGGAGACTGAAGGCCTGCAAGACTAGATGAGAACCGAAAGACAAAGGCCCCCTAGCAAGACCCTTGCCGGGGACGCCGACAAGACCCCAGCAAGACTCTTGTCGGGGACATCTGCGGGGCCACAACCAGGCCCGCACTTACCAAGGTTTCGCTGCCCAATAGCCGTTCCGACGCAGCAGCCAGCCTGCCAACTACACATGCACCTATGTGGCAGCATGCAGCTTCTAGGCCAACCAGGCAAGCACCTGCGTGGTGGCATGCAAATCTTCATGAAGACCCTACCACCACACCAGCTCAGCAGCCAGCCAGCCAGCATGGCGCCGCATGCCTCATCACCCAAGACGCGTGTCGAAGCAAGGCGAGGCAGCGACGGACGAAACGAGGTTCTCTACCGTCCCCGATAAAGCAAGAGGACACATAGGCGGCGCATTAAATGCGTTTGTCCTATGATGTTAGGAGATAAACTTGTAGACTGTAGGCACTTTCCACCTCCTGTGTGCCATTGTGGTAGCCCCTTTGACATATAAAAGGAGGCTCGAGGCGTACTGAGGAAGGATTCGGACTCTTTGGACTAGGCATGCACCGCAGCTAGTTCAAGAACTCAAGAACACCAAATATACACCAAAGCATGACTAGGGTATTATGCATCGTTCGTGGCCCGAACCTGGATAAATCCCCCCCCCCTGCCGCGTTGATCTTCTATACCCGCTGAGGGAGTCCTGGATTAGGGGGTCTCTGAACAGCTGGACTATCTCCATTGGCCGGACTGTTAGACTATGAAGATACAAGATTGAAGACTTCGTCTCATGTCCGGATGGGACTCTACTTGGCGTGGAAGGCAAGCTGGCAATACGGATATGGATATCTCCTCCTTTGTAACCGACCTTGTGTAACCCTAACCCTCTCCAGTGTCTATATAAACCGAAGGGTTTTAGTCCGTAGGACAACAACCATAACATATAATCAAACCATAGGCTAGCTTCTAGGGTTTAGCCTCTCTGATCTCGTGGTAGATCTACTCTTGTACTACCCATATCATCAATATCAATCAAGCAGGACGTAGGGTTTTACCTCCATCAAGAGGGCCCAAACCTGGGTAAAACATCATGTCCCCTGCCTCCTATTACCATCCGGCCTAGACGCACAGTTCAGGACCCCCTACCCGAGATCCGTCGGTTTTGACACCGACACCCGCTCTTTCTGTTGGGGAACGTTGCAGAAAACAAAAAATTTCCTACGGTTTCACAAAGATCCATCTAGGAGTTCATCTAGCAACGAGTGATTAGATGCATCTACGTACCTTGTAGACCGCGAGCGGAAGCATTCAAAGAACGTGGATGAGGGAGTCGTACTCGACGTGATTCGAATCACCGAAGATCCTAGCACCGAACGGACGGAACCTCCGCGTTCAACACACGTACGGAACAGCCACGTCTCCTCCTTCTTGATCCAGCAAGGGGAGAGGAGAGGTTGAGGGAAATGGCACCACCAGCAGCACGACGGCGTGGTGTTGATGGAGCTGCAGTACTCCGGCAGGGCTTCACCAAGCGCTATGGAGGAGGAGGAGGTGTTGGAGAGGGAGAAGGAGGCAACCAAAGGCGTGGGATGAAAGCCCTCCTTCCCACACTATATATAGGAGGGCCAAGGGGGGGGGGCGCCGGCCCTAGGAGATCCAATCTCCTAGGGTGGGGCGGCGGCCAAGGGGGGTTTCCCTCCCCCCCAAGGCACCTAGGAGGTGCCTTCCCCTCCTAGGACTCTTTCCCCTTGTAACCCTAGGCGCATGGGCCTCTTGAGGCTGGTGCCCTTGGCCCATGTAGGCCAAGGAGCACCCCCTACAGCCCATGTGGCCCCCCGGGATAGGTGGCCCCACCTGGTGGGCCCCCGGGAACCTTCCGGTGGTCCCGGTACAATACCGATAACCCCGAAACTTGTCCCGATGACCGAAATAGTACTTCCTATATATTATTCTTTACCTCCGGACCATTCCGGAACTCCTCGTGACTTCCGGGATCTCATCCGGGACTCCGAACAACATTCGGGTTACTGCATATACATATCCCTACAACCCTAGCGTCACCGAACCTTAAGTGTGTAGACCCTACGGGTTCGGGAGACATGTAGACATGACCGAGATCGCTCTCCGGTCAATAACCAACAGCGGGATCTGGATACCCCTGTTGGCTCCCACATGCTCCTCGATGATTTCATCGGATGAACCACGATTTCGAGGATTCAAACAACCCCGTATACAATTCCCTTTGTCAATCGGTATGTTACTTGCTCGAGATCCGATCGTCGGTATCCCAATACCTCGTTCAATCTCGTTACCAGCAAGTCACTTTACTCATACCATAATTCATGATCCCGTGACCAAACACTTGGTCACTTTGAGCTCATTATGATGATGCATTACTGAGTGGGCCCAGTGATACCTCTCCGTCATACGGAGTGACAAATCCCCGTCTTGATCCATGTCAACCCAATAGACACTTTTGGAGATACCCGTAGTATACCTTTATAGCCACCCAGTTACGTTGTGACGTTTAGCACACCCAAAGCACTCCTACGGTATCCGGGAGTTACAAGATCTCATGGTCTAAGGAAAAGATACTTGACATTGGAAAACTCTAGCAAACGAACTATACGATCTTGTGCTATGTTTAGGATTGGGTCTTGTCCATCACATCATTCTCCTAATGATGTGATCTCGTTATCAATGACATCCAATGTCCATAGTCAGGAAACCATGACTATTTGTTGATCAACGAGCTAGTCAACTAGAGGCTTACTAGGGACATGTTGGTGTCTATTATTCACACGTGTATTACGATTTCCGGATAATACAGTTATAGCATGAATAAAGACAATTATCTTGAACAAAGAAATATAATAATAATACTTTTATTATTGCCTCTAGGGCATATTTCCAACAGTCTCCCACTTGCACTAGAGTCAATAATCTAGTTACATTGTGATGAATCGAACACCCATGGAATTCTGGTGTTGATCATGTTTTTCTCTAGGGAGAGGTTTAGTCAACGGATCTGCTACATTCAGGTCCGTATGTACTTTACAAATCTCTATGTCTCCATCTTGAACATTTTCACGAATGGAGTTGAAGCGACGCTTGATGTGCCTTGTCTTCTTGTGAAACCTGGGCTCCTTTGCAAGAGCAATAGCTCCAGTGTTGTCACAGAAGAGCTTGATCGGCCTCGACGCATTGGGTATGACTCCTAGGTCGGTGATGAACTCCTTCACCCAAATTGCTTCATGTGCTGCCTCCGAGGCTGCCATGTACTCCGCTTCACATGTAGATCCCGCCATGATGCTCTGCTTGCAACTGCACCAGCTTACTGCCCCACCATTCAAAAAATACACGTATCCGGTTTGTGACTTAGAGTCATCCAGATTTGTGTCGAAGCTAGCATCGACGTAACCCTTTACGACGAGCTCTTCGTCACCTCCATAAATGAGAAACATTTCCTTAGTCCTTTTCAGGTAGTTCAGGATATTCTTGACCGCTGTCCAGTGTTCCTTGCCGGGATTACTTTGGTACTTTCCTACCAAACTTACGGCAAGGTTTACATCAGGTCTGGTACACAGCATGGCATACATAATAGAACCTATGGCTGAGGCATAGGGGATGACACTCATCTCTTCTATATCTTCTGCCGTGGTCGGACATTGAGCCGAGCTCAATTTCACACCTTGTAACACAGGCAAGAACCCCTTCTTAGAATGATCCATATTGAATTTCTTCAATATCTTATCAAGGTATGTGCTTTGTGAAAGACCTATGAGGCGTCTTGATCTATCTCTATAGATCTTGATGCCTAATATATAAGCAGCTTCACCAAGGTCCTTCATTGAAAAACTTTTATTCAAGTAGGCCTTAATGCTGTCCAAGAGTTCTATATCATTTCCCATCAAAAGTATGTCATCTACATATAATATGAGAAATGCTACAGAGCTCCCACTCACTTTCTTGTAAACGCAGGCTTCTCCATAAGTCTGCGTCAACCCAAACGCTTTGATCATCTCATCAAAGCGAATGTTCCAACTCCGAGATGCTTGCACCAGCCCATAAATCGAGTGTTGGAGCTTGCACACCTTGTCAACATTCTTAGGATCGACAAAACCTTCCGGTTGCATCATATACAATTCTTCCTTAAGGAAACCATTAAGGAATGCCGTTTTGACGTCCATCTGCCATATCTCATAATCATAAAATGCGGCAATTGCTAACATGATTCGGACGGACTTCAGCTTCGCTACCGGTGAGAAAGTCTCATCGTAGTCAACCCCTTGAACTTGTTGATAACCCTTAGCGACAAGCCGAGCTTTATAGATGGTCACATTACCATCCGCGTCTGTCTTCTTCTTAAAGATCCATTTATTTTCTATGGCTCGCCATTCAACGGGCAAGTCAGTCAAAGTCCATACTTCGTTTTCATACATGGATCCTATCTCGGATTTCATGGCTTCTAGCCATTTGTCGGAATCCGGGCCCGCCATCGCTTCTTCATAGTTCGAAGGTTCACTGTTGTCTAACAACATGATTTCCAAGACAGGGTTGCCGTACCACTCTGGTGCGGAACGTGTCCTTGTGGACCTTCGAATTTCAGTAGGAGCTTGATCAGAAGTATCTTGATCATCATCAATAACTTCCTCTCTAGTCGGTGCAGGCGCCTCAGGAACATTTTCTTGAGTTGCGCCATTTTCCAGTTCAAGAGGTAATACTTCATCAAGTTCTACTTTCCTCCCACTTACTTCTTTCGAGAGAAACTCTTTCTCTAGAAAGGATCCATTCTTGGCAACAAAGATCTTGCCTTCGGATCTTAGGTAGAAGATATACCCAATAGTTTCTTTAGGGTATCCTATGAAGACGCATTTTTCCGATTTGGGTTCGAGCTTTTCAGGTTGAAGTTTCCTGACATAAGCATCGCATCCCCAAACTTTTAGAAACGACAGCTTAGGTTTCTTCCCAAACCATAATTCAAACGATGTCGTCTCAACGGATTTCGGCGGTGCCCTATTTAAAGTGAATGCGGCAGTCTCTAAAGCATAGCCCCAAAATGATAGTGGTAAATCGGCAAGAGACATCATAGATCGTAGCATATCTAATAGAGTGCGATTACGACGTTCGGACACACCATTACGCTGAGGTGTTCCAGGCGGCGTGAGTTGTGAAACTATTCCACATTTTCTTAAGTGTGCACCAAACTCGTGACTCAAGTATTCTCCTCCATGATCTGATCGTAGAAACTTGATTTTCCTGTCACGTTGATTCTCAACTTCACTCTGAAATTCCTTGAACTTTTCAAAGGTCTCAGACTTGTGTTTCATTAAGTAGACATACCCATATCTACTCAAGTCATCAGTGAGGGTGAGAACATAACGATAGCCACCGCGAGCCTCAACACTCATTGGACCGCACACATCAGTATGTATGATTTCCAATAAGTTGGTTGCTCGCTCCATTGTTCCTGAGAACGGAGTCTTGGTCATTTTACCCATGAGGCATGGTTCGCACGTGTCAAATGATTCATAATCAAGAGACTCTAAAAGTCCATCTGCATGGAGCTTCTTCATGCGTTTGACACCTATGTGACCAAGGCGGCAGTGCCACAAGTATGTGGGACTATCATTATCAATCTTACATCTTTTGGTACTTACACTATGAATATGTGTAGCATTACGCTTGAGATTCATAAAGAATAAACCATTCACCATCGGAGCATGACCATAAAACATATCTCTCATATAAATAGAACAACCATTATTCTCGGATTTAAATGAGTAGCCATCTCGAATTAAACGAGATCCTGATAAAATGTTCATGCTCAAACTTGGCACTAAATAACAATTATTGAGGTTTATAACTAATCCCGTAGGTAAATGCAGAGGTAGCGTGCCGACGGCGATCACATCGACCTTGGAACCATTCCCGACGCGCATCGTCACCTCATCCTTCGCCATTCTCCGTTTATTCCGCAGCTCCTGCTGTGAGTTACAAATATGAGCAACGGCACCGGTATCAAATACCCAGGAGCTACTACGAGTACTGGTAAGGTACACATCAATTACATGTATATCACATATACCTTTCGTTTTGCCGGCCTTCTTGTCCGCTAAGTATTTGGGGCAGTTCCGCTTCCAGTAACCACTTTCCTTGCAATAAAAGCACTTAGTCTCGGGCTTGGGTCCATTCTTTGGCTTCTTCCCGGCAGCTTGCTTGTCGGGCGCGGCAACTCCCTTGCCGTCCTTCTTGAAGTTCTTTTTACCCTTGCCCTTCTTGAACTTAGTGGTTTTATTGACCATCAACACTTGATGTTCCTTCTTGACTTCTACCTCTGCTGATTTCAGCATAGCAAATACTTCAGGAATGGTCTTTTCCATCCCCTGCATATTGAAGTTCATCACAAAGCTCTTGTAGCTCGGTGGAAGCGACTGAAGGATCCTGTCAATGACCGCGTCATCTGGGAGATTAACTCCCAGCTGAGTCTAGCGGTTATGTGACCCAGACATAGTGAGTATGTGCTCACTGACAGAACTATTTTCCACCATCTTACCGCTGAAGAATTTGTCAGAGACTTCATATCTCTCGACCCGGGCATGAGCTTGAAAAACCATTTTCAGCTCTTCGAACATCTCATATGCTCCATGTCTCTCAAAACGCTTTTGGAGCCCCGGCTCTAAGCTGTAAAGCATGCCGCAATGAACGAGGGAGTAGTCATCGGTACGTGCCTGCCAAGCGTTCATAACGTCTTGTTCTGCAGGGAGAACAGGTGCATCACCTAGCGGTGCTTGTAGGACATAATCTTTCTTGGCAGCTATGGGGATGATCCTCAGGTTCCGGACCCAGTCCGTGTAGTTGCTGCCATCGTCTTTCAGCTTGGTTTTCTCTAGGAACGCGTTGAAGTTGAGGACTACGTTGGCCATTTGATCTACAAGACATATTGTAAATATTTTAGACTAAGTTCATGATAATTAAGTTCATCTAATCAAATTATAATGAACTCCCACTTAGATAGACATCCCTCTTCTAGTCATCTAAGTATAACATGATCCGAGTTGGCTAGGCCGTGTCCGATCATCACGTGAGACGGACTAGTCAACGTCGGTGAACATCTTCATGTTGATCGTATCTTCTATACGACTCATGCTCGACCTTTCGATCTTCTGTGTTCCGAGGCCATGTCTATGCACATGCTAGGCTCGTCAAGTCAACCTAAGTGTATTGCGTGTGTAAATCTGTCTTACACCCGTTGTATGTGAACGTAAGGATCTATCACACCCGATCATCACGTGGTGCTTCGAAACGACGAACTTTAGCAACGGTGCACAGTTAGGGGGAACACTTTCTTGAAATTATTATGAGGGATCATCTTATTTACTACCGTCGTTCTAAGCAAACAAGATGAAAAACATGATAAACATCACATGCAATCAAATAATAATAGTGACATGATATGGCCAATATCACATAGCTCCTTTGATCTCCATCTTGGGGCTCCATGATCATCTTGTCACCATCATACTCATCGACATGTAAGTTGTGATTCCTATTACAATAGCATGAACATCTCATACATCACATATAGATCATTCATCATTCATCACAACTTTGGCCATATCATATCACAAAGCACTTGCTGCAAAAACAAGTTAGACGTCCTCTAATTGTTGTTGCAAGTTTTACGTGTCTGAAGTAGGGTTCTAGCAAGAACGTTTTCTTACCTACGTGAAAGCCACAACGTGATTTGTCAACTTCTATTTAGCCTTCATAAGGACCCTTTTCATCGAATCCGCTCCAACTAAAGTAGGAGAGACAGACACCCGCCAGCCACCTTATGCAACTTGTGCATGTTAGTCGGTGGAACCGGTCTCACGTAAGCGTACGTGTAAGGTTGGTCTGGGACGCTTCATCCCACAATACCGTTGAAGCAAGATAAGACTAGTAGCGGCAAGAAAGTTGACAACATCTACGCCCACAACAAATTGTGTTCTACTCGCGCAAGAAGAACTACGCATAGACCTAGCTCATGATGCCACTGTTGGGGAACGTTGCAGAAAACAAAAATTTTCCTACGGTTTCACCAAGATCCATCTAGGAGTTCATCTAGCAACGAGTGATTAGATGCATCTACGTACCTTGTAGATCGCGAGCGGAAGCGTTCAAAGAACGTGGATGAGGGAGTCGTACTCGACGTGATTCGAATCACCGAAGATCCTAGCACCGAACGGACGGCACCTCCGCGTTCAACACATGTACGGAACAGCCACGTCTCCTCCTTCTTGATCCAGCAAGGGGAGAGGAGAGGTTTAGGAGATGGCACCACCAACAGCACGACGGCGTGGTGTTGATGGAGCTGCAGTACTCCGGCAGGGCTTCGCCAAGCGCTATGGAGGACGAGGAGGTGTTGGAGAGGGAGAAGGAGGCAACCAAAGGTGTGGGATGAAAGACCTCCTTCCCAAACTATATATAGGAGGGCCACGGGGGGGGGGGGGCGCCGGCCCTAGGAGATCCAATCTCCTAGGGTGGGGCGGCGGCCAAGGGGGGTTTCCCTCCCCCCCAAGGCACCTAGGAGGTGCCTTCCCCTCCTAGGACTCTTTCCCCTTGTAACCCTAGGCGCATGGGCCTCTTGGGGCTGGTGCCCTTGGCCCATGTAGGCCAAGGCGCACCCCCTACAGCCCATGTGGCCCCCCGGGATAGGTGGCCCCACCCGGTGGGCCCCCGGGAACCTTCCGGTGGTCCCGGTACAATACCGATAACCCCGAAACTTGTCCCGATGACCGAAATAGTACTTCCTATATATTATTCTTTACCTCCGGACCATTCCGGAACTCCTCGTGACTTCCGGGATCTCATCCGGGACTCCGAACAACATTCGGGTTACTGCATATACATATCCCTACAACCCTAGCGTCACCGAACCTTAAGTGTGTAGACCCTACGGGTTCGGGAGACATGTAGACATGACCTTGATCGCTCTCCGGTCAATAACCAACAGCGGGATCTGGATACCCCTGTTGGCTCCCACATGCTCCTCGATGATTTCATCGGATGAACCACGATGTCGAGGATTCAAACAACCCCGTATACAATTCCCTTTGTCAATCGGTATGTTACTTGCTCGAGATCCGATCGTCGGTATCCCAATACCTCGTTCAATCTCGTTACCAGCAAGTCACTTTACTCGTACCATAATGCATGATCCCGTGACCAAACACTTGGTCACTTTGAGCTCATTAT
Organism: Triticum urartu; assembly: GCF_056163025.1. Lineage (NCBI taxonomy): Eukaryota > Viridiplantae > Streptophyta > Magnoliopsida > Poales > Poaceae > Triticum > Triticum urartu. Next base: position 195,842,927 of record NC_141874.1, on the reverse strand, counting down.
GATGATGCATTACTGAGTGGGCCCAGTGATACCTCTCCGTCATACGGAGTGACAAATCCCCATCTTGATCCATGTCAACCCAATAGACACTTTCGGAGATACCCGTAGTACACCTTTATAGTCACCCAGTTATGTTGTGACGTTTGGCACACCCAAAGCACTCCTACGGTATCCGGGAGTTACACGATCTCATGGTCTAAGGAAAAGATACTTGACATTGGAAAACTCTAGCAAACGAACTATACGATCTTGTGCTATGTTTAGGATTGGGTCTTGTCCATCACATCATTCTCCTAATGATATGATCTCGTTATCAATGACATCCAATGTCCATAGTCAGGAAACCATGACTATCTGTTGATCAACGAGCTAGTCAACTAGAGGCTTACTAGGGACATGTTGGTGTCTATTATTCACATGTGTATTATGATTTCCGGATAATACAGTTATAACATGAATAAAGACAATTATCATGAACAAAGAAATATAATAATAATACTTTTATTATTGCCTCTAGGGCATATTTCCAACACTTTCCACAGCCCCGTGCCCTGTCAACCATAGTAGGGATTCCCTGTGATCCCATAGGTGTCGTTTCCCCGACAGACTTGCACATAATGAACAACACATTGTGAATGACTGAAATAAACAAGGCATAAATGACCAGTATAACAACCAAATATAGCCATTGAAAACTGGGCAGAGTCTCACTACAACCAACCTAACAAGCAAATACAGATAAACAGGGCATATGCTTGAAAACTGAACAAATGCTCACTACAACCAACCTTACAAGAAGATAAAGATAAAGAAGGCTTGTGCTTGATAACTGGACAAATGCTATAAAAAGCAACCTAACAACCAAATACAAATAAACAAGGCATTTGCTTGATAACTGGACAAATGCTAAAAAAGCAACCTAACAATCAAATATAGATAAACAAGGCATCTACTTGATAACTAGACGAATGCACACTACAACTAAACTAAGAACCAAATACAGATAAACAAGGCATCTGCTCGATAACTGGAAAAATGTTCACTCCAACCAACCTAACAACCAAATACAGATAAACAAGGCATATACACTATAAACAACCAAATATAGCCATTCGTGAAACTGAAGTGTACAATTCATACTTAAACATCACATAGACCTATTGAACAATACATTTTTGCATAACTAAAATAATTAAACACGACACGGTTAAAGCACTGTAGGGCAAATGCTACTACAACAAAGGGTACGGGGTGGCAAGCTAGAAAAGGTAATATTTGCTGATAGAATGTTGCCTCACATTTCATGGACGTGATCCTTCCAGTTGGAAGAGCACAGACCCATGGTGCACTCTTTGATGTCACAGATGGGCTATTTCTCCTTATAAGAACCTTCGTGGGTGCCCTCCTCGTGGTCGTGGTCGATGAGATATGACTTGGCAATTGAGGATCCCAAGCTGCCGCTGTAGAATGTGTCCTTTAGAAATGACAAAATGGGCTCGATGGCATATAAAGCTCCCAAATCCTTGACCGCTTGGTGGAGGAGATCGGCAGCAGGGCCATCGAAGAGATCGACAGCGGTTGAACCAGAGGGGTTGGGGATGGACCAATTAACCTATGACATGGCCCGCGTGAAGCCGACCATGTGGACGAGCTTGATGTCGTAGCCAGCTTTCCCGAGATACAGTAATATGCTAGCCCGCTGACATGAATCCTTCGGCATGGCAACATAGTCAACGTCTTCACCGGCTTCCACGGTGACTTGTTGCTCCGGGATCAACAGGTCGGGACAAACGGCGGCCACCTCGCCAACGTCCGCCGGAGAGGCCATGATAAACCTCTTCTTGGCCGAACGCTCGTCAGGCTCCCCGGGATATGTGGTCGAGCTTAGGCTGCGTCACTCTGGAGCAGGGGATGTGGATCTGGCAGGAAGGGACAACGCAGGCCTCATCTAAAAACTCAGGGCGACTGGGGCGACGGTACGGGAAATGCTGGGTAACCTGAACTTTGTTATCTAAGCTAGGAGGAACGGGCAGACCAGTAGGGGTTGGCGGCGGCGCCGGCGGCCGCTGCGAGCTAGGGTTCGAGGGGGGGGAGGGGCGGGTGGGGGACTGTGGAGGGGGGTGGTGTTTTAGGATAAGCCGCGGCTACTCAAAATTTTAGTAATGGTGGGTGGAGATGGTGGTGGACGAGGGAGGGCGATGGTTCAAATGCCTCGACTACTGCAATTTTACTATAATTAAGGTCGATGCTGGAGGAGTGTGGGCGACACTTGAAGTATGGCGGCTACTAAAATTTGGGTAAAGGAATTGATGCGGGGCGGGAGTGCCCAAGATCGCGCACGGTCCAATAACAATAAGTGTGTATGATAATAAGGAAAAGTGGCGCGGATTCGCCGATTTTTGCAATGCTCAAGGCGGGTAGTTTGTTTTTTGTATTTCTAGCTAGCCAGTTGATGACCCACAAGTATAGGGGATCTATCATAGTCCTTCCGATAAGTAAGAGCATCGAACCCAACGAGGAGCAGAAGGAAATGATAAGCGGTTTTCAGCAAGGTATTCTCTGCAAGTACTGAAATAAGTGGTAACAGATAGTTTTGTGATAAGATAAATTGTAACGAGCAACAAGTAAAAAAAGTAAATAAAGTGCAGCAAGGTGGCCCAATCCTTTTTGTAGCAAAGGACAAGCCAGAACAAACTCTTATAATAGGAAAAGCGCTCCCGAGGACACATGGGAATATCGTCAAGCTAGTTTTCATCACGTTCATATGATTCGCGTTCGATACTTTGATAATTTGATATGTGGGTGGACCAGTGCTTGGGTGCTGTTCTTACTTGAACAAGAATCCCACTTATGATTAACCTCTATTGCAAGCATCCGCAACTACAACAAAAGTATTAAGGTAAACCTAACCATAGCATGAAACATGTGGATCCAAATCAGCCCCTTACGAAGCAACGCATAAACTAGGGTTTAAGCTTCTGTCACTCTAGCAATCCATCATCTACTTATTACTTCCCAATGCCTTCCTTTAGGCCCAAATAATGGTGAAGTGTTATGTAGTCGACGTTCACATAACACCACTAGAGGCTAGGCAACATACATCTTATCAAAATATCAAACGAATACCAAATTCACATGACTACTAATAGCGAGACTTCTCTCTTGTCCTCAGGAACAAACGTAATTACTCACAAAGCGTATTCATGTTCATAATCAGAGGGGTAATAATATGCATATAGGATCTGAACATATGATCTTCCACCTAATAAACCAACTAGCATCAACTACAAGGAGTAATCAACACTACTAGCAACCTACTAGCACCAATCCCGGACATTGAGACAAGAATTGGATACAAGAGATGAACTAGGGTTTGGAGATGAGATGGTGCTGGTGAAGATGTTGATGGAGATTGCCCTCTCCCGATGAGAGGAGCGTTGGTGATGATGATGGCGATGATTTCCCCCTCCCGGAGGGAAGTATCCTCGGCAGAACAGCTCTGCCGGAGCTCTAGATTGGTTCTACCTCGTGGCGGCGGAGTCTCGTCCCGAAAAGTTCCCTCTGATTTTTTTTCTCATCGAAAGACTTCATATAGCAGAAGATGGACGTCGGAGACCCACCAGGGGGCCCACGAGGTAGGGGGGCGCGCCCCCCACCCTCGTGAGCAGGGTGTGGGCCCCCTGGCCTTCATCTTTGGTGAGGATTTTTCGTTATTTATTTTAAGATGTTCCGTGGAGTTTCAGGACTTTTGGAGTTGTGCATAATAGGTCTCTAATATTTGCTCCTTTTCCAGCCCAGAATTCTAGCTGCCGGCATTCTCCCTCCTTATGTAAACCTGGTAAAATAAGAGAGAATAGCCATAAGTATTGTGACATAAAGTGAAATAACAGTCCATAATGCAATAAATATCGATATAAAAGCATGATGCAAAATGGACGTATCAACTCCCCCAAGCTTAGACCTCGCTTGTCCTCAAGCGAAAAGCCGATAACAATAAATATGTCCTCATGTTTAGAGGTAGAGGCGTCGATAAAAATAAAATACGGACATGAAGGCATCATGATTAATCTCATAACAGCAACATATATAGATTTTGTCATATGATTACTTATGTTCAAGTGATGATCTATTCAGAATGCAAAAGTATAAATCATAAACCTTATTGGGCTCTGACAAACTATAATCTCAGTCATTGAAGCAATTGCAATTTATCATAACATCGGAAAGAGTCTATGTCAGAGCTAAAAAGCAAGTCCACATGCTCAACTATCATTTAGTCCTTCATAATTGCTAACACTCACGCAATACTTGTGGTTATGAAGTTTTAATCAGAAACGGAGAAAGATAGGGGCTTATAGTTTTGCCCCACAACCTTTTACCTCAAGGGTAATGTCAACAATAATAATTCATGCTCCCCTATATCCAATTAGATATATATATATATCATGTTCTTTACAACATGCTGAGCTTGCCAAAGGATAAAATGAAAAAGTAAAGGTGAAGATCACCGTGACTCTTGCATAAGGTAGAAGATAATAATAAAAGATAGGCCCTTCGCAGAGGGAAGCAGAGGTTGCCATGCGCTTTTATGGTTGGATGCATAAAATCTCAATGCGAAAGAACGTCACTTTATATAGCCCCTTGTGATATGAACCTTTATTATGTAGTACGTCGCTTTTATTACTTCCACATCACAAGATCGTATAAAGCTTATTTCTCCCACACCAATCAATCATACATATTTAGAGCAATTTTTATTGCTTTGCACCGATGAAAACTTACTTGAAGGATCTTACTCAATCCATAGGTAGATATGGTGGACTCTCATGGCAAAACTGGTTTAAGGGTATTTGGAAGCACAAGTAGTATTTCTACTTGGTGCTGAGAATTTGGCTAGCATGAGGGGGAAAGGCAAGCTCAAAAAGTTAGAGGATCCATGACAACATACTTTATCTCAGATATAAGAAAGACATAACTCATTACGTTGTCTTCCTTGTCCAACATCAACTCTTTAGCATGTCATATTTTAATGAGTGCTCCCAATCATAAAAGATGTCAATGATAATATATCTATATGTGAAACCTCTCTTTCCTTATAAATTCCTATTAATTGCAACGATGACCAAGGCTATGTCTACCAACTCCAAACAACTTTTAATCATCATACTCTTTCTATGTGAAGTCATTACTCTCAATAAGAACTCTTTGTTTCTTTTTATTCTTTTTCTCTTTTCTTTTATTCACCCAAGATCATGGCAAAATAATCAAGCCCTTGACTCAACACTAATCTTTATTATATATAACTCACGGACTCGATTACATAGAGAGATCAAAAAGCAAAACTCAAAACTAGATCAAGCCATAAACTTTATTCTACTAGATCAAGATACTACTAATAGGATCGAACTAAGAAAAACGATAAAGGTAGGGGTTGTGATTGTGATACGATACCGGGGCACCTCCCCCAAGCTTGGAAGTTGCCAAGGGGAGTGCCCATACCCATGTGATTATGTCTCCTTGGTTGGTGAAGAAGGTGGAGGTGTTGTTGATGATGCAGGCTTGTCGTCCATCTTCCAAGGCATAGGCTCACCATCATAGAAGGATGATCGAGTCTCCAGGATCCTCAAATCTGCAGCCAAACTCATCCTTTTGAATCTATATTCATACTCACAGTTTTGGTTTTGCAGGTCATAGATTTGGGCTTGGAGGTGCTCGATCTTCTCATGAAGCTTGAAGATGGCCTCCCCGATGTTGTCAGCATCCAACTTGTGGTTGCTAGCGAACTCTGCGATCATCATGTGGTTGGAGTTGAGTCCACATTCCACCATCCCTTGGCACTTGAAAACTTGTTGCTCCACTGCTTCGAGCCTCGTCTCCAGGCTTCCGGTCCCCTTTGGTCCCTCTTCATCGCGGATGTGCAGCAACCCATCACGCAGCTCAATGGTTTGAGGGTGTCGCAGCACCTCGGCAAGGTAAGGGTTGATGACCTTCTCGAAGAACTTGTCCTTGGAAGCACTTGGGGCCGTCATGATTACCGAGATCTGTCAGAAAAACAGCTCGAAACAAGAAGAGAGGAGATTTGCGTGATACGGGAGTCAAAACCTTCGGGAGAATATATAATGAATTTTTACCGACCAAAATACGTATCGTGTAAGAAAACGGAGTCCGGAAGGCACACGAGGTGCTCACGAGGTAGGGGGCGCGCCCAGAGGGGTAGGGCGCGCACAACACCCTCGTGTCCTTCCCGGACTGCTACTTATTTTTCTATTTTTCTAAATATTCCAAAATGGAGAAATATTGTCTTAAAAATTGTTTTGGAGTCGGTTTACTTACCGTACCACATACCTATTCCTTTTCAGAGTCGGAAACGGTCTGGAAGGTGTCCCTTATGTATTCCTCCGGGGTTACGGTTTGAATAATATTGGTTTCAACATTTATGGGATTACCTAACATATAATGTTTAATTCTTTGACCGTTTACCACCTTCGGATTTGTGCCTTCAAAGTTGTTGATTTTTATGGCACCAGAACGATAGACCTCCTCGATAACGTAGGGGACTTCCCATTTAGAGAGAAGTTTTCCTGCAAAAAATCTTAAACGAGAGTTGTATGGCAATACACGATCACCTACATTAAACTAACGCTTTGTATGCTTTTGTCATGCCATCTTTTAACTTTTTCTTTAAACAACTTGGCATTTTCATAAGCTTGGGTTCTCCATTCATCAAGTGAGCTAATATCAAATAACCTCTTCTCACCGGCAAGTTTAAAAATCATAGTTGAGCTCTTTAATAGCCCAATACGCCTTATGTTCTAGTTCGAGAGGTAAGCGACATGCTTTTCCATACACACTTTTATACGGAGACATACCCATAGGATTTTTGTATGCAGTTCTATAAGCCCATGATGCATCATCAAGTTTCTTCGACCAATTCTTTCTAGACCTATTAACAGTCTTTTGCAAAATTAATTTGAGCTCTCTATTGCTCAACTCTACTTGACCACTAGACTGAGGGTGATAAGGAGATGCAATTCAATGATTAACATCATATTTAGCAAGCATTTTACGGAAAGCACCATGAACAAAGTGTGAACCGCCATCAGTCATTAAATATCTAGGGACTCCAAACCTCGGGAAAATAACTTCTTTAAGCATTTTAATAGAAGTGTTATGATCAGCACTACTAGTTGGAATAGCTTCTACCCACTTAGTAACGTAATCAACAGCAACTAAAATATGTGTGTATCCATTAGAGGCAGGAAAAGATCCCATATAATCAAAGCCCCAAACATCAAACGGTTCAATAACAAGAGAATAATTCATAGGCATTTCTTGACGTCTACTAATATTACCAATTCTTTGACATTCATCACAAGACAAGACAAACTTACGGGCATCCTTGAAGAGAGTAGGCCAATAAAAACCAGATTGCAATACCTTATGTGCAGTTCTATCTCCAGCGTGGTGTCCTCCATAAGCCTCGGAATGACACTTGCGTAGGATCTGTTCCTGTTCATGCTCAGGTACACAACGTCTAATAACACCATCTACTCCTTCTTTATAAAGATGTGGGTCATCCAAAAAGTAATGTCTCAAGTCATAGAAAAACTTTTTCTTTTGCTGGTATGTGAAGCTAGGTGGTATAAACTTAGCAATAATATAATTAGCATAATCAGCATACCATGGAGTACTACGAGAAGTACTTATAACATTTAATTGTTCATCAGGAAAGCTATAATTAATAGGTAGTGGGTCATCAAGAACATTCTCTAACATAGACAAGTTTTCTGCAACGGGGTTCTCAGCTCCCTTTCTATCAACAATATGCAAATCACATTCTTGTAGCAAGAGAACCCATCTAATAAGTCTAGGTTTAGCATCTTTATTTTCCATAAGGTATTTAATAGCAGCATGATCAGTGTGAATAGTTACTTTAGAATCAACAATATAAGGTCTGAATTTATCACAAGCAAATACAACTGCTAAAAGCTCTTTTTCAGTAGTAGCATAATTTCTTTGAGCATTGTCTAGAGTCTTACTAGCATAATGAATAACATTTAATTTCTTATCAACTCTTTGCCCTAGAAGAGCACCTACAGCATAATCACTAGCATCACACATAATTTCAAAGGGTAAATTCCAATCAGGTGGCTGAACAATAGGTGCAGAGACTAATGCTTTCTTAAGTATTTCAAATGCTTCTACACAATCATCATCAAAGACAAATGGTATATCTTTTTTGCAATAAATTAGTCAGAGGCCGAGAAATTTTTGAGAAGTCCTTAATGAACCTCCTGTAAAATCCGGCGTGACCAAGGAAACTTCTTATACCTTTGATGTCCTAGGGACATGGCATCTTTTCAATAGCATCGACCTTGGCTTTATCAACTTCAATACCTCTTTCAGAAACTTTATGCTCCAAGACAATACCTTCATTAACCATAAAGTGGCACTTTTCCCAATTCAAGACAAGATTAGTTTCTTCACATCTCTGCAAAACTCGATCAAGATTGCTAAAGCAATCATCAAAAGAGGAACCATAGACAGAAAAATCGTCCATGAAAACCTCACAAATCTTTTCACAAAAGTCAGAGAATATAAACATCATGCATCTTTGAAAGGTAGCAGGTGCATTACATAAACCAAAAGGCCTAAGAAAAAGTACCAAAAGGGCATGTAAAAGTAGTCTTTGATTGATCTCTAGCTGACACAGGTATTTGAGAGAAACCAGAATAACCATCTAGAAAGAAATAATGTGTATGTTTGCATAATCTTTCTAGCATTTTATCAATAAAAGGTAAGGGGTAATGATCTTTCTTAGTAGCTTTATTTAATTTGCGGAAATCAATTACCATCCTATAACCCGTGATAATTCTTTGTGGAATCAATTCATCTTTATCATTAGGAACAACAGTAATACCTCCCTTCTTAGGGACACAATGGGCAGGACTTACCCACTGACTATCAGCAACGGGATAAATTATACATGCCTCCAGAAGGTTGAGTATTTCTTTTCTTACCACTTCTTTCATTTTAGGATTCAGACGTCGTTGAGGATCACGAACTGGTTTGGCATCTGCTTCCAAATTTATTTTATGTTGACATAGAGTGGGACTAATGCCCTTAAGATCATCAAGAGTATATCCAATAGCAGCACGATGCTTCTTCAGAGTTTTCAATAATCTTTCTTCTTCATGCTCTGAAAGGTTAGCACTAATAATAACAGGATATATCTTCTTTTCATCAAGATAAGCATATTTAAGATTATCAGGCAACGGTTTAAGCTCAAACACGGGATCACCCTTGGGTGGAGGAGGATCCCCTAAAATTTCAACAGGCAAATTGTGTTGCAGAATAGGTTCCTATTTAAAGAATACTTCATCTATTTCCCTTCTTTCATTCATGAACATATCATTTTCATGGTCTAGCAAATAGTGTTCTAAAGGATCACTAGGAGGGATGGCAATAGAAGAAAGACCAATAATTTCATCCTTACTAGGTAATTCTTCCTCATGATGTTGTTTACTAAATTTAGAGAAATTAAACTCATGAACCATATCATCCAAGCCAATAGTAACAACATTCTTTTCGCAATCTATCTGAGCATTAACAGTGTTCAAGAAGGGTCTACCAAATATAATGGGACAAAAGTTATCTTGCGGAGAAGTAAGAACAAGAAAATCAGCAGGATATTTAGTTTTCCCACACAAGACTTCAACATCTCTAACAATTCCCATCGCCGAAATAGTATCTCTATTGGCAAGTTTAATTGTGACATCAATATCTTCTAATTCAGCAGGTGAAATTTCATGCTTGATTTCTTTATACAAGTCATAAGGTATAACACTAGCACTAGCACCCATATCACATAAGCCATGATAACAATGATCTCCTATTTTAACAGAAATAACAGGCACGCCTACCACAGGTCTATGTTTATCTTTATCACAAGGCTTAGCAATTCTAGTAGTTTCACCATCGAACTGAATAACGCGCCCATCAATATTATCAGACAAGAGATCTTTAACAATAGTAATATTAGGTTCTACTTTAACTTGCTCAGGAGGTGTATAACTTCTAATATTGCTTTTACGAACAACAGTTGAAGCTTTAGCATGATCCTTTACTCTAATAGGGTGTAACACCCCGGATGTAACTTTCCCAATTTGTACTCCAACTCTTGCGGTTTCCGGCGTAAAGTTATTTTATTTTCTCGGGTTCGGGTCTTTGTCTCCGTGTGTTGTTGTCGTTGTCATGCTTCTCATATCATGTCATCATGTGCATTGCATTTGCATATGTGTTCGTCTCATGCATTCGAGCATTTTCCCCGTTGTCCGTTTTGCATTCCGATGCTTCGTTCTCCTCCGATGGTCATTTCTACCTTTCTTCCGTGTGTGGGGATTAAACATTTCCGGATTGGACCGAGACTTGCCAAGCGGCCTTGGTTTACTAACGTTAGACTGCCAGTCAAGTTTCGTATCATTTGGACTTCGGTTGATACTCCAACGGTTAACCGAGGGACCGAAAAGGCCTCGTGTGTGTTGCAGCCCAACACCCTTCCAATTTGGCCCAAAACACACCTAAACCTGCTCCATCATCTAGAGCGTTCGATCATGATCGCGTGGCCGAAAACCGCACCTCATTTGGACTCTCCTAGCTCCCTCTATGCCTATATATACACCCCCTCCCGAAAATCCGGATCTCTCCCTCGTCCCTAACCCTAAATCTCAGATCCGCCGCCGCCGGACAGGTCCGACGGCGCCGGACACGTCCGGTCCGCCCCCCCGCCGCCACATGTCGCCTCCTCACTGGCCTGCGCCGCCGCCCACCGCTCCGGCCCGGGAGGCCCGCCGCCGGCCCCCGCGGCCCGTAGCCAAGCCGCCGCCCCCTTCGCTCCCCGCCGCCCACGCTGCCGCCCGGCTGCCGCGTCCGCTCCCCCTCGCCGTCCCCGCCTCCACATCGACCTCCGGCGAGCTCCTCCCCGCCGGTGAACAGTGCCTCGCCGGCCCTGCCTCGATTTCCACGCCGGGTCAAACCCTAGATCTCGGGGTGATTTTTTTTGTCCAAGTCCCGAGATTGCAGATCCATGTTGCCATGTTCATAGCCTCATAACTTTGCATCCGTAGCTCCGATTCATGCATATAGCATATCAAAATGTTCATCTCAGAGAGTACATAATTTCATTACATTGCATCATTTTCATTTGAGCTCATCTTGATGCCTGAAATGCTGTTAGAAGAGGGCTACTTGAGATTATTGTCAGATCTGCTGCTCCATTTAGGTTTTTGTCATTTTTGCCATGATTAATGTGTGCATGATATGCCCTGATGCTCTACATATGTTTTGTTAAGGGTTTTGTCATCTTTCTAGAGGTGCAACCCATGTATTTTTGTGATGTGTGTGGTGATTAGTGCAAGCTTGCAAAGTGGTGCACTTGTTAATTCTGTTTTCAGGGACTTGGCAATTCCACTAAGTCTTTGAGTTGTTTATCTCATATGGCCATATGTTCATGTTGTTTCCTAGTGATCCGTGCCTCTTTTGAGGATGATCAGTAAGGTTGTTTTGTTAATATTGTAGTGCTCTGTCCATCCATGTATTTGTTTGAAATTTTGGAGCAACCTAGCTTGAGTCAATCGAGCTCTACTTTTGCTACTTTGTGAATCTAGGCAAATTGTCAACTTGTTTGCAATTTTGCCGATGATGTTGTAGCTGATCCGTGCATGCTACGTTATTTTTCTTGCCATGTATAGCTTGCATTTTGTTCCTTCTTGGTGTTTGTATTCTTGTCTTTTCATGACTTTCTCTGTAGTGAGTGCATCGAGTTCGTAAACATGCCTACCTGAGTTATGTTTCAGCATGTGCCAGTTTTCACTAAGTCTGAAAACTGATTATGTTTTTGCTATGTTCACATGCTTGCAATTGTATTTTCTGATCCCTTTTGGCTCAAGGTCACTAAGGGACTTTTGTTAATCTCTTTGAGTAGCTCCATGCCATTCTTTACTTCGCCATGTTCAGATCCTGTAGCATGTAGTTTTGTTGCTCCGAAGAGTGCTATCTGATCTGAAATTCCAGACAAGTGTTGATTTCACTAAGTCTGTAATCTGTTTGTCATATGCATTTTTGCCATGCTTGTTTGAACCTGTTAATGGATGAATTGGCCGTAGCTCAGTGCTAGATGTTTGTTAAGCATCTTGCATGCATCCCTGCCATGTATTTTTTTGTCTTGTTTGGGTGCTGTAGAATGTTCATCTCATTGCATTTAGATGGCTACTTGCTGTAAATCGCAGACCGGTGCCAATTTTGAATCGCTTGCCATTTCCAAACCGTAACTCCGATTCCGGCGATCTTTATATTGTTTTCAAGCGATTTCATCTCATCTTTCCAGCGGCACACTTGGATTTCCATGTTGGGGCCAGGTTCTTGAATTTTCTGTCATATCTTGCATTTTGCATCCCGCATCGCGTCCCGCATAGCATATCATCATTGCATCATATTGCTTGATCCTTGCACGTGGTTGATTGTATCCTTGTTGCTTGTTTGTCTTGTTTGGGTAGAGCCGGGAGACGAGTTCTCTAACGAGGAGCCCGTTGAGTTTTCTTTCGAGGATCCAGTGAACTCTGACAACTGTGCAGGCAAGATGATCATACCCTCGAAATCACTACTATCTTTGCTATGCTAGTTTGCTCGCTCTTTTGCTATGCCATTGCTATGATGCCTACCACTTGCTTTCAAGCCTCCCAAATTGCCATGTCAAACCTCTAACCCACCATTGTCCTAGAAAACCGTTGATTGGCTATGTTACCGCTTTGCTCAGCCCCTCTTATAGCGTTGCTAGTTGCAGGTGAAGATTGAAGGCCGTTCCTTGTTGGAACTTCTATTTACTTGTTGGGATATCATTATATTGCCATGTTATCTTAATGCATCTATATACTTGGTAAAGGGTGGAAGGCTCGGCCTCTCGCCTAGTGTTTTGTTCCACTCTTGCCGCCCTAGTTTCCGTCATATCAGTCTTTTTTCCCGAATTTTGTGTTCCTTACGCGGTTGGGTTATAATGGGAACCCCTTGATAGTTCACCTTGATTAAAGCTTTTCCAGCAATGCCCAACCTTGGTTTTACCATTTGCCACCTAGCCTCTTTTCCCTTGGGTTTCCGGAGCCCGAGGGTCATCTTATTTAAACCCCCCCGGGCCAGTGCTTCTCTGAGTGTTGGTCCAAACTAGAGTCCTGTGCAGCGCCCCCTCGGGGAAACTCGAGGTTTGGTTTTATTTGTATGGAGAGCTCATCTGAGTGTGCCCTGAGAACGAGATATGTGCAGCTCCTATCGGGATTTGTCGGCACATTCGGGCGGTATTGCTGGTCTTGTTTTAACCTGTCGAAGTGTCTTGAAGAACCGAGATACCGAGTCTGATCGGAACGTCTTGGGAGGAGGTCTATTCCTTCGTTGACCGTGAGAGCTTGTCATGGGCTAAGTTGGGACTCCCCTGCAAGGATTTGAACTTTCGAAAGCCGTGCCCGCGGTTATGGGTAGATGGGAATTTGTTAATGTCCGGTTGTAGATAACTTGAACCTTAAATTAATTAAAATGAATCAACTGAGTGTGTTACCGTGATGGCCTCTTCTCGGCGGAGTCCGGGAAGTGGACACGGTGTTGGAGTAATGTTTGCACAGGTTGTTCTCTAGTTTCTCGCTCGCGCTTTGCCTCCTCTTCTCGCTCTCTTTTGCGAATAAGTTAGCCACCATATATGCTAGTCGCTTGCCGCAGCTCCATATACTTTACCTTGTCGTACCTATAAGCTTAAATAGTCTTGATTGTGAGGGTGCGAGACTGCTGAGTCCCTGTGGCTCACAGATTACTATTACACCAGATGCAGGGCCTGATGTTTCCGCTCCAGGAGACGCGCTTGAGCTCAAGTGGGAGTTCGACGAGGACTCTCAACGTTACTATGTTTCCTTTCCTGATGATCAGTAGTGGTGCACAGTTGGGGGTGATTGGGACTGTGTCGCTTGTTGGGTTTTCTTTTATTTTGGCGCCGTAGTCGGGCCATGAGTGTTTGGATGTTGTAATGTTATTTATGTACTTGATTGACGTGGCGAGTGTAAGCCAACTATGTTATCTCCCCTTTATGATTTATATTACTTGGGATGTTGTGAAGATTGCCTAACTTGCGACATATGCCTTCAATGCGATTATGCCTCTAAGTCGTGCCTCGACACGTGGGAGATATGGTCGCATCGAGGGTGTTACAAGTTGGTAATCAGAGCCTTCCCCGACCTTAGGAGCCCCATTGCTTGATCGTTATTAGCGGCCGAGTTGTGTCTAGAAAAAATGTTTTGAGTCATTTAGGAATTATATATCGGAGAGTTTAGGAATTCTTTTTACTTCCCAGTCTCCTCATCGCTCTGGTAAGGCATCCTGACGTAGAGTTTTGACTCTTCTCTTCTCAAATTTCACAAAAAAAAATTAGGATCACGCGGGTATCTTGGAATCGTTCCGATGGTTTTATGATGAGAACATTTTCTTGGTGCCTCCTGTCAGGGGTTTAGTGGAAGTGTCTCGGGAAGTTGAGCTCTGTGGTGTTGTCATCATAATTTTATCGTTGCAGTTCTGGAATACCTGAGTTTAGTACGCCGACATCGAAAATCTCTTTTATGCAGTTCGTTGGTGAGATAACCTCGACGCCACCCAGTACTGGGGCAGGAGTTCGGGAGTATCACCATAACTTGTATAACGGATGCTTTTCGAAGGTTGAGGTAGATGGTTTCCGAAGGTTTCTTGGTTATGTGTTGAAGGATGGATACAGCTGGATGTAGGAATTGCTAGTTTGGGTGAGATATTATGCTTCCCCTGTATCCCCAACACCTGATTGCATAACCGGAAAAGTTTGGGAGTTTCATAGGTGGGAATTCTTGTCGCTCTAGTTCTTCTTCCACGAATATTGGTTTGAGATTGGGATTTCTTACCGATCATTCGTTCTTGATCCGTACCTTGTTGATTTATTTCTCTACCTTAATTCTACGTGGCTTCTCAATTTATGGATATGTGACCATTTCAAGAGGAATGCATTCGTTCATTTTGTTCCGATGTGAAGACTATATGTTGCAATTTTCATTACGTTGGATTCAGCTTCATTATTTGTCTGTCAATGTGCTAATGGTGGTCAACCTCTTCAGGATCAGTGATCAGTGAGCATGCACAACTGCCGCCAACTCGAGATCATGAGTGGGGTAGTTCTTCTCATTAGGCTTCAACTGGCGAGAGGTATAAGCAACAACTTTCTTCTCTTGCATCAAAACTGTGCCAAGACCTTGGAGAGAGGCATCACAAAAGACCTCGTACGGCTTGGATTCATCAGGCGGAGTCAGAACTGGAGCAGTGATCAATTTCTCTTTCAAAGTGTTGAAAGCAATGTCACACTCCGGAGACCAAACGTACTTGACGTGCTTCTGGAGAAGATTAGAGAGAGGCTTCGCGATCTTAGAAAAGTTTTCAACGAATCTTCGGCAATAGCTTGCGAGACCGAGGAAACTGCGGAGTTGCTTCACGTTCTGAGGAGGTTCCCAATTCACAATTGCAGACACCTTCTCAGGATTCACGGCAATGCCCTTGGTAGAGATAATATGACCAAGATAAAGAACCTCATCGAGCCAAAATTCACACTTGGAGAACTTGGCATAGAACTGATGTTCCCTGAGCTTATCAAGAACCAAACGCAAGTGCTTGGCATGATCTTCCTTGTTCTTCGAGAAAACCAGAATGTCGTCGAGATAGACCAAAACGAAGTCATTGGTGTAGGCGTTGAAGATGAAGTTCATCATGTGAGAGAACGTTGGAGGAGCGTTGACGAGGCCAAAAGACATGACAGTGTATTCATATGAACCAAAGCTTGTCCTGAAAGCCGTCTTGGGAATATCTTGCTCACGGATTCGAATCTGATGATAACCCATACGAAGATCAATCTTGGAGAATACTTGGGCACCTTTGAGTTGTTCGAACAGCTCATTGATGTTGGGAAGTGGGTATTTGTTCTTGATGGTCTTCTTGTTCACTGGACGGTAATCAACACAAAGTCGGTCCGTTCCATCCTTCTTCTTCACAAAAAGAACACCACAGTCCCACGGAGAAGAACTAGGCCGGATGAGACACATTTTCTCTTGAATATCGAGTTGCTTCTTCAGCTCCTTCTTCTTCACAAAGTTGGGAACCTCCTCAGAACGTGAAGCAACTCCGCAGTTTCCTCGGTCTCGCAAGCTATTGCCGAAGATTCGTTGAAAACTTTTCTAAGATCGCGAAGCCTCTCTCTAATCTTCTCCAGAAGCACGTCAAGTACGTTTGGTCTCCGGAGTGTGACATTGCTTTCAACACTTTGAAAGAGAAATTGATCACTGCTCCAGTTCTGACTCCGCCTGATGAATCCAAGCCATACGAGGTCTTTTGTGATGCCTCTCTCCAAGGTCTTGGCACAGTTTTGATGCAAGAGAAGAAAGTTGTTGCTTATACCTCTCGCCAGTTGAAGCCTAATGAGAAGAACTACCCCACTCATGATCTCGAGTTGGCGGCAGTTTTCTATTAGGAAGAAAAGTGGACATTTTCACTGATCACAAGAGTCTCAAGTACATCTTCACTCAGCCTAATCTCAACCTCAGGCAAACTCGATGGGTCGAAATGACTCAAGAGTATAATCCGAGTATCGAGTATACTCCAGGCAAGACCAATGTGATTGCTGACGCATTGAGCAGAAAAGCTTACTACAACAGTCTGATTCTCAAGCCTTATCAACCCGAGCTTTGTGAAGCTTTACGCAAACTTAATATGCAAGTTGTTACTCAAGGTTTCCTCGCTAACCTTCTAGTCTCTCCTCGCTTGGAAGACCAGATTCGCCAAGCCCAGCTTCTTGATGCTATGGTGAAAAAGGTGAAGATTGGGATTGCCAAGAGTCAACCCAAGTACAAGTGCTACCGCCTTGATGACAAGGACACTCTCTTCTTCGAGGATCGTATTGTTGTACCCAAAGGTGACCTCCGTAAAGTGATCATGAACGAGGATCACAATTCTCTCCTCTCCATCCACCCTGGGAGCACGAAGATGTATCAGGACCTCAAGCAGGCTTATTGGTGGACTCGAATGAACCGCGAGATTGCTCAATTCGTGAATGAATGTGATGTTTGCAGAAGAGTGAAGGCAGAACACCAAAGGCCAGCAGGTCTCCTCCAACCTCTTGCCATTCCAGAATGGAAGTTTGACCACATTGAGATGGACTTCGTGATTGGATTTCCAAAGTCCAAGCATGGCAATGATGCTATATTCGTTGTCATCGACAAGCTCACTAAAGTGGCTCATTTTTTGCCTATCAAAGAGTCAATCACTGCGGTTCAATTGGCGGAACTCTATACCTCTCGTATTGTCTCTCTGCACGATATTCCACAAGTGATCTCTTCAGACCGTGGCAGCATCTTTACATCCAAGTTCTGGGATTCTTTCCAGAAGGCCATGGGCACCAACATCCGCTTCAGCACAGCTTTCCATCCTCAAACTAGCGGTCAAGTCGAGCGTGTCAACCTGATTCTTGAAGATATGCTCAGGGCTTGTGTGATCTCCTTCGGCATGAAGTGGGAGGATTGTCTTCCTTGTGCTGAATTCTCCTACAACAACAGTTTTCAAGCAAGTTCGGGCAAGGCCCCATTTGAAATTCTGTATGGCAGGAAGTGCCGTACCCCTCTCAACTGGTCTGAAACCGGTGAACGTCAGCTTTTGGGTAATGACTTAATCACAGAGGCAGAAGAAATGTGC
Organism: Triticum urartu; assembly: GCF_056163025.1. Classification (NCBI taxonomy): domain Eukaryota; kingdom Viridiplantae; phylum Streptophyta; class Magnoliopsida; order Poales; family Poaceae; genus Triticum; species Triticum urartu. Next base: position 195,825,140 of record NC_141874.1, on the reverse strand, counting down.
AAAGTCATTCGTGATAACCTCAAAGCAGCCCAATCCCGCCAGAAGAGCTACTATGACAGTAAGCACCGTGATTTGGCTTTTGAGATCGGACATCATGTTTACCTCCGCGTCTCTCCTATGAAAGGTACTCGTCGCTTCGGTATCAAAGGGAAGCTTGCCCCTAGATACGTGGGACCTTTCAAGATTGTTAGCAAGAGAGGCGACCTCGCCTATCTACTCGAGCTTCCTTCGAACTTTGCAAATGTTCATGACGTGTTCCATGTCTCTCAGCTTCGAAAGTGCTTCAAGATTCCTGACCGCACCATCAACTTCGAGGACATTGAGCTCCAAGAAGATCTCTCTTATCGTGAGCACCCAGTTGTTATTCTTGAAGAGACTGAACGCAAGACTCGCAACAAGTCAATCAAATATCTCAAAGTCAAGTGGTCACACCATTCCGACCGTGAAGCTACCTGGGAACGCGAGGATCACCTCCGTTCTGAATACCCGGCATTCTTTCAGTCCTAGATCTCGGGACGAGATCCTTTCGTAGTGGTGGAGTGTTGTAACACCCCGGATGTAACTTTCCCAATTTGTACTCCAACTCTTGCCGTTTCCGGCGTTAAGTTATTTTATTTTCTCAGGTTCAGGTCTTTGTCTCCGTGTGTTGTTGTCGTTGTCATGCTTCTCATATCATGTCATCATGTGCATTGCATTTGCATACGTGTTCGTCTCATGCATTCGAGCATTTTCCCCATTGTCCGTTTTGCATTCCGGCGCTTCGTTCTCTTCCGATGGTCATTTCTACCTTTCTTCCGTGTGTGGAGATTAAACATTTTCGGATTGGACCGAGACTTGCTAAGCGGCCTTGGTTTACTACCGTTAGACCGCCTGTCAAGTTTCGTATCATTTGGACTTCGGTTGATACTCCAATGGTTAACCGAGGGACCGAAAAGGCCTCGTGTGTGTTGCAGCCCAACACCCTTCCAATTTGGCCCAAAACCCACCTAAACCTGCTCCATCATCTAGAGCATTCGATCACGATCGCGTGGCCGAAAACCGCACCTCATTTGGACTCTCCTAGCTCCCTCTATGCCTATATATACACCCCCTCCCGAAAATCCGGATCTCTCCCTCGTCCCTAACCCTAAATCTCAGATCCGCCGCCGCCGGACACGTCCGGTCCACCCCGCCGCCGCCACGTGTCGCCTCCTCACTGTCCTGCACCTCCACCCACTGCTCCGGCCCGGGAGGCCCGCCGCCGGCCCCCGCGGCCCGTAGCCAAGCCGCCGCCCACGCCGCCGCCCGGCTGCCGCGTCCGCTCCCCCTCGCCGTCCCCGCCTCCACATCGACCTCCGGCAAGCTCCTCCCCACCGGTGAACAGTACCTCGCCGGCCCCGCCTCGATTTCCGCGCCGGGTCAAACCCTAGATCTCCGGGTGATTTTTTTCGTCTAAGTCCCGAGATTGCAGATCCATGTTGCCATGTTCATAGCCTCGTAACTTTGCATCCGTAGCTTCGATTCATGCATATAGCATATCAAAATGTTCATCTCAGAGAGTACATCATTTCATTCCATTGCATCATTTTCATTTGAGCTCATCTTGGTGCCCGAAATGTTGTTAGAAGAGGACTACTTGAGATTATTGTCAGATCTGCCGCTCCATTTAGTTTTTGTCATTTTTTCCATGATTAATGTGTGCATGATATGCCATGATGCTCTATATATGTTTTGTTAAGGGTTTTGTCATCTTTCTATAGGTGCAACCCATGTATTTTTGTGATGTGTGTGGTGATTAGTGCAAGCTTGCAAAGTGGTGCACTTGTTAATTCTGTTTTCAGGGACTTAGCAATTCCACTAAGTCCTTGAGCTGTTTATCGCATATGGCTATATGTTCATGTTGTTTCCTAGTTATCCGTGCCTCTTTTTAGGATGATCAGTAAGGATGTTTTGTTAATATTGTAGTGCTCTGTCCATCCATGTATTTGTTTGCAATTTTGGAGCACCCTAGCTTGAGTCAATCGAGCTCTACTTTTGCTACTTTGTGAATCTGGGCAGATTGTCAACTTATTTGCAATTTTGCCGATGATGTTGTAGTTGATCCGTGCATGCTATGTTATTGTTCTTGCCATGTCTAGCTTGCATTTCTTGATGGATGTATGCTTGTATTTTCATGACTTGCTCTGTAGTGAGTGCATCGAGCTCGTAAACATGCCTACCTGAGTTATGTTTCAGCAGGTGCCAGTTTTCACTAAGTCTGAAAACTGATTATGTTTTTGCTATGTTCATATGCTTGCAATTGTATTTTCTGATCCCTTTTGGCTCAAGGTCACTAAGGGACTTTTGTTAAGCTATTTGAGTAGATCCATGCCATGCTTTACTTTGCCATGTTCAAATCCTGTAGCATGTAGTTTTGTTGCTCCGAAGAGTGCTACCTGATCTGAAATTCCAGACAACTGTTGATTTCAGTAAATCTGTAATCTGTTTGTCATATGCATTTTTGCCATGCTTGTTTGAACCTGTTAATGGATGAATTTGGCGTAGCTCAGTGCTAAAATTTTGATAAGAATCTTGCATTCATCCCTGCCATGTATTTTGTTGTTTTGTTTGGGTGCTGTAGCATGTTCATCTCATTGCATTTAGATGGCTACTTGCTGTAAATCGCAGACCGGTGCCAATTTTGAATCGCTTGCCATTTCCAAACCGTAACTCCGATTCCCGCGATCTTTATATCGTTTTCAAGCGATTTCATCTCATCTTTCCAGTGGCACACTTGGATTTCCAATTTGAGGCCAGTTTCCTGCATTTTCTATCATATCTTGCATTTTGCATCCCGCATCGCGTCCCGCATAGCATATCATCATTGCATCATATTGCTTGATCCTTGCACGTGGTTGATTGTATCCTTGTTGCTTGTTTGTCTTGTTTGGGTAGAGCCGGGAGACGAGTTCGCTAACGAGGAGCCCGTTGAGTTTGCTTTCGAGGATCCAGTGAACTCTGACAACTGTGCAGGCAAGATGATCATACCCTCGAAATCACTACTATCTTTGCTATGCTAGTTTGCTCGCTCTTTTGCTATGCCATTGCTACGATGCCTACCACTTGCTTTCAAGCCTCCCAAATTGCCATGTCAAACCTCTAACCCACCATTGTCCTAGCAAACCGTTGATTGGCTATGTTACCGCTTTGCTCAGCCCCTCTTATAGCGTTGCTAGTTGCAGGTGAAGATTGAAGGCCGTTCCTTGTTGGAACTTCTATTTACTTGTTGGGATATCATTATATTGCCATGTTATCTTAATGCATCTATATACTTGGTAAAGGGTGGAAGGCTCGGCCTCTCGCCTAGTGTTTTGTTCCACTCTTGCCGCCCTAGTTTCCGTCATATCGGTGTTATGTTCCCGGATTTTGCGTTCCTTACGCGGTTGGGTTATAATGGGAACCCCTTGATAGTTCACCTTGATTAAAGCTTTTCCAGCAATGCCCAACCTTGGTTTTACCATTTGCCACCTAGCCTCTTTTCCCTTGGGTTTCCGGAGCCCGAGGGTCATCTTATTTAAACCCCCCCCCCCGGGCCAGTGCTTCTCTGAGTGTTGGTCCAAACTAGAGTCCTGTGCAGCGCCCCCTCGGGGAAACTCGAGGTTTGGTTTTATTTGTATGGAGAGCTCATCTGAGTTGCCCTGAGAACGAGATATGTGCAGCTCCTATCGGGATTTGTCGGCACATTCGGGCGGTGTTGCTGGTCTTGTTTTAACCTGTCGAAGTGTCTTGAAGAACCGAGATACCGAGTCTGATCGGAACGTCTTGGGAGGAGGTCTATTCCTTCATTGACCGTGAGAGCTTGTCATGGGCTAAGTTGGGACTCCCCTGCAGGGATTTGAACTTTCGAAAGCCGTGCCCGCGGTTATGGGCAGATGGGAATTTGTTAATTTCCGGTTGTAGATAACTTGAACCTTAAATTAATTAAAATGAATCAACTGAGTGTGTTACCGTGATGGCCTCTTCTCGGCGGAGTCCGGGAAGTGGACACGGTGTTGGAGTAATGTTTGCGCAAGTTGTTCTCTAGTTTCTCGCTCGCGCTTTGCCTCCTCTTCTCGCTCTCCTTTGCGAATAAGTTAGCCACCATATATGCTAGTCGCTTGCCGCAGCTCCATATACTTTACCTTGCCGTACCTATAAGCTTAAATAGTCTTGATCGCGAGGGTGCGAGATTGTTGAGTCCCTGTGGCTCACAGATTACTATCACACCAGATGCAGGGCCTGATGTTTCCGCTCTAGGAGACGCGCTTGAGCTCAAGTGGGAGTTTGACGAAGACTCTCAATGTTACTATGTTTCCTTTCTTGATGATCAGTAGTGGTGCCCAGTTGGGGATGATTGGGACCGTGTCGCTTGTTGGGTTATCTTTTATTTTGGCACCGTAGTCGGGCCATGAGTGTTTGGATGTTGTAATGTTATTTATGTACTTGATTGACATGGCGAGTGTAAGCCAACTATGTTATCTCCCCTTTATGATTTATATTACTTGGGATGTTGTGAAGATTGCCTAACTTGCGACATATGCCTTCAATGCGATTATGCCTCTAAGTCGTGCCTCGACACGTGGGAGATATGGTCGCATCGAGGGTGTTACACAGGGAAAGGTGGTTTCTCAACATAAGAAGTAGGAACAATAGGATCATTATAAGTGACAGTCTTTTCTTCAACTTTAATAGGTGCAGCTACTTTTACTTCTATGGGAGGATGATATTTAAACCACTTCTCCTTAGGGAGATCAACATAAGTAGCAAAAGATTCACAGAAAGAAGCTACTATCTCAGAGTCAAGTCCATATTTAGTGCTAAACTTACGGAAAATATCGGTGTCCATAAAAGATTTAACACAATCAAACTTAGGTGTCATACCTGACTCCTTACCTTCATCGAGGTCCCAATCTTCAGAGTTGCGTTTAATTCTACCCAATAAATTCCATTTAAATTCAATAGTCTTCATCATAAAAGAGCCAGCACAAGAAGTATCAAGCATGGTGCGATTGTTTTCAGAAAGCCGAGCATAAAAACTTTGCATAATTATTTCTCTCGAGAGCTCATGATTGGGGCATGAATATAACATTGATTTAAGCCTCCCCCAAGCTTGAGCGATGCTTTCTCCTTCGTGAGGCCAGAAATTATATATATAATTGCGATCACGATGAACAAGATGCATAGGGTAATACTTTTGATGAAATTCCAACTTCAATCTATTATAGTTCCATGATCTCATATCATCACATAGCCTATACCATATCAATGCGTCTCCCTTCAAAGATAAAGGGAAAACCTTCTTCTTAGCAACATCATCGGGTATACCTGCAAGCTTAAATAATCCACAAACTTCATCCACATATATTAAGTGCTCATCAGGATGCTTTGCTCCATCTCCTGTAAAAGGGTTAGCTAGCAGTTTTTCCATCATACCCGAATTCAAAAGGAGTTTCATTTTCAATAGGTTCAGTAGGTTGAGGAGCAACTCTTTGCTCTACTGGACAGGGTGAAGATACCCTGAACAAGCTCCTCGGAGAATTACTTTCCATAGTAGCAAGTGACAGTAAATTTCAGCACACTATATAAATTTTTCCTTACCAAACTCCACCTACCAAAGGCGCTACACTCCCCGGCAACGGCGCCAGAAAAGAGTCTTGATGACCCACAAGTATAGGGGATCTATCGTAGTCCTTTCGATAAGTAAGAGTGTCGAACTCAACGAGGAGCAGAAGGAAATGATAAGCGGTTTTCAGCAAGGTATTCTCTGCAAGTACTGAAATAAGTGGTAACAGATAGTTTTGTGATGAGATAAATTGTGACGAGCAACAAGTAACAAAAGTAAATAAAGTGTAGCAAGGTGGCCCAATCCTTTTTGTAGCAAAGGACAAGCTGGAACAAACTCTTATAATAGGAAAAGCGCTCCCGAGGACACATGGGAATATCGTCAAGCTAGTTTTCATCATGTTCATATGACTCGCGTTCGATACTTTGATAATTTGATATGTGGGTGGACCGGTGCTTGGGTGCTGTTCTTACTTGAACAAGCATCCCACTTATGATTAACCTCTATTGCAAGCATCCACAACTACAACAAAAGTATTAAGGTAAACCTAACCATAGCATGAAACATGTGGATCCAAATCAGCCCCTTACGAAGCAACGCATAAACTAGGGTTTAAGCTTCTGTCACTCTAGCAACCCATCATCTACTTATTACTTCCCAATGCCTTCCTCTAGGCCCAAATAATGGTGTAGTGTTATGTACTCGACGTTCACATAACACCACTAGAGGCTAGACAACATACATCTTATCAAAATATCAAACGAATACCAAATTCACATTACTACTAATAGCGAGACTTCTCCCTTGTCCTCAGGTACAAACGTAATTACTCACAAAGCATATTCATGTTCATAATCAGAGGGTTAATAATATGCATATAGGATCTGAACATATGATCTTCCACCAAATAAACCAACTAGAATCAAATACAAGGAGTAATCAACACTACTAGCAACCTACTAGCACCAATCCCGGACTTTGAAACAAGAATTGGATACAAGAGATGAACTAGGGTTTGGAGATGAGATGGTGCTGGTGAAGATGTTGATGGAGATTGCCCTCTCCCGATGAGAGGAGCGTTGGTGATGACAATGGCGATGATTTCCCCCTCCCCGAGGGAAGTATCCCCGGCAGAACAGCTCTGCCGCAGGTCTAGATTGGTTCCGCCTCGTGGCGGCAGAGTCTCGTCCCGAAAAGTTCCCTCTGATTTTTTTTCTCATTGAAAGACTTCATATAGCAGAAGATGGACGTCGGAGACCCACCAGGGGGCCCACGAGGTAGGGTGCGCGCCCTAGGAGGGGGGGCACACCCCCCACCCTTGTGAGTAGGGTGTGGGCCCCTGGCCTTCATCTTTGGCGACGATTTTTCTTTATTTATTTTAAGATGTTTCGTGGAGTTTCAGGACTTTTGGAGTTGCGCAGAATAGGTCTCTAATATTTGATCCTTTTCCAGCCCAGAATTCCAGCTGCCGGCATTCTCCCTCCTTATGTAAACCTTGTAAAATAAGAGAGAATAGCCATAAGTATTGTGACATAAAGTGAAATAACAATCCATGATGCAATAAATATTGATATAAAAGCATGATGCAAAATGGACGTATCACTGGTCTATCGCACATGGTTCGTCCAAATATCCAAATAAACTTACCTGCCTTTAGCTTGCATAGGTGGTGGTTTTACAACGCACTTGCATCGCACATGGTTAAGCTAGTACCTCCACCCTTTGCTCGCCTTGCGTGGTCGTGGTGATTTCAGCGCACTTGAATCGCACACGGTTGAGCCAGTACCTCCACCTTAATTTGCTCACGCTTGCGCGGTCGTGGTGATTTCAGCGCACTTGCATCGCACATGGTTGAGCCAGTATCTCCACCTTAATTTGCTCACGCTTGCGCAGGCATGGTGATTCACATCACACTTGTATCACACATGGTTAAGATATTATACCCTGTGTCCGTTGGGGGTCATCAGAGTCTTTGCAGCAAAAATAACATTAGAGAGGGTCAAAAGATAGCCACACCAGCATGTGGCCCAAATATATATGAGTGAAAAGGGTGGTATGTGTGATGTTAAAAATTCCAATGCACAACTCTGAACCCGTGGGCCCACGGTTGGGCGCGTCGGTTAAGATCGATGAGAGGGGCCAGAAGTCAAGAACCACCTAGAAGTGGCCAAATATATGTACGACTATTGGGGATGTTTAGAACTTTAAATACACAATGCATAACTTTGGTGGCACCTGCCTCACAAACCCGAAAGCACCCTAACAACCACCTAGCTAGGATATATAATGACATAATGTCGTACCTAGCTAGGATGCTTGGCCCACCACCTCCCACTTCGTGTCAACGGGGCGGATGCACGTAATGATCGATACTTTGGTCATACATGCATGTCGCCATGACCTACCATAAGATGGACCAATGAATCTATCGTTTGGTCAAATGAAAGTTGGTGTTGTCGATAAACCGCTTGGGCCAATAGATTGAACCATCATAAAAATCACATGAGAGGGACCACAAAACTAGCACCTCTTGCATGCGGCCCAAAATGATGTAGTTGGTAAGGGGTTATGTGTGTTTTCAATATAGAATAATGTACAATTTAGTTTGGTGTCTACCTCTCGATACAGACAACAACCATGAAGGCAAGGTAGTTAAGGACGAGATATGTAGGGTTTGATGTAGGTCGAACCCAGCAATATGAGCATCTGGGAGGGAATCCTGACAATGCATGAGCTCGAGCTTTGGTTGACCCACATTTGACGGTGACCGGCCCTAACACGAACTAGGAGGAATCCATTCATGGCCAACACATACCCCCCATTATCGGTCAAAGGGATGATATATATACACTCGGGGAGCCCACAGATATCCGTGTCGTCACAAAAAACCGCACAAGGGAGACGTGGTCAATTAGAAGACCCCATATACACTGCATGCGGCCCGAAAATATGTATGGGTACGATGGTGTATGATGTGTTTAAATCCCAAATGCACAACTTCGATGGGCCACCAACTACATTACAAACCGAACAATGTACCCGACTCCAAGCCTGGTTCAATACGTACGATGTCAGTTTCCCAACTTTGAGGCAGCGACGGTGGGGGGGTGGTGGTCCCAGGCATGCGCTCAAACTTTATTTTGTCTAGCATAGGACACATCCATATATATCTATACATCTATACACCTACATAGTGTGGGGATAACTTTGAAAGTTCCTCGTTGGATGAAGCTAATCCGATGGTACAGAGATGGAAAATCCGAGCACTACTGGCCGTTGGATATCATCTACATTCCACCAGATTCTGCCACATGTACAATCTAGAGGACTCCATGGTTGAACTTAAGCATAATGCACAAACCTTAAAACACAAGCACTTCTCCTTTATTCTCTAGAATCTTCCATATCGTAATTTCCCAAACTATTTTTTTTCTAAATGAATTGTCACCTTCTATTTTTACCTTTACAATGCACAATTCCATGAATCTTAAAATAGATTTTTTTATAAAACTAATAGATTTTGGATGAGATGAACTATCAAAATTAAACGAACATCTACATCATGCATATCGGGGAGAAGAGGCGGGAAACCGATGAGAGGAGTGGCGAGAAACGGTAGCCTGTTATGAATGAAAACCTAATAGAGAAGGAAGCATGACCTACACGACGCATGCGCATAGTGCTTACCCATGTACTGCACGTGCTGTCGAAAGGGCTCAGGGTTGCCGTCCGATCTGGGAGCATCCAACGGTGCACACGTATGATCTGTGGGGTTTGGGTTCTCGCCAGTCAGAACGCACGACTCAGATCACGCGCGCAGCGGGGGGGGGGCGGTGATATCATACGGAAACCAACATTCGGTGGAAACCGGTGAAAACCACGAGAAAGAGATGTTTTGAAGTTTCAAAAAAACTTGAAAAAAATGCGGGATGTTAAGAGGATGATGTTTTATTGCCACACAAAATTTCAAGTTGAAACACATTACAAGATGTGAGCTATGAAAAAGACAAAATTAGTGTTTAATAGTGCCGAACAGTAATGTCACTATTGAGGGCTGAATTTGTCTTTTCCATAGCTCACATCTCGTAATGTTTTTCATCTTGAGATTTTGTGTCACTATAAAACATCACCTTCTTAACATCCCACATTTTTTCAGATTTTTATGAAACTTTAAAATACGGTTTCCACGAAGTTTTCATTGAATATCGGCTTTCATGAGTGAACCATGTGCTATTCGAAAACATTTCGTGAGAAGAATCTCGGTTTTTAAATCCCCCTAAATCCAAAACTAAGACGAAAATCCTGAAACCTTTCATGGTGGCACGACATGGCACGTATATGTCGAGGAATTGTTTTCGTCCATTGTGGTGCAAGTTTTATTACAAGACTCTTACAAACCGGAGCTTCTCTCAAAGAAGCCTCATGGTTCCGAGAGGGAAACGTGTCCCCCTTGTGGGCGAAACATAATCACTGCCTCTTTTCTCCTTGTATTTTCTTCTATGGGCAACATGGAACGACAGGATATCCGTGCTGAAATTTAAACTTATTCAGGGTTCGTTTGGCCTTTTTATACACTAATTTAGTTTCCTAGGAATTTAATGTCCATAATTCAAATATGAACTACAAATACATGCTCCAGTTCACCAAAATGGCTAGAAAAATATTATACATGTGTCCTTGGGTGCATGTTTAGGTCCCATGCTAGGAATGGGAACAAATTACAACCGTACTAGTGTCATGGCTCGTCCTGAAACATTTCGAATCTCGGTTTTTAAGTCCCCATAAATCCTAAACTCACCAGAAAGTCATCAAAGGTGGCATAGTGTCACGTCATGGCACATATATGTCATGGTAAAAACATTGTCCAATTTGGGCCAAGCTTTATTACAAACCTCTTACAAAAATTGGAGCTTCTCTCAAAGAGGCCTCGTGGTTCCGATAGGGAAACGTGTTCCCCTTGTGGGCGAAACGTAATCACTGCCTCTTTTCGCCTTGTATTTTCTTCCACGGGCAACATGGGACGACATGATATTCGTGCTGAAATTTAAACTTATTCAGGGTTCATTTGGCCTTTTTATACACTAATTGAGTTTCCTAGGCATTTAATGTCCATAATTCAAATCTGAACTACAAATACATGCTCCAGATCATCAAAATGGCTAGAAAAATTATACATGTGTCCTTGGGTGCATGCTTAGGTCTCATGCCAGGAATAGGAATGAATTACAACTGTACCGGTGTCCTGGCTCGTCCTCAAACATTTCGAATCTCGGTTTTTAAGTCCCCATAAATCCTAAACTCACTAGAAAGTCATCAAAGGTGGCATGGTATCACGTCATGGCACATATATGTTGTGGTAAAAACATTGCCAATTTGGGCCAAGCTTTATTGAAAACCGAAGCCTATCACAAGAACCCTCGTGGTTTCGATAGGGAAACGTGTCCCCTTGTGGGCTAAGCGATAATCACTCCCTCTTCTAGCCTCGTATTTTCTTCTACACGCGACACAGAACAACTAGAGATTCGCGCTGAACTTTGAAATTATTCAGGGTTCGTTTGACCTTTTTGTATTCATTAATTGAGTTTTCTAGGAATTTAATGTCCAAAATTCAAATCCGAACTACAAATACATGCTCCAGTGCACCAAAATGGCTAGAAAAAACATACATGTTTCCCTGGGGTGCTTGTTTAGGTCCCATGGAACAAATGCGAACGAATTCAACCGTCTCGCCATCCTGGCTTGGCCACAAACATTGCGAATCTTGGTTTTTAAATCTCTGTAATTCCAAAACTCACTAGGAATCATGAAACTTGGCATGGTGTCACTACATGGTACATATAATTGTCCAATTTGGGCAAAGCTATATTACAAGCCTTTTACAAACTGGAACCTATCGCAACCCTCGTGGTTCCGGTAGGGAAACATGCTCCTCTTGTGGGTGAAACGATAATCGCTGCCTCTTCTCACCTTGAACTTTGTTTCTACAGGCAACATATAATAACAGGAGTGTTGGTCTAAAATTTGAAACTGTTCAGGGTTTGTTTGGCCATTGTATACATATTACTAATTACTAAGTTTTTGATGTATTTAATGTAGTCCATAATTCAAATTTGAACTACAACCACATGCTCAAGTGAAGCAAAATGGGTGGGAAACCGTACATGTTTCATTGGGTGCATGTTTAGGTCTTGTTTAAGGAATGCGAATGAATTACAAACTTCTCGTCGTCCTAAAACATTGAGAATCTTGGTTTTTAAATCCCAGTAAATCAAAAAGTCACCCAAAAAACATGAAACTTGGCATGGTATCATGACGTGGCACATATATGCCGTGGTAAAAAAATCGTCCAGTTTGATAAGAGGCGCACACATTAGTTTGAGAAGAGGCGCACACATTAGTAGCCAACGAAGTCCTTTTTGAAACAAAAAAAACTGAGACGTTAATATCGCAAATGGTTGTATTATATTAACTGTGTTGAAATTTAACCATACTCAGTGGCATGCGTGCAGCTGTTTGATTAGATGGGACGAGCGCAAGAAGTCCACCATGCACGCTCGACGGGACGCGTGCGAGCAGTCCGCCGCGTAGGCTCGACGGGACGTGTGCATCCTATCCACCTCATAGGCTCGACAGGACACATGCGAGCAGCAAGGTCGCCCATGCTCACCGGGAAGCGAGCTCTTTGACCTCCATGCACCAGGCACCGCCCACCTTGCTCACAACTTCTCCATTAATGGGTTAATTAAAGCACCTGGATGAAGGGTGTATGCTTGTGATCCCATGGAAGCATTTGCTTTGTTCGTGTTTTCAACTCATATTCTGCCCTAATTTAAATTGCCACATAGGGCAACGGACAATACGACCACAAATAAAATGGCAACGGTTAATACAACGACAAATTTACAATGGCGCAGATAATAATTGTCTTACATATTCCAGATAATTTAAAATGCCACATGCAGCAAAGCCTGGAACACACGGGGCAAGAGAAGAAGGAAATTGCAGACAACGATCTGGGTCGCTACTGTCTCTACTCGTCGATGGATCGCCGGGCAGCGAAATCCACCAGCTCCTTCTTCAATTCCTCACGACTTTGCTTGAAAGCAGCCACGGATTCCTCCACCTCCTGCTTGCGCTCGATCCGGAGATTCCTCAAGCCACCCATCAGTTCCTTGACGACCGCTTTCAGCGTCATCTCCGAGGCACTTCTCTGCTCATGCAGCATCTTCCAGCCGGCGGCCTCCTCCTCCTTCTCGGTGACCAACTTGAGGCATTGCTGATCTTGAGCAGCTTCATCAAGCCGTCGACCTGCTCTTGCTCTGTAGTGATGCCAGCAAGAATGTCATCATCGCTGGTGAAGGACTTCAGGAACACCGGCTCGTCGCGATGGCCGACGCCGTGAATGCTCTTGTGAGAGCCCTCGCGTGCCCGTGAGAGCTCGTTCGAGGGCTCCGCGGCGCGGCAGGACATCTCTGCTATGGCTGCGGCTTCATGACGGGACCTCTCTAGTGCTTCCGCGGCCTTGGTCTATGCTGCCTGGTTATATGTCCACCCTAAACTCCTCCTACCGGTCATGGCGGAACGACTTGACAGAAAAAACCAGTTTTGTGGGTGATGAGGAGAGGAACTGTAAAGTAATTTTCGAGTGGGTATTTTTATAGCCCGATGCTAACTGTGAACACATATTAGTTTGATAGGTGTGAATAGATTTGCAATTACTTATTGTGTTGCAATCAGCAATGTGACGAGAAACAAGGTCAAAATTCATTGATGGCAAAAGGTTGACCACGTAGTTGCTCGCCGTTGAGGCGGCCACGGTGCACTCCGCTCTGGAGCCCTACGTGCTCTGCTTGCCCTTGAGGCAAAGTTACAATGGCAACGGCTAATAATTCTTAATAACTGTCTTACATATTCAGGATAATTTAAAATGCCAAATGCGGCAAGGCCCAGAACACTCACGACCTACATATGCATACAATTATAATAAAATATAATCTAAAATGCTGAGCTGGCGGCCTTCCGATGATGGTCTTCTCAGACTCCATGATCAGCATAGCACCCTTGGGGCCGTTCACTCCAACTGTCCCAACCCGCCTCTGCCTATGGAATTTGTAACACCCACGTCTCGGGCACGACTTAGAGGCATAGCTGCATGGTAGGTTTGTCGCAAGAGGGGTAATCTTCACACAATCCCATGTACTGAATAAGAAAGGGACAAAGAGTCGGTTTACAATCGTCACTTCACACAAATACAAGTTAAACATACATCATCCAGAGTACAATCAAGGTCCGTTTACGGAACCAAAATAAAAGAAGACAACCCCAAATGCTAGATTCCCGATCGTCCCAACTGGGCTCCACTACTAATCAATCGGAAACGACACAAAACAACGACCAAGATCTTAATCGATCTCCCACTTGAGCTCGTTTGCGTCACCTGCACTGGTATCATCGGCACCTGCAACTGTTTGGAAGTATCTGTGAGTCACGAGGACTCAGCAATCTCACACCCGTGAGATCAAGAGTTTTTAAGCTTATGGGTAGGATAGGGTAATGAGGTGGAGCTGCAGCAAGCATTAAGCAAATATGGTGGCTAACATATGCAAATAAGGGCGAGAAGAGAAGCAACGCAATGGTCGAGAAGCTAGAAGTGATCCTGAAACTACTTACGCACAACCATAACACAAGAACCGTGTTCACTTCTCGGACTCCGCCAAGAACAGACCATCATGGATACACACGCGGTTCATGCATTTTAATTAAGTAAGTGTCAAGTTCTCTACAACCGGACATTAACAAATTCCCATCTGCCACATAACAGCGGGCACGACTTTCGAAAGTTCAAACCCTGCAGGGGTATCCCAACTTAGCCCATCACAAGCTCTCATGATCAACGAAGGATATTCCTTCTCCCAAGAAGACCCAATCAGTCTTGGAATCCCGGTTACAAGTCATTTCGACAATGGTAAAACAAGACCAGCAAAGCCGCCCGATGTGCTGACAAATCCCGATAGGAGTCGCACGTATCTCGTTCTCAGGGCACACCGGATATGTCAAGCTACGAGTAAAACCAACCCTCATGTTGCCCCGAGGTGGCCGCGCAGGCTGCCTGTTTCGGACCAACACTCAGAGGAGCACTGGCCTGGGGGGTTAAAATAAAGATGACCCCCGGGCTCGCGAAAACCCAAGGGAAGGTTATAGGTTGTTCGGCAAATGTAAAACCAAGGTTGGGCCTTGCTGGAGGAGTTTTATTCAAAGCGAACTGTCAAGGGGTTCCCATAACACCCAACCACGTAAGGAACGCAAAATCAAGGAACATAACACCGGTATGACGGAAACTAGGGCGGCAAGAGTGGAACAAAACACCAGGCATAAGGCCTAGCCTTCCACCCTTTACCAAGTATATAGATGCGTTAATTAAATAAGATATATTATGCTATCCCAACTTAATCCATGTTCCCACATGGAACAAACTTCAGCTTCACATGCAACTAACAACGCTATAAGAGGGGCTGAGCAAAGCGGTAACTTAGCCAAACAACGGTTTGCTAGGAAAGGTGGGTTAAAGGCTTGACATGGCAATATGGGAGGTATGATATAACAAGTGGTAGGTAGCGCGACATAGTGATAGAACGAACAACTAGCAAGCAAAGATAGAAGTGATTTCAAGGGTATGGTCATCTTGCCTGAGATCCCGCAAGGAAGAAGAACGAGTCCATGAAGAAGACAAACAGACGAAGTCGAACGAATCCTCACAAATGCGACGTTATCAGAACTAACCCAAAGAAGCAACACCGGAAAGAAGCAAACAACATGGTAAACAACCATCACATAATCATGGCATGATGCATAACCAAGTAGATGCATGTCCGGTTTAATGAGGCATGGCATGGCAAAGTGCACAAGCAAAACTACAAGGTAAGTGGAGCT
Source organism: Triticum urartu (assembly GCF_056163025.1). NCBI lineage: Eukaryota > Viridiplantae > Streptophyta > Magnoliopsida > Poales > Poaceae > Triticum > Triticum urartu. Next base: position 195,809,650 of record NC_141874.1, on the reverse strand, counting down.
CAATATACAACGAGTTGCATATTGATGAAACACCACAACAATTATTTAGTTCTCTCCCGTTTAAGTACTCAAAAATACACTACTAGGGAAAAGCCTATACACAGAATTTTACCAGTAGCGCTGTACAAAATCAAGCGCTGCTGCTACTTAGTAGCAGTGCGCATAAATAAACCGCGCTACTGCTATGACTTTAGCAGTAGCGCGTACTAGCGAAAAGCGCTGCTGCTACGTTTGAACTGGGCGCACATGGCTAGCCCAACCTAGCAGTAGCGCGTATAATGGCCCAGCACTACTACTAATCTCCATAGCTGCAGCGCGCTTAGGTGTAAAGCGCTGCTGCTAACGGAAATAAAATAAAGTGAAAAACAAGTAGAAAAGTAAATGAAAATGAAAGAAATAGGAAAAGGAGAAAGGGAAAAAATAAAATGTAAAGAAAAATAAAAGAAAAAATGGAAAAAAGGAGAAAGGAAAAGCAGTAGCGGGTTCTGCAGAAAATCGCTATAGCTGCAGCGTGTATTCCAGAACGCGCTATAGCTAACATAGCAGTAGCGCCCTTTCTGGAATGCGCTACTGGTACTTCTGACATAACCACGCGGTTCGTCCTTCCCCACGGCCACTTCATCCCCTAAATCAACTCCACTCTCGCCGCCGCCGTCGCCCCTCGGCCGCCGCGCGCTCTCCCCACGCCGCCCCCGACCCCAGATTCAACGCCGGCCCCGCCCCCGACCTCAACGCCACCCGGGACGCCGCCCCCGACCTCAATGCCGCCCCGGAGCCCCGACCCCGACCTCGACGCCGCCTGCCCCTCCCTCGTCGCAGGCACCCGAGGTGAGCACTCCTGCTCCTCCCTCTCCCCTACCTCTGCCTAGGGTTTCTACCTCCATCAAATTAGTTAGGGTGGAAACGAATCGGATGCGGATGCGGCTCAAATGAGTTACGGCTCATGTAAAGGTGGAAACGAATCAAATTTCTAAGATGAATCATAAAACGAGTAAAATTTGACCACTTATTTCACTTTATAGTTAGATAATTGGAATATCCGCTACCACTTTCCACCCCTATAGGTTCATCAAATTAGATGGTAATTAGGGCATTAGTTCTTAGGTACTAATTAGTTAGTAAGAACTAGGTACTAATTAGGTACTAGAATGTTTTTATTTATAGTAAGTTTATTTTTAGTAAGAACTAGTTGAATTAATAGAACTAGTTAGTAAGAACTTGTTGCTATTTTTTTAGTTAAAGCAATTTTCCCGCATCGACGTGGACGATGCCTATCCCGCATCCACGTTGTCGATTCGGCGGAGGACGACACCTGCTTGACCAGATGGGACATGTCCGGGACTGGGCTCCGCTGGGGTGGTACTGGGAGGCGCTACCTGCCGGGGGGCGCAGGTTGGTGAGGAGCCAGCCTGTCATTGACCCGAACCTTCTTTGGTGGCGGTCGCGTGGGCCAGTGATGGTCCAGAGGCTCGAGGACTCCGCGGAGGTGGTGCGTCACCGTGTCAGTGAGGAGGACGCGCACGTCCGTCGCTACTTGTTTGCGTTGGAGCACAGGTTCTCTAATACCTGGCAGGTTCTCCAGGGATCTCACTGGAGCTATGATCCCATGATGGTTCCTTCTCTGTGGGTGTCCACCGCCCGCGCCGATACCCATCGTGTGCTAGGGTTTTAGTTGTACTAGTGATATTATATGTATGACACTATTCGGGATGTATTAGTGATAATATTCGACGATGTACGGACGCATGAGATGATTTACTTTTGCCTATTGAATGCATGCTAATTTGAGTCTTATAAGATATTTTGAAATGTATATCTTGTGTTGCTCAATATCCAAGTGGCCGGTCATGTTTGCAGGTTACACCTCCGAGTGGCCTATGTTTTGCCGGAGTGTTGATTCATTTCCGTTCCGGCAAATTTCAGGCGCTCGATATATCCTATTTTAGCAAAGGTCATGCCGGATTTTTCCGTGAATTTTGGCATGACTTTTGACAGAATATGTAGGAAATATCGAGTGCCCCGGATTTGTGTGTTGAGTATCCTGGTAATTGTCTTCTATCGATTTTCAATTAATGTTTTAACTATGAACATAGGAAATGTCTGACGACAAAAAGGATTTCGGTATTTGCAAATACTGCGAAGATGAGCGCGGCCTGTGCGACGGAATCTTCCTAGATGATGATAGGCGCTTCAGTATCAAGCTGGACGAGAACTTCAAGTGGATACAATAAGTCACAACGACAAGTCTTTTTTCGTAATTAAGCATGACATCTGCTTCATTTGCTTCAACTTTTATTTTTTTACTATTCTACTAGCGTATCCCCTGCCATGCAAGAGTTTTTGTATTGGATAAGATAGGTTTCAGTCATACTATGGAGGTAAAGAAAGTTTATTTGAAGACCGAGCATGGTTATATTTTCCATGCAAAATTATACAATTCAGACGACTACACCTATTTTGGATGCAAAACATGGCGAGCACTATGCAAGACTTATGCATTTCAGCCTGATATGGTTATCACCTTTGATATTCGTCCGGAAGATGATATTGAAGGTAGTACCGACATCTGGGTCGATGTGTAGATGCCTCCAGTTACACCAAAATGTAAGCTTCTCAACCATTTTTATGTCTTTGATATTGTTTATTCAAAACTAGTTGACAACTAATTTGTATTGTCAGCTTATTTCGGTGCAAGAAAACATGTCCAGCGCTTGGTAGACAGGACCTACTACTGTCCCGGGGCTGAACTAAACCGCGAGGAGCTAAGTCATTATGTTTCATGGCTTGAGGATCTTGATACTGTCAAGACAAATTTTCTTCCTGGACTTAGAAATCTTAGTACTGAAAACATGCGACCTATAGTGTTCGTCATGAACTACGGTCACATCTATTTTGGAAGGATGGTAAGATTTTTACTATTTGTCCTCAGTGCATATTTTCCATACATTATTTGTGAAGCTAAACTTCATTGCTAAGTATGTGACCATACGATGTTCTTCAACAGGGACTCCCGATGATTGTTGTGCCTTATGGGATCGAGACTAAAGGTACCATGAGTATTATTAGCTTACGGCCAAGATATCCTACATGTTACTTTAGTGCATTCAAGATCAGCGATGAATGCTTAATAGTGCAAGACTGGACCAGATATGTGATGGGGGAGCGCAGACAAGTACTAGGGGGCAGCAAACAGATGTGCTACCCAAAATTAGGAGACAGGTTCATCTGCATGCTCCAACTTGATCAAGGAGGAGAGCTACACATGTTTTATGTTGTTTTACCTAAGAGAGAGCAGCAGGAGTGATTAGCTAGAAATGAGTTTGAGGATGATGATGTGCTACACTATTACTATGATGATAAAATAGCTAGTGTTGGTGGTAATGACTGATGATTATTATTAGCTAGTGTTAATGGTGATTAAATAAATATTGTTGGTGCTAATGATTATGATGATGATTAAATAGCTTGTGCTGGCGGATTAGATTCAAGTGGAGGCAACATGTGGTGCACATCGAAAGTACTACTAGTCCAAACTAGATCAAGTTTGGATTAGTAGTATACTTTTGACATGCACCACATATTGCCTCCACTTGAACCTAATCCACCTTCATTTGACACACTTGTACCAATATTTGTATGATGGCGCATAAATACACTAAAAATAAAAAAATAAAAAAACAATACTAGTAGCGATGGAAAGAAAACACGCTGCCAGTAGTTACATTAGCAGCAGCGTGGGAGTGAACAAGCACTGCAGCTATTTGTCCTACCAGTAGCGCGTGCGGCACGCGTTACTGCTAAGCAATAGCTGTAACACCTTATTAGTAGCGCGCCTACCCGCACTACTAGTGAGCACAAAACCAACGCTACTGCTAGGGTTTTCCCTAGTAGTGATATTAAATGTTGGTTAGCATGGCAAGGGGTGAAGCATAATACAACTACTTAACTAGGCGAGTTTAATTGAGGCCGGAACAACAAACAACAAGTCCGGAAAATCCTCATGTGCAATTTATGGATTTGGTACTGTTCTGCCCTAAACCATATTTTAGAGTTTTTAAAAATGAAAGATGAGTGCACGATGTTAAACTAGGCATTTTTCTACCCCATTTACATATAAATATTATTAAATTTGGAGCTACGGTTATTTAGTTATGAAATAAAGCATTTTAGCATGGCATTTGAGCAAATTTAAACAAACAGCAATTTAAACATTTTAAAGGTGGATGAAAATGTCATATTGTGAAACTAGATAAAAATCTAAGCATTTTTCATATATGAAGTTTTTACAAAAGATGCATAGTCTTTTCTGTAAAACAGCGTTCTCTGGATAAATAGGCAAAATCGTAGAACCCAAAAATAACCTATACGGGATGAAATAGAGGCTGGCCCAACATGCACAGGGAAGCTGGGGGGGCTGCTCACCCATGGGCCAAGCCCAAGTTTGTGAGGAGGGAGGTCGAGGCCGGCTGGCTTCAACTGGGCCATGAGGCGCTGCAGTCCAGCGATGACAAATCAACGCGAGCGCTGACGGGGTAGGAACGGGCGAGCGGGAAAGCGGGCACCTCGTCCACGCTGGCGCTGGACCAGTCAACGCGGGGCGGTGCGGCGCTGGAACAGAGCTCCGACGAGCGGGCGAATGGGCGGCAAGGCGCGGGACTTGGCGTGGAGCGGTGACGGAGCTTGCGGCAGTGAGTGTGCAGGGAAGGCCGGTGATGAGCAGTCTCTGATGGAGCCGCGAAGGACTTGGGCGCGACGTTGGAGGCGCGCTGTTGCGTTCGGAGCAAGGAGCTCGGGAGGAGCGGTTGGTGCGGGAAGCGACGATGGCGGCAGCAGAAACTCCGGCATGATGACAGGGAGGACTGCAGGAGGTGGTGAGGTGGCGGGGTTGGCCTGCAGGTGGCCGAAGGCTGGCCGGGGTGGCCTGGTTCAGCGAGGTTGAAGACGGTGCAGGCGAGTAGCTCCTCACGCAACGGCGCTGTTACAGAGAACAGAGAGAGAGAGAGAGAATAGAGTGAGACAGAGGGAGCAGCAAGGGAGACGAAGGAAAGAAGATAGGGGCGCGAGACAGGGCCTGGTGTCGTCGGGTTGGTCGCCGACGTGAGGAGGTAGGGAGTGGGGGCCTCGGGTGCTGCTGATGTTCGCCGGCAACGGTTGGATCGGGATGGGCCTTGCTCCGACGAGATGCGTGCAGAGGAGGCGGGGGTCGAGAGGCGCGGGAGGTGACGAGGCGGCGGGAGCTCTCTCGATCCCTTCGGGGATCAAAGCAGGAGGAGGGGGGCTCGCTGGTTGGTCCGAGATGTATCCCGAGGAACTAGGTGGAGTGGCGGCGGGGTGGAGGTATGGATGGGACAGCCATCCTAGATTTTAGGCCGGACTGCGATATATATATATATATATATATATATATATATATATATATATATATATATATTAGATGGTAGGTAGGAGGGAGTTTGGGGCAATCTAAACCCTCCGATCATAATCGGGCGGCGGAGAAATAAATAGAAGGGAGTCTAAAATAAGAAAACAGAGACGTTTTATAGACGTTAGGGGATGATCTGAATCCAACGGTGACGACTGCCCGGGTCAGGTCCGGGACAGCTTTCGGATGCGCACGCGAGGAGGGCCGTGGGCTGACAAGACAGGTTAGGTTGGCCTGGCGGTGAGTGGTAGTGGGCTGTGCAGAAAGTCTTGGCCTGAGAGAAGAGAAGAGAGAAACCCAGCGACTGTTTCCGGAGACCGAAAACGTCCGACGATAGACCGACTATATTGCTGCTATAGTTATCCGTTGGGGCGTCAAACGGACTCCGAATGTGATGAAACTTGGGAGGCGACCTACTGACAACATAACAACACCGCATGCCAACTTTCAACCCATTCCGAGGTCATTTTCCGGCCACTTATAAAATAATATTTCGGAGGCGCCGCTGGCGCGTGCAAGTGTGTCTGGGCTCGGCACGGACAACGGAAGGTACGGGAAGACCAGGACGGATGCAAGTTTTGAAAACATGATGATGCAATGCACATGATGACATGGCAAGATGCAACTCGCAAGAAAATTACAAGGCAACAACAACAAATAGCTGGAAGACACCTGACACAACGGTCTCGGGGCGTTACAACACTCCACCACTACAAGAGGATCTCGTCCTGAGATCTAGGATGGCACCGGAGAGAAAACGGAAGAGGAAGAGAAGAGGTAAAACTAAGTTGCTTCTTTGACAAAAGAGTGAAACCAAAGAACCTTGGGAGGTTGAACAAATTGAAAGAAAGAATACAACAAAGATGAACAAAGTTGAAAACACTCCGCTAGAAGGGAGGAACAAGGAACATTATGTGAACCTTGGAGGTTGCAAAGCTATTGAATGACGAGCACAAAGGACAAGAAGGAATTAAAACCACTCTGGTAGAAGCAAGATAAAAAACAAACAAGGAAGAACAAATTCAAACAGCACCCCCATTGAAAAGAGATACAAGACTTGATAAGATGAAAAGAACTTGAGTAGAGGACACAACACTCCAGTTAAAACAAGATAGAGAAGGAATAAGGCTGATATAATTTGGAGAACACTCTGACTGTAAATGGAAGGAATAGAACATGAATTTGACAAGATGAGAGGATACTTGATGACATCAACAACACACTGCCTCCGAAACTATTGAAAGAATGGCACAAGGGGTAAGAAATATTTCAGATGGCACTCTAGTTGAGAAAGGAGGCCAAACATGATAAGATGAGAGAACTTGAAAAGATGGCACGACACTCCGGTTGAATGGATAAGCACGAAAAGAACATGGTCCTCACAACCCGAGATGATGAGAAGAGAGCAACATCACAATGCCTCCGGAAGAAAGAATATAAAATAGCTCATTGGGATGAAAGAACGTAGAAGAAAATGCCCAATTCTACCACAAATGAGCTTGGAGAACACCCTTCCAAGAAGGTTATAACGGAATTGTTGGAAAACCAATAACGAAACGAATAAGCTTGTAGTGGGCTTATGGAAACATCTCAACATTATAAGGTGACAAACGGCCACTAAAGGAAGCCATTGATTTGAGTGAGAGCACCAAGGCGATGAAAAACTTCTTTCACCAAGAGGATAGGAGAAAACTTGGATCATTGATAAGCACCATAATAGCAACATTCCTTAGGGAAGGCTTTAGGTGAAACATAACACAAGATAACTCCAATGAAGAGATTGGTGGATTTAAAATATCTCATTCTTAACAAGTGTTGAATCATGACATACGAAGGGAAATTGTCAAGAGTAACATAACACCACCTCAAAAGATAAGATAGGAAGAACTGCACTAAGGAATGCAAGATGAAGAATGCTTAAACTCCTCAAAACAAGGCTTGGGTTGAACAACATGTTTACTTCAGAGTACAACTTGGCGGATCTTAACTTCGAGAGAAACCTTTAGGACAATTGAAGAATGAAAGGAATCCTTGACGGACCACCATCAAGAAACTCTTGAAGAGCTCTGGATAGACAAAAGAAGGTCGCAAGGAAAAGAAGCTTGAAAAGAATAAGATGAATCCTTGCATTGATTAGATGGAGGTTCGCGATGATATAACCGAGAAAAACTTGAAACTCTGGAAAGAAAAGATGAAGCATCTGGAACCGAGAATGTGACATGATGAACAACTCTGGAAAGAAGAAATTAGATCACTTGGAAGAAACAATAATAAGAATTACATTATGCGTATTTCACCAATTTAAATTGATGACAAGCAACGGATTTGGCATACTGCTTACTCTCATTGAAAGAATTAAGATAGATATAGCGCAAACTTGAGGAAGGTCTTCAACGATCCACTTGTAGGCTTGGAAAGAACGAATGAATTAATATGATAACCATGGAAGAGAACTCTTGAACGAACCACCGTAAGAATTGAAAAAGAACAAAGAAAAATAAAATAAATTAACACCGGGAAGAATTATAAAAAGAACGAAGATCCTTGAGAGAAAATAAATACATGAGACCGAATAGATCACGAGCTGATTAGAGAATACTTGAATGATGCACCAGTAAGATTTGGAGAAATGTGAGCTGAAAGCTGGAATGAATACTTCTGAGATGATGGGCTTCGGAGAATCAAACTGAAAAGACTCATGACTTCCTCCCGATGGGTGAAAAGCATTCTCACAAATCGAAAACAATTATGAGAGGATGGCATAAAGCTTGAACTATGCATCTCTGAGAGAATGGATAAGACTTGGAGGAAAAACTCTTTTTCGGTCTTTAGATGTTGAGAATGATGATGAGAAACACCACCATGAATTGTTGAGATACTCCGGGATGAAAAATTAGAAAGGTTGAACCAATGATGAAAAGAGTTTTAAAGATCTTGAAGAAAGACATTTGACTGATGACAAATCATTCTTACGTCAAACTTTGAAATGAATTTGAGAATACTCCGGAAAAAGAAGAGTCAGGTAAGATCCTGGGAAAAGACGTGTGGGTTAGGGCCCACTCAAAAGATACACCGCTGAACGATTCAAAAGAGAGATTGTGCCGATTGAATTAAATGGCTTGAATGAGATTACAAACTCGAAAGAACATGAACGAATGCAGAGTGGAAACACGAATCTTCGATATATCTTCAGCACTCCGAAACAAATGAATAGTGAGAGGTGAATAAATAAGAGAGTCTTCGATAAGAACTTCGAAGATGGAAAGCATGTGAACCAATGAAAATGATATGATCAACACCGAAAGCTTGATTTGAATCCACCGGAGAAGATAAAAGAAACAAAGAATGACGAACTTGTAGAGTAGCTTCATGAGAAGCATCGGGTAAGAACGTTGAAGGAAAAGAATGAAGAGACTTCACATGAATAAAATGGATACTTGATTAAGGTATTTGAGTCCTTGAAGAACAAAAAGGGTGGGAGGGCGGAAAACAAAGGAAACTTGGGGCAGAAGGAATGGATACCATTGAGAAAACTTAGAATTGATCTAGCTAATATTGAAAATGATCAGATCCACTTGAAGAGAAACACGCCGGTTGAAAAAGAATTGGCATGACCAACTCGATGATCGAAAAGGATTAGCACTCCCTTAGAAATATGAGAACACCGCTTAGAAAGAGGCATGGAATCAACATTAACTTTGAAGCAACTCGAATACCACAAACCAAAACAGAAACAAAGGATTGGCTTGAAGAATAAGCCGGAACAAACATATGATAGTTCCCATGTTGTATGATGTGTCTGCTGGAAGGATATCCTACGTGATACTTGAATTCCCACTTATAAACTCCCGAAACTTTCTGGTTATGTAATCAGGTGTTGGGGATATAGGGGAAGCATAATATCTCACCCAAACTAACAATACCTACATCCAGCTGTATCCATCCTTCAACACATAACCAAGAAACCTTCGGAAATCATGTACCTCAACCTTCGAAAAGCATCCATTATACGAGTTATGGCAATACTCCCGAACTCCCGCCCCAGTACTGGGTGGCGTCAAGGTTATCTCACTAACAATTGCATAAAAGAGATTTTCGATGTCGGCAAACTCAGGTATTCCAGAACTTCAACGATAAAATTGTGACGACAACACCTCGGAGCTCAACTCCCCGGGAAACTGTCACAACTCCTAAATATCAGGAGGCACCAAGAACAATGTTCTCGTCACAAGACTATCGGAAGGATTCCAAGATACCCGCGTGATCCTAAAAAAAGAATTTCGTGAAATTTGATTTGAGGAGAGTCAAAACTTCTATGTCTGGAGGCCTCACCAGAGCGATGAAGGGACTGAGGAGTAAAAAGAATCCTACTCTCCGATATATATAATCCTAAGACTCAAAACATTTTGTTCTAGACTCAACAACGTCAGTGATTCGATCAAGCAGGGGGCTCCTAAGTCGGGGAAGGATCTAATACTAACTTGTAACACCCACAATGCGGCTATATCTCCCACGTGTCGGGGCACGACTTAGAGGCATAGCCGCATGGTAGGTTTGTCGCAAGAGTGGTAATCTTCACACAATCCCATGTACAGAATAAGAAAGGGATAAAGAGTTGGCTTACAATCGCTACTTCACACAAATACAAGTTAAACATACATCATCCAGAGTACAATCAAGGTCCGACTACGGAATCAAAATAAAAGAAGACAACTCCAAATGCTAGATCCCCGATCGTCCCAACAGGGCTCCACTACTAATCAACCAGAAATGACACAAAAGAATGACCAAGATCTTCATCGAGCTCCCACTTGAGCTCGGTTGCGTCACCTGCACTGGTATCATTGGCACCTGCAACTGTTTGGAAGTATCTGTGAGTCATGATGACTCAGCAATCTCACACCCGCGATATCAAGACTATTTAAGCTTATGGGTGGGATAGGGTAATGAGGTGGAGTTGCAGCAAGCATTAAGCAAATATGGTGGCTAACATACGCAAATAAGAGCGAGAAGAGAAGCAACGCAACGGTCGAGAAGCTAGAAGTGATCAAGAAGTGATCCTGAAACTACTTACGCACAACCATAACACAAGAACCGTGTTCACTTCCCATACTCCGCCAAGAAGAGACCATCATGACTACACACGCGGTTGATGCATTTTAATTAAGTAAGTGTGAAGTTCTCTACAACCGGGCATTAACAAATTCCCATCTGCCACATAACCGTGGGCACGGCTTTCGAAAGTTCAAACCCTGCAGTGGTGTCCCAACTTAGCCCATCACAAGCTCTCATGGTCACGAAGGATATTCCTTCTCCCGAGAAGACCCGATCAGTCTCGGAATCCCGGTAAAACAAGACCAGCAAAGTCGCCCGATGTGCTGACAAATCCCGATAGGAGTCGCACGTATCTCGTTCTCAGGGCACACCGTATAGGTCAAGCTACGAGTAAAACCAACCCTCAAGTTGCCCTGAGGTGGCCCCGCAGGCTGCCCATTTCGGACCAACACTCAGAGGAGCACTGACCCGGGGGGGGGGGGGGCGGGGGGTTAAAATAAAGATGACCCTTGGGCTCGCAAAAACCCAAGGGAAGGTTATAGGTTGTTCAGCAAATGTAAAACCAAGGTTGGGCCTTGCTCGAGGAGTTTTATTCAAAGCAAACTATCAAGGGGTTCCCATAACACCTAATCGCGTAAGGAATGAAAAATCAAGGAACATAACACCGGTATGACGGAAACTAGGGTGGCAAGAGTGGAACAAAACACCAAGCATAAGGCCGAGCCTTCCACCCTTTACCAAGTATATAGATGCATTAATTAAATAAGATATATTATGCTATCCCATAATATCCATGTTCCCACATGGAACAAACTTCAGCTTCCCCTGCAACTAACAATGCTATAAGAGGGGCTGAGCAAAGCGGTAACTTAGCCAAACAATGGTTTGCTAGGAAAGGTGGGTTAGTGGCTTGACATGGCAATATGGGAGGCATGATATAACAAGTGGTAGGTAGCGTGACATAGCGATAGAACGAACAACTAGCAAGAAAAGATAGAAGTGATTTCGAGGGTATGGTCATCTTGCCTGAGATCCCGCAAGGAAGAAGAACGAGTCCATGAAGAAGAAAAATGGACGAGGTCGAACGAATCCTCACAAACGCGACGTTATCGGAACTAACTCAAAGAAGCAACACTGAAAAGAAGCAAACAACATGGTAAACAACCATCACATAATCATGGCATGATGCACAACCAAGTATGATGCATGTCCGGCTTAATGAGGCATGGCATGGCAAAGTGCACAAGCGAAACTACAAGTTAATTGGAGCTCAATATGCAACGAGTTGCATATTGACGAAACACAACAACAATTATTTAGTTCTCTCCCGTTAAGTACTCAACAGCATTAAATGTTGGTTAGCTTGGCAAGGGGTGAAACATAATAAAACTAGTTAACTAGGCAAGTTTAAATGAGGCCAGAACAACAAACAACAAGTCCAGAAAATCCTCATATGCAATTTATGGATTTGGTACAGTTCTGCCCTAAACCATATTTTTGAGTTGTTAAACATGCAAGATGAGTGCACCATGTTAAACTAGGCATTTTTCTACCCCATTTACATATAAAGATTATTAAATTTGGAGCTACGATTATTTAGTTATGAAATAAAGCATTTTAGCATGGCATTTGAGAAAATTTAAACAAACAGCAATTTAAACATTTTAAACATGGATGAAAATGGCATATTGTGAAACTATAAAAAATCTAAGCATTTTTCATATATGAAGTTTTTACAAAAGATGCATAGTTTGTGAGATATTAAATGTATGAACATGAGGGTCTTTTCTGTAAAACAACGTTCTCTGGAGAAATAGACAAAATCGCGGAACCCAAAAAAAGCCTATACGGGCTGAAACAGAGGCTGGCCCAACATGCACAGGGAAGCTGGGGGGGCTACTCACCCATGGGCCAAGCCCAAGTTTGCGAGGAGGGAGGTCGAGGTCGGCTGGCTTCGACTAGGCCTTGAGGCGCTGCAGTCCAACGACGACAAATCAACATGAGCGCTGGCGGGGAAGGAACAGGCGAGCGGGCGGGCAAGCAGGCACGGTTGGATCGGGATGGGCCTTGCTCCGGTGAGATGCGTGCAGAGGAGGCGGGGGTTGAGAGGCGCGAGAGGTGATGAGGCGGCGGCAGCTCTCTCGATCCCTTCGGGGATCAAAGCAGGAGCAGTGGGCTCGCTGGTTGGTCCGGGATGGATCCTGAGGTACCAGGTGGAATGGCGGCGGGGAGGAGGTATGGATGGGACAGCCATCCTAGATTCTAGGGCTGGACTGCTATATATACTAGATGGTAGGTAGGAGGGAGTTTGGGGCAATCTAAACACTCCGATTGTAATTGGGCGGCGGAGAAATAAATAGAAGGGAGTCTAAAATAAGAAAACAGAGACGTTTTATAGACGTTAGGGGATGATCTGAATCCAACGGCGACGACTCCCCGTGTCAGGTCCGGGATAGCTTCCGGATGCGCGCGCGAGGAGGGCTGCGGGAAGATAAGAGAGGTCAGGTTGGCCTGGCGGTGAGTGGTAGTGGGCTGTGCAGAAAGCCTTGGGTTGAGAGAAGAGAAGAGAGAGACCTGGTGACTGTTTCTGGAGACTGAAAACGTCCGATGATAGACCGACTATATTGCAGCTATAGTTATCCGTTGGGGTGTCAAATGGACTCCAAATGCGATGGAACTTGGCAGGCGACCTACTGACAACATAACAACACCGCATGCCAACTTTCAACCCATTCTGAGAACATTTTCCAGCCACTTATAAAATAATATTTCAGAGGTGCTGCGGGAGCGTGCTAGTGTGTCCGGGCTCAGCACAGACAACGGAAGGTACGAGAAGACCGGGACGATGCAAGTTTTGAGAACATGATGATGCAATGCGAATGATAACTTCGAAAAATGGAACACGCAAGAAAATGACAAGGCAACAACAACGAATAACTGGGAGAGACCTGGCACAACGGTCTCGGGGCGTTACAGAGCTGCTGGCGCTGGGAGGCTCTTGGGGCTGCTAGGCCTCTTCCAGAAGAGCTTGACAGCGTGCAATCTCGCACATGACAACTCCACGGAACCACTCCATTTCTATGTCTATGGCCTGGTAGCAAATTCCGTCGATCACCTCCATCCTCAAGATATCACGTTGGCGATGTTCTACTTCGTCGGGGACGTCAACTCCACCAAGGATGCGCTCGAGCCTGGCCACCACATCATCGAGATCGAGGTTGACACGACCGCTGCGGGCAATGATGAAGCTGCAGGCTGCCTTTGTCTTGATTGAACCACAGAGTTCCTCTGGCCATTCCTTGTGGGGCATTTGTCAGATTTTGGGATCCTGGAAAACCCTTGAGGTTTGAACACTGGGGTGCACACAAAGATCTCTCCCCTCTCTAGCTCTCACACTCCATAATCTCACGGCCTAGCTCGACAAACCCAAAGAACGAGAGACACAAGATTTATATTGGTTCAGGCCACCTTTGTGGTGCAATATCCTACTCCAGTGTGGTATGGTGGATTGCCTCTTGGGCTGAGGATGAATAGTTATAGGGGAATAAGGGCCTCCTGAGGAGAGATGTTCTTGTGCTTGGTGAACTTGTGTGGTTCGGGATGATCCGGGTCCGATAAGATCTTCCCACTATGGTGGTGGCTAGTCCTATTTATAGAGGCCCTGGTCCTCTTCCCAAATATTGAGTGGGAAGGGATCCCACAACAGCCAAATTCGAAGGGAGACAACTAGTACAAGTTATCCTGGCAAAAGTAGTCTTCGCCTGCCAAAGGCTTAGGTGGTGACACTGTCTTGGGCTCCACGGTGACCTCCGTCCTGCTGTCCTGTTGTCTTGGTCTTGTTGCACCGATATGGAAACCTTTGCCTGATGCCTCAGGACTCCTCGCCTGCACTTGCCTCTTTAGGACCAAAGAGGAAACAAGGACACTGAACGCGCTGGCACCCGCCTCGCGCCCGCCTGGCTCCAGTCGTCATGGCTTGCATCAGAGGAACTTCGCGAGGTGTCCCTTGCCTTGATTTCACCGCCCCTCGCGAGCCAGCCTAGTGAGACCGCCCCTGAGGAGGTCTTGCATCGTCCGCCCCGCGAGGCTTGGACCCTCGTGAGGGTTGAGGGAGTCCTGGATTAGGGGGTCTCCGGACAGCCGGACTATATTGGCCGGACTGTTGGACTATGAAGATACAAGATTGAAGACTTCGTCCCGTGTCCGGATGGGACTTTCCATGGCCTCGAAGGCAAGCTAGGCAATACGGATATGTAGATCTCCTCCCTTGTAACCGACCTTGTGTAACCCCAGCCCCCTCCGGTGTCTATATAAACCGGAGGGTTTAGTCCGTAGGATAACAGACAATCATACCATAGGCTAGCTTCTAGGGTTTAGCCTCTACGATCTCGTGGTAGATCAACTCTTGTAATACTCATATCATCAAGAACAATCAAGCAGGACGTAGGGTATTACCTCCATCAAGAGGGCCTGAACCTGGGTAAACATCATGTCCCCTGCCTCCTGTTACCATCCGCCTTAGACGCACAGTTCGGGACCCCCTACCCGAGATCTGCTGGTTTTGACACCGACATTGGTGCTTTCATTGAGAGTTCCACTGTGTCGTCATCATAAGGAAGGATGGCTCGTCTCGTTGTCAAGGAGAACATCACCTCTAGGGGAGCCCTGGCTATAGGTCAAACTCTCCGACTGGGCGGCTTCGTCATGACCGCCCGGACGGCCGCTGTGCCGACGATGACTTCTCGGGTCATCGAAAATAGCCTCCACATCGGCTCAAAATTCACCGAGCAGATGGATCCAATGGAGCTCTCCTCTTTGAACGAGCTCTTGGATCGCATCGCCGCTGTGGGAGTCGCTACGGACTACGATCGGATTGGGCTTAAACCCGACCAAAGGGAGATTAACTCTCCGCCGGTCACCCATCAGATAGCGGTGGTGGAGGAGCGATGTAGCGATTCTCCCTCTATCCTGAGGACGAACTATGTCCGGATTCTCGAGCTCTCCGAGCCAGATACCCGCTTATGGGAGCACATCGCCCTAACCCTGAACCTAGAATCAGGCCGCATATCGAACCTGCGGGGCAACATCCCGGAGCCCGAACTTCCAAGATTGGAAACTCCCCCGCCCCGTGGTCTCAGATTGGGTCAAGGTCTGGACTTAAATCCACCCACCCACCTAGATACAAACGATCTTTCCCACATTAGGCAAGAGCCCCAAGAAATAGTACATCACTATTAGGCCAGATTCCTCCTTGTAATGAACAAGGTCAAGGACTGTCGCGAGGAAGACACAATTTCGTTCTTTTGCAACAATTGCACGGACAAGGGAATACTCAACGCCATAAGTCACCATGACATAGCACACTTAGCTGACTTGGTGGCCATAGTACGGAACTACTACGCGATGGAAAGCGCCTGGAAAACCCAAACAAAATTTTGGGATAATCTGGCTCTGATGAAACCCCCAGTCCGAACTAAAAGGGGGCACTCTCATAAGTCGCCCGACTCAATTACAAAGAAGCAAAAGCACACTACAGGGCATGGAACCGTATTAGAGGGATGGCTCAACGGGCCCTGCAAAATTCATAGTACAATAGATACCATATCAACACACAGCCTTAGAGCATGTTGGGTACTCCGGCAGGTGGCCAAGAGCGATGAGGATCTCCTCATCCAAAATACCTCAGAGCACCTTCCCGTGGATAACAATACAGTATTAACAGTCTTCCTGGGCTCTGTCACAGTTGACTATCCCAACTGACCTCAAGCAAATCCAGAAGTTAACTGGATGTGTGGCGGCATTAAGCCGCTTTATCTCCCGATTAGGAGAAAAGGCACTCCCCCTTTATCGCCTTCTTCGGCGCACCAAACACTTCGAGTTGCCGGACGCAGCCATGGCCGGATTGGAAGAAATAAAAGCCATCCTGGCCACCAACCCAATCTTAGCCGCACCAAATGTCGGCGAACCAATGTTGTTATATATAGCGGCAACTCACCAAGTTGTAAGTGCAGTGCTCGTCATCGAACGAGAGACAGACGGACATAAATTCCCGCTTCAAAATCCAGTATATTATGTATCCACCGTCCTCACTCCCTGCAAATCACGGTACCCACATTATCAAAAGATAGCATACGCAGTATTCATGGTATCCCGGAAATTACGACACTACTTTCAAGAGTGTTCAATTACGATGGCCTCCGAAGTACCACTCAACTACATAATAAACAACCGTGATGCCACGGGCCGGATTTCCAAATGGGCTATCGACTATCGAGCTCCTCCCGTTCGACATAACATATAAACCACGGCGAGCCATTAAGTCGCAAGTACTGGCCGATTTCGTAACCGAATGGACAGAAGCCGAACTCCCTAAAGAGTACGGCGCATACTCCAATTGGATCATGCACTTCGATGGCTCTAAAATGCTGGCTGGTCTGGGGGCTGGCGTTGTCCTGACGTCCCTCACCGGAGATACAGTGCAATACGTACTCCAAATACTATATATAGACTCCAATAACGCAGCCGAATATGAGGCCCTGTTACACGGTCTCCGGATGGCAGTTTCCATGAGCATTCAACGCCTGGAGGTGCGTCGGGACTCAAACCTCGCTGTCGGATTCTGGGTTCCGGCAGACCCTTAAGGTTCGAACTCTGGGGTGCGCATGGAGAACTTTCCACTACCGACTCACACTTTTATGGATCGTAAGAAATCTAGGCTGGAAAGAAGAACACACAGGGGACACGAGGTTTATACTGGTTTGGGCCACCGATGTGGTGTAATATCCTACTCCAGTGTGTGGTGGATTGCCTTAGGGGCTGATGATGAACAATACAGTGGGAAGAACGGCCTCGCGAGAGGTGTTCTTGAGCTGGTGTGGTATGTTCTACTTGGTCCGTATCCCCTTCCCTCTATGGTGGCTATTCCTACTTATAGAGGCCCTCTTCCTCTTCCCAAAATGTGAGCGGGAAGGGCGCCAACAATTGGCCATTTTGAAGGGGAACATCTAGTATAAGTTATCCTAACCAAAGGTGGTCTTCGGCTGCCAAAAGCACTGGTGATGACGCCGTCTTGGGCTCCACGATGACCTCCGTCCTGCCGCTCTGCTGGTCTTGGTCTCGTTGCATCAGAATGGTAACCTTTGCCTGATGCCTTGGACTATGCTTGTTCCCTTTGCACCGAAGCGGAAACAAGGACACTGCACAGGCCAGTGCCCGCCTGGCGCCCGCTTGATCTCGATCGTCATGGCTTGCGTCACGGGCTCCTCGCAAGGTGCCCCTGCCTTGATCTCTCCGCCTCCTTGTGAGCCTGCCTAATGAGGTTGCTCCTGAGGAAGCTTCCTGTCGTCCGCCCCGTAGGGCTTGGCCCCTCGCGCGGGTCTTGAGTTTGAGCTGATGAAGCCGGGCCGCACTGGGCCCCCACTCGAGCCACGCCGCAGGCCGCAGGCAGGCAAGTCTGGGGACCCCCGTTCGCAGAACGCCGACAGTAGCCCCCGGGCCCGAGGCGCGCCCGGGCTGGGCCTAGCAAAGAAGCGAAGGGGCATGCGCGAAGCGCCGCGGGCCCCAATAGCCTGTCGCCTTGGGCACCGCGTGGCGACAGATTGGTCGTGGGCGTATGCGCTTCCCCATGATGCCTCGGCAACCGCACGACTTGGCAAGTCCCTACATGCAGAGAAATGGGTCATGATTACCTGCGATCGTGGTGGTCGGCGGTTGGCCTTCTCCAGCTATAAGTACGGGACTGTGCGAGCCTCGTTAGCGTATCCCTTCCTGCTACTCCTTTTCTTCTTCTTGGCTACTCGCCATTCCCATGGCTCCGCCGAAGAGATTCTCGGCTGCGGAGAAAGGAAAAGCTCATCCGGCAGGGCCAGACTCCCCACCGACCAAGCGCGGCCGGGGCCGCCCTCGCAAGCACCCCGCGGTCCCCGTAGTGGCTTCCGGTGGCCATGGAGGCGGTTCCCTACACGGTGATGAGCGCCCGGTTGCCGATGGGAGGCACGTCGTGGCCGCGAGGCCCCCAGGACACGCTTTTGCTCGGTGGAGGTGCTGCCGGAGTTCGTCGTGTGGTTGGCGGACCCGACCAGCTGTAGGATCGAAAGTATGTCTAGAGGGGGGGTGATTAGACTACTTGACCAAATAAAAACTTAACCTTTTCCCAATTTTAGTTCTTGGCAGATTTTAGGTAACTTAGGACAAGTCAAGCAATCATAACATAATTCAAGCAAGCATGCAAAGAGTTTATAGGCAGCGGAAAGTAAAGCATGCAACTTGCGAGAATGTAAAGGGAAGGGTTTGGAGAATTCAAACGCTATTAGAGACACGGATGTTTTTCCCGTGGTTCGAATAGGTGGTGCTATCCTACATCCACGTTGATGGAGACTTCAACCCACAAAGGGTAACGGTTGCGCAAGTCCACACAGGGCTCCACCCAAGGGTAACGGTTGCGCAAGTCCACACAGGGCTCCACCCATGAAGGGTCCACGAAGGGTCCACGAAGAAGCAACCTTGTCTATCCCACCATGGCCATCGCCCATGAAGGACTTGCCTCACTAGCGGTAGATCTTCACGAAGTAGGCGATCTCCTTGCCCTTACAAACTCCTTGGTTCAACTCCACAATCTTGTCAGAGGCTCCCAAGTGACACCTAGCCAATCTAGGAGACACCACTCTCCAAGAAGTAACAAATTGTGTGTAGGTAATGAACTCCTTGCTCTTGTGCTTCAAATGATAGTCTCCCCAACACTCAACTCTCTCTCATAGGATTTGGATTTGGTGGAAAGAAGATTTGAGTGGAAAGCAACTTGGGAAGGCTAGAGATCAAGATTCATATGGTAGGAATGGAATGTCTTGGTCTCAACACATGAGTAGGTGGTTCTCTCTCAGAACATATGAGTTGGAATGATGTGTGTGTTTTGATGGCTCTCACTTTGAATGAGAAAGAGGTGGAGGGGTATATATAGCCTCCACACAAAATCCAACCGTTACACACAATTTACCAATCTCGGTGGGACCGAATCAGAAAACTCGGTCTAACCGAAATAGTAAACCTAGTGACCGTTAGGAATTTCGGTGGGACTGACATGCAACTCGGTAGGACCGATTCGGTTAGGGTTTGGGCATAACGTAATCTCAGTGAGACCGATTACACAAACTTGGTGAGACCGAATTTGGTAATTAGCTAACCAGAGAGTTGGTCAGGCAAACTCGGTGGGACCGATTTGCTCTTTCGGTGAGACCGAGTGGAACTCGGTGAGACCGAAAAGTTACAAAGGGGAAACACTGAGTTTACATTGCAATCTCGGTGGGACCGATTCACTCTTTCGGTGGGACCGAAAAGTTATGAAAGGGAAACAGAGAGTTTGCAACCCCATCTCGGTGAGACCGAGATCCTTATCGGTAGAACCAAATTGCTAGGGTTTGGCACTGGCTAATGACAAGTGAAACTCGATGGCGCCGGATAGGAAGAATCGGTAGGACCGAGTTTGGCTTAGGGTTTAGGTCAAATGTGGATATGGGAAAGTAGTTGAGGGTTTTGGAGCATATCACTAAGCACATGAAGCAAGAGGCTCATTAAGCAACACCTCATCCCTCCTTAATAGTATTGGCTTTTCCTAAAGACTCAATGTGATCTTGGATCACTAAAATATAAAATGAAGAGTCTTGAGCTTTTGAGCTTGAGCCAATCCTTTGTCCTTAGCATTTTGATGGTTCCACTTTCACATCCATGCCATGCCAATCATTGAGCTTTCCTGAAATAATTATCTTGGAATAGTATTAGCTCAATGAGCTATATGTTGTTATGAATTACCAAAACCACCTAGGGATAGTTGCACTTTCAATCTCCCCCTTTTTGGTAATTGATGACAACATATAGATCAAAGCTTCGATAAATGATAATAAGCATGAAATATATCGTCGCTTTGAGAAGTATGTGATAAGTAAGAGCTCCCCCTAAATTTGTGCATATTTAAAATTTGCTTTGGACTGCAAATGCACAAAGAGTTAGAGTCATGGGTTACTCTTCCATGTCACATACATCTTGGTGGAGCGCTCAAAATGATAAGATTGAAATACATGCACTCATCACCAAGAATAGTGAATGATCACAAACGATAGATAGAATGATAATATTTAAGCAAGCATTAAGCAAACATTAAGTGTAGCTTATGATCAAACACATGATCATCGATGTCTCACAGGCATAAGGACGTAGTATCTCACACACAAGCAAACAAAGTTCGAAAAACCACCAAATAAAGCAAAAGAGAAAAGCAACACTCTCTCTCTCTCGAAGCCTATGATCTATACATCTTCTCCCCCTTTGGCAACAAGTTACCAAAAAGTTCCTAGAAAATGCATAGCACTAGATCGACGCTCAGGCTTGATCTTCAGGTGGTGGTGGAGTCCGGAGCACTCCAAGGACGAAGCCTTCGGTAGACGTGGTCGGAGTCGAGGCTGAAGTGGATGCTGGAGCTGGTGGAACTAAGGCTGTGGCTGGTGCAGAGGTTGTAGCTCTGGTGTCAGCAACTGGCAGTGCAGACGACCTCGAACCTCGTGGCACCCTCGCAAAAGCATTAGTCGTGGTCCTGCCTCTCCTCTCATTCATGTCCTCCTGGAGCTGCTCCACGGCAGTCTGTATCTCTGTCACCTTTATGTCCAAGTCATAGAACCTCTGTTCCATGATCCTCTCTAAACTCGCCTGGTTCTGAGTCAGGGTGGCTATACTCTGCTCAATCCGCAGGGTGGACGCAATCAGGTAACCAAGCTGCTCTTGTTTGGTTTTCAGGAAGTAATCAGATGCCTCCGCTTGAGTAGGCATCCTGGCAGCTTTCTCCTTCCTTGCCTTCTCCTTCTTTGCAAATGCTTGGGCAGATGATGGCTCATTCTCTGTCATCACAACTTCATTGTTCTCAAAATCTGGACAGATGGGCAGGTGTTCCTTATCCAACAAATATACGCCCGTGCCCATCTTGGAGTTGATGAGCTCCTGAATCTGAGGGGCATATCCATAGCTCCTCTTCTGATCTGCCGCAGTCCTTTTAATTGTTTCCACTATGAGGCTCATGACTTTGAATTTTTGAGGCACGTCAAAGACATGAAGCAAATTGATCGCGTGACCTCTGATCATCTTGTGATCTCCAGACTTGGGCAGAAGGGTGTGCCTAAGGATCTAGTTGATCGTAGGCAATCCTGATAGCAGATAATGCACTGAGCCAAACTTGAACGTGTCAAGTGCTTCATTCGGAATCTCCTTGTACATGTTGGACATGGAGTTGTGGTCCATCTTTTTCTTGGCATAGATATCCAAGTCTTCATCTTGCTCCTTTGGGGCATTTATGATCTGTGCCCACTCAGCAACTGTGGATTGGTACCTTGTACCCTCAGACATCCATGTGATCCTCCCATCTGGATAAAAGTGAGCCGTGGAGTAGAATTGCATGATCAGTTCCTCGTTCCACTTTGTGAGCTTATGCCCAACAAAGTCAGCTACTCCACAAGCATGAAAGCTGTCATATACTCCTGGGTAGTGTTCCTCCTTCTCCCTCATGTAGGTCCAGTCAACCCATCTCATGTCACATACAATTGGCTTCTTGTCAAGTAGCACTGTCTCATAGAAATCCTGCTGCTCCTTGGTATGAAACCTGTAGTCCACTGCAGTCCTTCTCCTAGAAGCATATGAATCTGCTTCTCTTCATTTCCTGAGCCCTGAGTCTCTCCTGAGCTTCATATCCTCAGCCACAGGATGAGCATCGTTGTGGTCTGGGATCTTGGGCTTGAACTTCCGAAGGACACTCTCTTCCTCTTCCTCAGCAACAGTCTCAGGCACTGGGGCCTTGTTCTTCTCAGTGGCTGGGATGCTTCTTGTGTTCCTCTTTGGAGCACTCTTAGGCTTAGATGCAGCCTTAAGTGCTTCCTTGGGCTTGGATGCAGCTCCCCCTGACCTTATGTCATCTCCCATAAGTTTGGCTGCCTTGGGCGTTGGTGCAGCTGCCTCTTCTTCCTCCTCCTCTTCTACCATGATGGAGGCCTTCCCAAGCACCCTGGCCACAGTCTTCTTTACTCTCTCTTTCCTCTTCTTGCCCTCAGCAGCAACGGGCTCAATGGGAGCAGGCTTCTCAGTTGAGGCTCTAGCCTTTGACATGGGCTGCCTGCCTGCTGGCCTTTTGATTTTCATACCTGGCTTAGTGCCTTGAGCTGGTTCAATTCTCTTGGAAGTGGCCCCTTCCTCTGCCACATAGTCCTCATCTTCAGAATCTGAGGTTTTCTTCTTCCTTTGTCTCGTGGCAGCCTTAGGCAGGTTGCTGGGTGTGCTCCTACTGCCATCATCTGAGGAACTTGAGGGGCTAGTGCCCTCACTCAACTGCACTTGCTGCTCTGACAAGTTTTGGCTGTCACTCTGGTCTGACATGATGCAAACTGACTGCTGACCCTATGAATAGATTATAGAGGAGATAGAGTGGATGAGCATCACAAAATGCAGAGATTTTTGCAAAAGAATGATCCAAAAACTTAGTTTTAGTTTCCCACTGAAATCATCTCGGATCTACCGATTTTCAAACTCGGTGATACCGAAGAAGTTTTGGAACCTAAACTAGTGAACTCGGTAGGACCGAGTCACAGTTCGGTGGCACCGAGACTGCTAGGGTTTCACTGAGTTCAAAAATCGGACACACCGATAAGTAATTCTCGGTTAGACCGAGTCTCACTTGTGCAATGGCATAAGCCAAATCGGTGGGACCGAGTTTTTCAACTCGGTGGGTCCGAGATATTTTCGGTGGAAACCTAAACCTAGAATTTTTGAATCAAACCTAATCTATGAGCATTTTGACTGGATAGAAGTTTCTCAAACGTGGCAAGAATCAATACGATCACAATGTCCTAGGAATCAGATTGAGGAATAGCACAAAGATCAAGTCCATACCCTAGTTCGGCGGGGACTTGCTACGGCGGCAACGGCGGGGCAGAATTCCCATTGACGGCGACGGAGACCAGCGACTGGAGGCTGCTGGCGGCGAGAAGACGATCCAAAGACCTCGAGGGCAGAGCAGGCTATCGCGCGGGCGAAGGGGTTCGGAGAAATTTCCAAATTTTGCCCGTGACTATATATAGCCCGACCTTGTCGGTGTGACCGAGTGGAACAACTCGGTGGCACCGAGATTCATAACTGCGTTCAGTTACTGAAACTCGGTGTGACCGAAAGGTTCAAATCGGTTGCACCGAGATCGAAAACCTAGATCAACTTAATGATCTCGGTAGGACCGAAAGTGGAGTATCGGTCAGACCGAGAATCATAAAGAGGTTTTGGAAGTTTAAGTCTATGACGAATCGGGGACTCCGAGCACTCCTCACACAGAGTGGGTCGAATCTGACTTGATCAAATTTTGTGATGCAGCATGAATAGAGTTTGAGACGAGAAAAGCATAGATAGCTAGAGGAGGTTCTTAGGCATTCTTGTCCATCCACTTGGCAAAAAGAAATAAAGCCGAACAATCAAAACAACAAGTGGATGTCCTTGAATGAGTAAAATATGCAATCAGCATGCTCACACAATAAGATGGCAAATGAAATATGTGGCAAGGCATGCACAACCAATTCTAGCATCTATCAAGCAATTTGCGATGACTAGGTCATCTATATATGAATATATTGACTTAGGAGTCAAGTGAGAACACTTGATCGTAGGTCATACTCATCGTTTAAGCTCAAGTGGGGTTACCACTTTTACATAAAGCATTGTTGTGTTCACATCTTTAGAGTTGCTTTAGCTCAAGTCTTAGAGTAAAGCTCCCCCTAGATGTGATATCCCCCCTAAGAGGGATGAACTAACCTTGGGTTTTGTCGATGATGACTTCATGTAGATATCGAAGATGTGGATGCTCAATGTTGATGTAGATCTCTTGGAGCTGTCCATTTGAGTGAATTGCACTTTCAATACCTACATGGGTTAGTCCCACAAGGAACAAACAAGGATATCCATAGACATAGAGTGATGCACACAAAATATGATGTCCATGAAAACTTTTAGGTTACCTTGTCCCTTGTCTTACCAACAAGAGGGTTTGTGACTCCTTAAACTAGTGCAAGATGTGAAAGTTGATTGCACTTGTTCTTGCCAAAATGATAAGAGTGAAGTATGTTGGCGGAGTCACCCTCAAGAACTCTCTAGTTCTTCTTCTTTTGGATCCACATCATCTTGATGGGAATCCTTGGAGTTGTAGTCGTACTTGATGAAGTGGAACTTGAAGTAGTCTTGGGAATCCACTTGACTAAGGTCTTAGGAGCTTCTTCAAATGCATCAATTTCCTCTTGAAGCTTGTCCTTGCCTTTTTGCTCGTAGTCTTGTGGAGGAAGATCATCTTGAGCTTGTGTCCCCTTGAAAGAAGTATACTTCTCTCGTTGAGGGACAAACTTTGTCTTGGGGTATTGATCTTCTTCCCATTCAACTCCATTGGCATTGAACTTTCGTTCAAAACAAACACCTTGATTCTTCCGGTGCATTCCTTGCTTGCGCACAATTTCCTCGAATTGCTTACTCCCGGCAAGGCTTTTGTACACTCCTTTCTCTATAATTCCCTTCAATAAGCTATTTTCTTTCTCAAGTGTAACTTGGCTAAGAGAATCATTAGTGGAATCAAGAGAACTACTAGAAGCAACAATATTGGATTTAGCATGATCATTGTTACTACTAGAGGAAGAATCTTTCTTGTTAGACTTGACTTGAGGCATGTAAGTGGATAAGAGTAAATGCTTGGCAATGTAAGAAGAACTTTTCTTGCGGAGATCATCATTGATTGCCTTTAAGAACTCATGCTCTTGCTCAAGATTGAGCTTTTCAAAGCGTAGTTTCTCATGAGCTCTTAAAAGTTCTCGATGATCTTCGAAGATAGTGTCATGAGCTAACTTAAGAGTTTTTAGTTCTTTAGTTAGAGCCTCAATCTTCTCCTTATCATTGTCATTCGTTTTTATCTTGATTAGCATGATTAATTGGTCTTTCATCATAGTATTCATCACTAGAGTTGTCACCAAGCAAATCATCACCTAACAAGTCAGCTTCATCACTATTGAAATCAACATACTCGGGGTGTGTTACCTTAGGACCTTTGGCCATGAAGCATCTTCCAATTCCTTCATTTGGTGAGTCAAATATGTCGTAGGAGTTGGTTGACACAAGTGCTAGATCGGCAACACCTTCATCTTGAGTATCTTCGGAGTCGGAGTGATAACTTCTCTCGGAGTGGCTGTCGGAGTCAGAGCCGGATACCCATTCACCAACATGAGCTTGATGTCTTCGTCTTGTGTAGCTCCTTGATGATTTTTCCTTCCTTTCCGAATCCTTGCTTCTCCGTGAGTATCTTCGTTCATAACGATCATCTCTACTCCTTCTCTCTCTTGGCGGTGATCCTTTGCTTCTTCTTTTTGGAGAATCTTCTCTTCTCTTGTAGGGAGCCGTACACTCATTGGAATAGTGTCCGGGTCTTCCTCAATTGTAACAGTTTCGCTCTCGACTAGAAGATCTTTTGTCATTGTAGGACCTTGACTTGGAGCTTCTATCTTTGCTTCTACTCTTGTAGAACTTGTTGAAGTTCTTCACCATTAAGCTCAATTCTTCATTGAAGTCTTGTTTCTCACTTGATGATGTAGGGGCTTCACATGAGGCTTTATAGGCACCACATGATTTGTTGTGAAGTTCCTCTTTATCCTCAAGTGAAATCTCATGAGCAACAATTCTTCCAATCACCTCCGTTGGCTTGACATCTTTGTAATTGGGCATCATTTGGATCAATGTGCACACGGTATCATATTTTCCATCCAAGGCTCTTAGAATCTTCTTGATGATGAATTTATCGGTCATCTCTTCACTTCCTAAGCCGGCAATCTCATTTGTGATGAGAGCAAGCCTAGAGTACATTTCAGCGACACCTTCACCATCCTTCATCTTGAACTTGTCAAGTTGGCTTTGAAGCACATCCAACTTGGATTCCTTGACGGAGTCGGTACCTTCGTGCATATCAATCAAAGTGTCCCAAATTTCCTTTGCATTCTCAAGGCGGCTGATTTTATTGAATTCTTCGGGGCACAATCCATTGAAGAGAATATCACAAGCTTGAGCATTGTATTGCAACATCTTCAATTCATCTGCGGTAGCTTCACGGTTTGGTTCTCTCCCATCAAAGAAGTCACCTTGCAAACCAACACACACAATAGCCCAAACAGCGGGGTTATGTCCAAGAATATGCATTTTCATTTTGTGCTTCCAACTAGCAAAATTAGTACCATCAAAGTAAGGACCTCTACGATGATAATTTCCTTCGCTAGACGCCATACTCTCCTAGGTTGTGAAACCAAGGCTATGACCACCAAAAGCTATGGAGATCAAGCAAATGGAGACCAAAGCTCTGATACCACTTGTAGGATCGAAAGTAGGTCTAGAGGGGGGGTGATTAGACTACTTGACCAAATAAAAACTTAACCTTTTCCCAATTTTAGTTCTTGGCAGATTTTAGCTAATTTAGGACAAGTCAAGATCTCATAACATAATTCAAGCAAGCATGCAAAGAGTTTATAGGCAGCGGAAAGTAAAGCATGCAACTTGCGAGAATGTAAAGGGAAGTGTTTGGAGAATTCAAACGCTATTGGAGACACGGATGTTTTTCCCGTGGTTCGGATAGGTGGTGCTATCCTACATCCACGTTGATGGAGACTTCAACCCACGAAGGGTAACGGTTGCGTGAGTCCACATAGGGCTCCACCCAAGGGCAACGGTTGCGCGAGTCCACACAGGGCTCCACCAACGAAGGGTCCACGAAGAAGCAACCACCCACAAAGGGTCCACGAAGAAGCAACCTTGTCTATCCCACCATGGCCATCACCCACGAAGGACTTGCCTCACTAGCGGTAGATCTTCACGAAGTAGGCGATCTCCTTGCCCTTACAAACTCCTTGGTTCAACTCCACAATCTTGTCGGAGGCTCCCAAGTGACACCTAGCCAATCTAGGAGACACCACTCTCCGAGAAGTAACAAATGGTGTGTAGGTAATGAACTCCTTGCTCTTGTGCTTCAAATGATAGTCTCCCCAACACTCAACTCTCTCTCATAGGATTTGGATTTGGTGGAAAGAAGATTTTAGTGGAAAGCAACTTGGGAAGGCTAGAGATCAAGATTCATATGGTAGGAATGGAATGTCTTGGTCTCAACACATGAGTAGGTGGTTCTCTCTCAGAACATATGAGTTGGAATGATGTGTGTGTTCTGATGGCTCTCACTTCGAATGAGAAAGAGGTGGAGGGGTATATATAGCCTCCACACAAAATCCAACCGTTACACACAATTTACCAATCTCGATGGGACCGAATCAGAAAACTCGGTCTGACCGAAATAGTAAACCTAGTGACCGTTAGGAATTTCGGTGGGACTGACATGCAACTCGGTAGGACCGATTCGGTTAGGGTTTGGGCATAACGTAATCTTGGTGACACCGATTACACAAACTCGGTGAGACCGAATTTGGTAATTAGCTAACCAGAGAGTTGGTCAGGCAAACTCGGTGGGACCGATTTGCTCTTTCGGTGAGACCGAGTGGAACTCGGTGAGACCGAAAAGTTACAAAGGGGAAACACTGAGTTTACATTGCAATCTCGGTGGGACTGATTCATTCTTTCGGTGGGACCGAAAAGTTACGAAAGGGAAACAGAGAGTTTGCAACCCCATCTCGGTGAGACCGAGATCCTTATTGGTAGAACCAAATTGCTAGGGTTTGGCAGTGGCTAATGACAAGTGAAACTCGGTGGCGCCGGATAGGAAGAATCAGTAGGACCGAGTTTGGCTTAGGGTTTAGGTCAAATGTGGATATGGGAAAGTAGTTGAGGGTTTTGGAGCATATCACTAAGCACATGAAGCAAGAGGCTCATTAAGCAACACCTCATCCCTCCTTAATAGTATTGGTTTTTCCTAAAGACTCAATGTGATCTTGGATCACTAAAATATAAAATGAAGAGTCTTGAGCTTTTGAGCTTGAGCCAATCCTTTGTCCTTAGCATTTTGAGGGTTCCACTTTCACATCCATGCCATGCCAATCATTGAGCATTCCTGAAATAATTATCTTGGAATAGTATTAGCTCAATGAGCTATATGTTGGTATGAATTACCAAAACCACCTAGGGATAGTTGCACTTTCACCAGCACCTGGCTCCGGCTCCCCCGTTTCTTCGTAGGTGAACTGCCGGCCGGCGCTCGGGGCGGCCTCTGGCTTCAGGAAGATGGTTGCTGTAGCAGGGCCTCCTGGGCTTCGCTCGAGGTCTCGGCTTCTGGGCATGCGGTCCTGACCCGCGGCTGGCAAACGTTTGCCCGTGCGCGCGGCCTGAGCCGGCGGTGCACCCTGCACTTCAAATTCGATGGCGACGCCACCCTCTACATGAGGGTGTTTGGGGAAGACGGTCGCCGCGCTGGGTGCTGCCCCTAAGACGATGACCGCGGTCGCCTGCCCAGCCCTGGTGCTGACCAGGATGAAGACGGCGACAGGCGTGTAGGCGGCGGCTTTTGGGTCTCTCCAAGCTTTGGCGACTCCTTCTC
The DNA here is from genome assembly GCF_056163025.1 of Triticum urartu. Classification (NCBI taxonomy): domain Eukaryota; kingdom Viridiplantae; phylum Streptophyta; class Magnoliopsida; order Poales; family Poaceae; genus Triticum; species Triticum urartu. The sequence goes on along the minus strand of NC_141874.1, from coordinate 195,780,605 downwards.
AGGCAGCAGCTCCTCCAGCGGTGGCCGCGACCAGCCCCCACGCCGTCGCGCCGCCTGGGTGAAGGTAGCGGGTCAGCCCGCCGTCGCGCCCCGATGAAGCGAGAGGAGGGGTCTGCCTGAGCCCCCAGAGGCAGCTCGAGCTTTTGCCGCAAGTTGGTGCCGAGCATGTCGTGCCCATTTTGTTTTTCTTCTTTCCATGCGCAGAAAAATAAGGTAGTATAGGGCCCTACGGGGGCGTGTTAGAACTGTTGCTGTTAATCATTGTGCTGCTTCTGCTATTTCTGCGTTATGTTTCTGCGTCGTGTGCCCATGTGCGAGGATTATTTAGCTCAGTGGGGCTTGACGCGGTCCTCGCCTCCCGAGGCTGATGCATCGCCGCGTGCTTCATGTCCTGCAAGGATTAGCAGGAGGAGTAGCCTTTGGTCTGGTTGCGAGGGCAATCGGCCCAGGTCCCGCACTCGTGTCGTGATGCCCGTGGGGCACGGACTGGGAGGGGTGCTCCCGCAGCGGACCAGGACAGGAAAGCTTCAAACGATCGGGGCAGAAAACACTCGCGAGGGTGCCCGCGAACCTCCCTCACGAGATTTGCGAGAGAAAACGAGGAAAGTGAGTGAAAATGATAAATAATCACAAGCCTGGGACGGCAACAGCTCCAGTAAAACTTCAAACAGGAACGAACAAGCCAACTACAGAAAGCAAATGAAAAATCCGCGTCCGGCACCTATTCTAGTCTTCGACGTCTTCTCACTAGCGCGGAGCTAAGTGCTGCCACTGGGCGTGGGCGGGAGCCCCCGACGCCCGAGGGCGGCACTCCGGAGACTCCAGGGCGTGTACAGCCCCACTCATTATTACGTGAGAGTGTCACGGTCGGCGAGCTTCACAGGCATTGGCCTTCTTCAAAGGCACTGAGCCTTTCCCAAAACGTGGCAGCTTCACAGGCATTGGCCTTCTTCATAGGCACCGGGCCTTTCCCAAAATGCGGCAGCTTCACAGGCATTGGCCTTCTTCACAGGCACCGGGCCTTTCCCAAAACGCGGCAACTTCACAGGCATTGGCCTTCTTCACAGGCACCGGGCCTTTCCCAAAATGCGGCAGCTTCACAGGCATTGGCCTTCTTCACAGGCACCGGACCTTTCCCAAAACGCGACAGCTTCACAGGCATTGGCCTTCTTCACAGGCACCGGTCCTTTCCATAGGCGCTAGGCCTCGCTCAGGGATAGAACCTCCGGAGATGTTGAATGGTCCACGCGTTCTGGACGGGTACCCCCTCCGGCGTCTCCAAGCGCGCGGAGCCAGGACTGGAAACATGAACAACCTTGAATGGGCCCTCCCACATGGGAGAGAGCTTGTGCATCCCCTCCCTGGAGAGAACCCGTCTAAGCACGAGGTCCCCTACCTCAAGAGTTCTGGGGCGGATGTTGCGGCAGTGGTATCGCCGCAACGCCTGTTGATACCTTGCCGCTCGTAGCGCGACTTCTCGATGGTGTTCCTCCCCCAGCACGAGATCCATCCTCCGCATGGCGTCCTGCTGCGTCTCATCAAACGCCAGGACCCGCGCGGAGCGATGCCTGACCTCGTGAGGGAGGACAACTTCTGGTTCGTAGATGAGGAAGAACGGGGTCTCGCCAGTCGGCTAGGCCACGGTTGTGCGGATAGACCACAGCACGGACTGGAGCTCGTCGTACCAGCCCCTGCCGCAAGCCTCCAGCTTCTTCTTGAAGCTCCTGGCTTTGAGGCCCCTCAGGACCTTCGTGTTGGCTCGCTCGGCCTGGTCGTTGCTCCAGGGGTGCGCCACCGAGGTGTAGCATATCTGTGTTCCAAGGTTAGCACAGTATGTTTTGAAGAGATTACTGGTGAATTGTGAACCGTTGTCGGTGATGATGTACTTAGGCACCCCAAACCGGCTCACGAGACCCTTGATGAACTTGACTGCGGAGCCTGCTGGGATGGTGCGGACAGCTTCAACCTCAGCCCACTTGGCGAACTTGTCCACAGCAACGTAGAGGTAGCGATAGCCCCCTGGCGCCCGAGGGAACGGGCCCAGAATGTCTAGCCCCCAAACTGCGAACGGCCACGAGAGGGGTATAGTCCGTAGACCCCCCTCCGGCTGATGGATCTGCCTAGCATGGAACTGGCAGGCCTCACAAGCCTTCACCAGCTCAACGGCGTCGTTCAGTGCTGTGGGCCAGTAGAATCCACTGCAGAACGCCTTGCCGACGAGGGTTCGCGACGATGAGTGGTGCCCACAGTCTCCGCCATGTATGTCCGCCAGCAGCTCCTTCCCTTGCTCTCTGGAGATGAAACATAGGGACATGTCATTTGGTGGCTTCCGGTAGAGCTCCCCATCCTTGATGCAGTAAGCCGTGGCCTGCCGCTCTACACGCTCTGCCCCCTCCTCGCTCTTCGGCAGGGTCCCTTGCATCAAGTAGTTCTTGAGCTCTGCGATCCAACACCCTTCCTAAGGCTCTAACGCCAGGAGCAGGCGTGCCCCTGAAGCCTGGCCGCAGGCCGGAGCTCCTGAGGTAGGCAGCTGAGGGAGCTCCTCCCTTGGTTACGCCATGCTCGATAGTGACGGTGTCGCCGAGGGTTTGAAGAGCCGCTCCTCAAAGACGCCAGGCTCCTGAGGCAGCCGCCAGGATGCCCTCTTGGCAATGTCATCAGCCTCTTGATTGGTGCTGCGAAGCACATGCTGCAACTCCAGCCCCCAAAACTGCTTCTCCATCTTGCGAACCTCAGCAAGGTAGGCTTCCATGTGCTCATCCTTTGGTTCGTATATCTTGTTGGAGAAGTTGACGAGGAGCTGCGAATCGCCCTTGATGATGACGTGCTTTACCCCTAAGGCGATTGTGGCTTTCAAGCATGCTATCAGGCCTTCGTACTCTGCTATGTTGCTGGAGACCTTTTCTCCATGCTGGAGACAGAGTTGCACGACGTAGTAGAGTTTGTCCTGAGTGGGGCATACGAGCACTGCGCCAGCTCCCGCGCCGTGTCGGGAGAATGCCCCATCAAAGTACATGACCCAACCGTCTGGTGCCTCACTTCCCGGGGAAAGTGATCGGTCCTCGCCTGCCTCAAGACCCGGTGCTTCTGCCCATTCTGCCACGAAATCCGCAAGTGCGGCTCCCTTGATGACTCTGGTCGTACTGAATTCTAGCTGAAATGCCTGTAGTTCGATGTTCCATTCAGCGACTCTTCCAGCTGAGTTGGGGCTCTTGAGTACCCTTTCCAAGGGGTATGCTGAGATGACTTTGATGGGATGGCCTTGGAAATAGTGCCGCAGCTTGCGTGAGGCCACTAATAGCGCGAGGAGGAGTTTTTGAGGCATGGGGTACCACGCCCTTGCGTCCCGTAGCACCGTGCTGACGAAGTACACGGGATGCTCGACGAGGTTGAGGGTGCTGGTGCAACTTGCATCCTCCAGAGGTCGAGGCGTCTCCTGAGATGGTGGAGCCCCCAGTGCTTGGTCGCTTGAAGAGGCCTCTCCTGCCCCGGGTGTGTTCTCCTGCTGCGGCTGTTCCACTCCGGCTGTGGTCGTGGTCCTCGCGAGGCCCTCTTGGCTTTGCTTTGCTTCAGGCCGGATGGTGGCTGCGACCTTGGTCTGGCGCTCCTCCCTGACCGCCACCAGGGCTGCGCTAGCGGATTAGGGGGTGGCCGCAAGGTAGAGCACCAGGGGCTCCCGTGGACGCAGAGCTACCATCACTGGTGGGCTGGTAAGGTACCTCTTGAGATCTTGGAATGCCTTGTCGGCCTCTTCAGTCCATTCGAAGGGGCCCTTCTTCTTCATCCACTTGAAGAAGGGCAGTGCTCGTTCCCCCAGCTTGGAGATGAAGCGCCCTAGCACGTTTACACGCCTGGTGAGCTTCTGCATCTCTCTGAGGGTCCTTGGCGGGCTCATGTCTTCGACTGCTCTGACCTTCTCTGGGTTGGCCTCGATGCCCCTGTGGGACACGAGAAAACCCAGGAGCTTGCCCGAGGGGACCCCAAACACGCACTTCTCCGGGTTGAGCCATAGGTCCACTTCGTTGAGGCTCGCAAAGGTTTCTTCCAAGTCTTGTATCCGGGTTTTTGCCTCCCGGGACTTCACCATAGTGTCATCGACGTAAGCTTCAGCGTTCCTCCCGAGCTGCCGGCCTAACGCGATGTGCATCAGCCGCTGAAAGGTTGCACCTGCATTGCGCAACCCAACAATACACTGCACATGGGGTCAGGAAAGCCGTTTTTTCCATGTCTTCTACCGCCATCTTGATCTGGTGATAGCCTGAGAACGCATCTAGGAAGCACAATAGGTCACACTCTGCGGTAGAGTTGACTATCTGGCCAATGCGGGGGAGCGGAAATGGATCCTGTGGGCAGGATTTGTTGAGGTTGGTGAAGTCGACACACATGCGTTCCTTTCCTCCCTTTTTCGGCACAATGACCGGATTAGCAAGCCAATCTAGGTAACGGACCTCGCGGATAACTGCTGCCGCTTCTAGCTTCCGGGTCTCCTGAACGATGAAAGCTTGTTTCTCAGTGGACTGTCGCCTCGCCTCCTGCTTCACGGGGCGCACGTTGGGGCACACGTTAAGGTGATGCTCAATCACACCCCTCGGGACCCCTGCTAAGTAATCAGGTTCCCATGCGAACACGTTCTTGTTCGCACGCAGGAACCTCACCAGGGCCTTCTCCTGCTCGGGCTCGAGGTTGGCTCCTATGGTGAAGGTAGCGTCAATGGACCCATCCTCGTCGACCGGTACCTGCTTGGTTCCGCCTTGTCTTGGGTGAACAGCTGCTTCTTTTTAGCCAGCGCAGCCCCCTTGGGCTCAAGGGCGTCGGTGCTGGTGGGCTGCGCCACCGCGGCCGCCCTGAAGGCAAGCTTGAGCGCCTGCAACGCATCCCTTGTGTCTCCTGACACGGTAAGGACGCCGCTGCTTCCGGGCATCTTCATGAGGTTGTACGCCGGGTGAGTTGCTGCCATGAACCGGGCCAAGGCTGGATTGCCGAGGATGGCGTTGTAGGGGAGGCCGATGGGGGCGATGTCGAAGTTGATCAGCTCTGTGCGGAAGTTGTCGTGGGTGCCGAAGGTCACCGGGAGGCGGATCTGTCCCAAGGAGGCGGTGGAACCGACTCCGACACCCGAGAAAGGCCTGCTAGGCAGAAGCCAGTCTAGCGATACGTGGAGGAGGCTGAAGGCCTCCATCGAGAGCACGCTGAGGCCGGCACTGCCGTCGATGAGGGTCCTGGTGACGGCCACCTGGCAGATGGTGGGGGTACACAGCATCAGGAGCGTGCCCAAACCAATGGGGTTGATGGGGTGATCATCCGAGTCGAAGGTTAGATCGGCCTCGGGCGCCACCCAGCCCGGGGGGGCTTCTCGACGCTTGGAGGCGGTGCTGATTCGGCGGGTGAACGGCTTGACGTGGCGGTTATACGTCTCCGTCGTATCTATAATTTTTGATTGTTCCATGCCAATATTATTCAACTATCATATACTTTTTGGAAACTTTTTATATTATTCTTGGGACTAACATATTGATCCAGTGCCCAGTGCCAGTTCCTGTCTGTTGCATGTTTTTGGTTTCGCAGAATATCCATATCAAATGGAGTCCAAAAGGGATAAAACCGGACGGAGCTTATTTTTGGAAAATATGGAAATTTCGGAAGGAAAATCAAAGCGCCCCCTACCCTGGTGAGCCCACCATAAGGCGGTTGATGCTCTTCTTTTGCCGCAAGAAAGCTAATATTCGGAAAAAAATCACGGCGAAGGTTTCAGGCCAATCGGATTTACATATCTCCATATATACACGAAACGGTGAAACAGAGCCAGAACAGAACGCAGAACCAGAGAGAAACAGAGAGAAAGATCCAATCTCGGAGGGGCTCTCGCCCCTCCCATGCCATGGAGGCCAAGGACCAGAGGGGAAAACCTTCTCCAATCTAGGGAGGAGGTCAAGAAAGAAGAGGAAGAAGGGGGCCCCTCTCCCCCTCTCCTCTGGTGGCGCTGGAACGCCGCTGTGGCCATCATCATCATCACCGCGATCTTCACCAACACCTCCGCCATCTTCACCAACATCTCCATCACCTTCCCCCCTCTATATACAGTGGTCCACTCTCCCGCAACCCGCTGTACCCTCTACTTGAACATGGTGCTTTATGCTTCATATTATTATCCAATGATGTGTTGCCATCCTATGATGTCTGAGTAGATTTTCGTTGTCCTATCGGTGATTGATGAATTGCTATGATTGATTTAATTTGCTTGCGGTTTTGTTGTTGTCCTTTGGTGCCCATCATATGAGCGCGCGCGTGGATCACACCATAGGGTTAGTTGTATGTTGATAGGACTATGTATTGGAGGGCAAGAGTGACAGAAGCTTCAACCTAGAATAGAAATAGATGCATACAGGATTGAAGGGGGGCCAATATATCTTAATTCTATGGTTGGGTTTTACCTTAATGAACATTAGTAGTTGCGGATGCTTGCTAATAGTTCCAATCATAAGTGCATAGAATTCCAAGTTAGGGATGACATGCTAGCAGTGGCCTCTCCCACATAATACTTGCTATCGGTCTAGTAAAGTAGTCAATTAATTAAGGGACAATTTCGCAACTCCTACCACCACTTTTCCACACTCGCTATATTTACTTTAGTTGTTTCTGAACCTAAACAGCCCCTACCTTTTATTTACGTACTCTTTATTATCTTGCAAACCTATCCAACAAAACCTACAAAGTACTTCTAGTTTCATACTTGTTCTAGGTAAAGCGAACGTCAAGCGCGCGTAGAGTTGTATCGGTGGTCGATAGAACTTGAGGGAATATTTGTTCTACCTTTCGCTCCTCGTTGGGTTCGACACTCTTACTTATCGAAAACTGTTGCGATCCCCTATACTTTTGGGCTATCAAGACCTTTTTCTGGCGCCGTTGTCGGGGAGCAATAGCGTGGGGTGAATATTCTCGTGTGTGCTTGTTTGCTTTATCACTAAGTAATTTTTATTTGCTGTTCTTAGTTGTTTTCTATCTTTAGTTATGGGTAGGAAACGCAAAATACCAAAAAAATTAATTGTACCTATAGAACCAATGGTTGAAGAACCACTCAAAATATATCACACAGCTAAAGCTTTTTACTTGGATCATCTTCGATCCCTTTGTGCTCGTGCCAAAACCCCAACTAGCTTAGTTGAGGGCAAATCTTTAGATGAGCATGCTTGTTATGGGCGACACCGTATATCTGAAAAAGGGAAACTATTATGGAGTCAAATTCAATGTTTGCAATGCTATGCTTGGAATTTATGTGAAATATATGATTTTACTTGTTGTTTTGAAAACCCTAAGAAACACCTTCACTATCAATGTGAGTTTAGTAATAATGGAATCCTATCTTCGTATGCTAAGGGTGTTTATAATTACTATGATGTTCAACAAATTGAAGAATTTGTTGCTTTTGAGGGTGCTTCTAAAATTGCTTCTTTGATTGAAAAGTATGATGATACTCTTCACAAATCTGAAAAATTTGCCATACTTGAATATTGTTATGAGAATTATGCTTCTAATGCTTATGTTAAACTATATATTGAGGACTACTGCGCTGTCCAAGAAGAGATTAATATTTTGCAGGAGTCTATGGAAGAAGAAATTGATGACACTATGAGCTCACTGGATGAAAAAGATGAGGAGGAGAGCGAAGAACAAAAGGAGGAAGAGCAGATTGATCACCCGTGCCCACCTTCTAATGAGAGTAACTCTTCAACTCATACATTGTTTAATTCCCCTTCGTGCTTACTGAAGGATGATTACTATGATGATTGTTATGATCCCTATGATTCTTTTGAAATATCCCTTTTTGATGATGCTTGCTATGCTTATGGCCAAGATGCCAATATGAATTATGCTTATGGAGATGAACTTGCTATAGTTCCTTATGTTAAACATGAAATTGTCGCTATTGCACCCACGCATGATAGTTCTATTATCTTTTTGAATTCTCCCAATTATACTATATCGGAGAAGTTTGCACTTATTGAGGATTACATTGATGTGTTGTCTTTTACGGATGCACATGATGATTTTGATGAGTATAATATGCATGTGCTTTCTGCTCCTACTTGCAATTATTATGAGAGAGGAACTATATCTCCACCTCTCTATGTTTCCAACATGATAAAATTGCAAGAAACTGTTTATACTATGCATTGGCCTTTACTAGGTGTGCATGAATTGTTCTTTTATGACATGCCGATGCATAGGAAGAGAGTTAGACTTCGTCATTTCTTGATATATGTTGCTTTGTGCTCACTACTAAATTACAAATCATTGTTAATTAAAATTGGCTTTGATATACCTTGGGATCCGGGTGGATTCACTACATGAGCACTTTATGCCTAGCTTAATGGCTTTAAAGAAAGTGCTGCCAGGGAGACAACCCGGAAGTTTTAGAGAGTCATTTATTTCTGTTGAGTGTTTTCATATAGTTTAAAAACAACAAAAATAAAGAGGGGAACCCAAAGCTTTTTCAAAAAGGAAAGTGAAAGTGAGAAAGGCAAGCATTGTTGAAGTGGGAGAGCTCCTTGAACTTTGTTCATGCTCACGGCAACTTTGTGAATCATGATTACAAAAACTTTTCAACAAAAATAATTATCCCCTTGTACAATTCCATTGTATTATAAAAATAATGTGCCAAGGTTTTCCTTTAGGATGTTTACATTTGCTTGATGGTTTGTACGGTGCAGGACAGAAACTTTGGCTGTAGTGTGCGATTTTAAATTTTTAGCTGGAACGTCAAATGGTTCTGATTCTTTTTGCACTGTCTTGCTGTACAAATTGTTTATTTTTCCTAATTTTGGCAGAAATTTTCAAGTATCAGAAGTATGGTGAATGTTCAGATTATTACAGACTGTTCTGTTTTAGACAGATTCTATTTTTGATGCATAGTTTGCTTGTTTTGATGAAACTATCAATTTATATCAGTGATTAAGCCATGAAAAAGTTATACTACAGTAGACACAATGCAAAAACAAAATATGAATTGGTTTGCAACAGTACTTATAGGGTGATTTGCTTTATTATACTAACGGATCTTACCGAGTTTTCTGTTGAAGTTTTGTGTGGATGAAGTGTTCGATGATCGAGAAGGTCTCGATGTGAGAAGAAGGAAGAGAGGCAACAGCTCAAGCTTGGGGATGCCCGAGGCACCCCAAGTAAATATTCAAGGAGACTCAAGCGTCTAAGCTTGGGGATGCTGGGGAGGCATCCCCTCTTTCTTCAACAAATATCGGTATGTTTTCAGATTCGTTTCGTTCATGCGATATGTGCAATCTTGGAGAGTCTTTTGCATTTAGGTTTTCATTTTTCTTTTATGCACCATGCTGGTATGAGATGGTCCTTGGTTGATTTATAGAATGCTCATTGCACTTCACTTATATCTTTTGAGTATGGCTTTATAGAATGCTTCATGTGCTTCACTTATATCATTTGAAGTTTGGATTATCTATTTCTCTTCACTTAGACAACCGCCATTTGTAGAATGCTCTTTTGCTTCACTTATACTTGTTAGAGCGTGGGCATATCTTTCGTAGAAAGAATTGAACTCTCTTGCTTCACTTATATCTATTTAGAGAGATGAGAGGAACTGGTCATTCACATGGTTAGTCATAAAATCCTACATAAACTTGTAGATCGCTGAATATGATATGTTTGATTCCTTGCAATAGTTTTGTGATATAAATGTGGTGATATTAGAGTCATGCTAGTGGTTAGTTGTGGATTGTAGAAATACCTGTGTTGAAGTTTGTGATTCCCGTAGCATGCACGTATGGTGAACCGTTATGTGATGAAGTCGGAGCATGATTTATTTATTGATTGTCTTCCTTATGAGTGGCGGTCGGGGACGAGCGATGGTCTTTTCCTACCAACCTATCCCCCTAGGAGCATGCGTGTAGTACTTTGTTACGATAACTAATAGATTTTTGCAATAAGTATGTGAGTTCTTTATGACTAATGTTGAGTCCATGGATTATACACACTCTCACCCTTCCACCATTGCTAGCCTCTCTAGTACCATGCAACTTTCACCAGTACCATAAACCCACCAAATATCTTCCTCAAAACAGTCACCATACCTACCTATCATGGCATTTCCATAGCCATTCCGAGATATATTGCCATGCAACTTCCACCATCATCATATACATGACTTGGGCATTCATTGTCATATTGCTTTGCATGATCGTAAGATAGCTAGCATGATGTTTTCATGGCTTGTCCATTTTTTGATGTCATTGCTACGCTAGATCATTGCACATCCCGGTACACCGCAGGAGGCATTCATATAGAGTCATATCTTTGTTCTAGATATCGACTTGTAGGATTGAGTTGTAAGTAAATAAAAGTGTGATGATCATCATTATTAGAGCATTGCCCCAATGAGGAAAGGATGATGGAGACCATGATTCCTCCATAAGTCGGGATGAGACACCGGACTTTACAAAAAAATAAAAGAGGCCAAAGAAGCCCAAATAAAAAAAGGCCAAAGAAGCCCACCAAAATAATAATAATAATAAATGAGAGAAAAAGAGAGAAGGGGCAATGTTACTATCCTTTTACCACACTTGTGCTTCAAAGTAGCACCATGTTCTTCATATAGAGAGTCTCTTGAGTTATCACTTTCATATACTAGTGGGAATTTTCATTATAGAACTTGGATTGTATATTCCGATGATGGGCTTCCTCAAATGCCCCAGGTCTTCATGAGCAAGCAAGTTGGATGCACACCCACTTAGTTTCAGCTAGAGCTTTCATACACTTATAGCTCTAGTGCATCCGTTGCATGGCAATCCCTACTCCTCACATTGATATCTATTAATGGGCATCTCCATAGCCCGTTGATACGCCTAGTTGATGTGAGACTATCTTCTCCTTTTTGTCTTCTCCACCATCATATTCTATTCCACCTATAGTGCTATGTCCATGGCTCACGCTCATGTATTGCATGAAAGTTGAAAAGGTTTGAGAACGTCAAAAGTATGAAACAATTGCTTGGCTTGTCATCGGGGTTGTGCATGATTTGAATATTTTGTGTGGTGAAGTTGGAGCATAGCCAAACTATATGACTTTGTAGGGTTAACTTTCTTTGGCCATGTTATTTTGAAAAGACATGATTGCTTTATTAGTAGGCTTGAAGTATTATTGTTTTTATGTCAAATTATAGACTATTGCTTTGAATCACTCGTGTCTTAATATTCATGCCATGATTAGACATATGATCAAGATTATGCTAGGTAGCATTCCACATCAAAAATTATCTTTTTATCATTTACCTACTTGAGGACGAGTAGGAATTAAGCTTGGGGATGCTGATACGTCTCCATCGTATCTATAATTTTTGATTGTTCCATGCCAATATTATTCAACTTTCATATACTTTTTGGCAACTTTTTTATATTATTTTTGGGACTAACATATTGATCCAGTGCCCAGTGCTAGTTCCTGTGTGTTGCATGTTTTTGGGTTCGCAGAATATCCATATCAAACGGAGTCCAAACGGGATAAAAACGGACGGAGATTATTATTGGAAAATATGGAAATTTCGGAAGGAAAATCAATGCGCCCCCTACCCTCGTGAGCCCACCATAAGGCGGTTGACGCTCTTCTTTTGCCGCAAGAAAGCTAATATTCGGAAAAAAATCACGGCGAAGGTTTCAGGCCAATCGGAGTTACGGATCTCCATATATACACGAAACGGTGAAACAGAGCCAGAACAAAACGCAGAACCAGAGAGAAACAGAGAGATAGATCCAATCTCGGAGGGGCTCTCGCCCCTCCCATGCCATGGAGGCCAAGGAACAGAGGGGAAACCCTTCTCCCATCTAGGGAGGAGGTCAAGAAAGAAGAGGAAGAAGGGGGCCCCTCTCCCCCTCTCCTCCGGTGGCGCCGGAACGCCGCCGTGGCCATCATTATCATCACCGTGATCTTCACCAACACCTCCACCATCTTCACCAACATCTCCATCACCTTCCCCCCTCTATATACAGCGGTCCACTCTCCCGCAACCCGATGTACCCTATATTTGAACATGGTGCTTTATGCTTCATATTATTATCCAATGATGTATTGCCATCCTATGATGTCTGAGTAGATTTTTGTTGTCCTATCGGTGGTTGATGAATTGCTATGATTGATTTAATTTTCTTGCGGTTTTTTTGCTGTCCTTTGGTGCCCATCATATGAGCGCGCGTGTGGCTCACACCATAGGGTTAGTTGTATGTTGATAGGACTATGTATTGGAGGGCAAGAGTGATAGAAGCTTCAACCTAGCATAGAAATTGATGCATACGGGATTGAAGGGGGACCAATATATCTTAATGCTATGGTTGGGTTTTACCTTAATGAACATTAGTAGTTGTGGATGTTTGCTAATAGTTCCAATCATAAGTGCATAGAATTCCAAGTCAGGGATGACATGCTAGCAGTGGCCTCTCCCACATAATACTTGCTATCGGTCTAGTAAATAGTCAATTGCTTAAGGGACAATTTCGCAACTCCTACCACCACTTCTCCACACTCTCTATATTTACTTTAGTTGTTTCTTAACCTAAACAGCCCCTACCTTTTATTTACATACTCTTTATTATCTTGCAAACCTATCCAACAACACCTACAAAGTACTTCTAGTTTCATACTTGTTCTAGGTAAAGCAAACATCAAGCGTGCGTAGAGTTGTATCGGTGGTCGATAGAACTTGAGGGAATATTTGTTCTACCTTTAGCTCCTCGTTGGGTTAGACACTCTTACTTATCGAAAACTGTTGCGATCTCCTATACTTGTGGATTATCAGGTGGCTTGAGGGTGGTGCCTGTGAGCCACCCAGGAGAGCTGCGACGACGGGCGGCACTGGTGCGGCATAACTGGCGAGGAAAAGGTCGCGCAGCTCCTCCCAGGAGGTCCCAGAAGCCATTGGCAGGTGGAGGAGCCATGCGCGCGGGTCACCGGCGAGGGCCATGGGGAACCAGTTGGCCATCACTCGGTCGTTGCCCCCAGCTTTGAGGACGGCCTCCTCATACGCCAGCAGGAAAACCAGCGGATCCGTCGCGCCGTTGTAGCGTGGCGGCGTCTCAGGCTTGAATTTGTGCGGCCACTGCACCTGTCGCAAGGTGGGGGCCAAGGCTCGGAGCCCCCCGGCCCCAGTGCCGGCATCGGTTCCCGGAGCGGGCGGCGCGTTGTTCGCCATGGGGGCGGAACGCGATGTTGGTGGAGAGCGGGTCGTAGAGAGGGAGAACTCCGGTGCATCCCTACCTGGCGCACCAAATGTCGGATTTCGGGTTCCGGCAGACCCTTCAGGTTCGAACTCTGGGGTGCGCATGGAGATCTTTCCAGTCCCGACTCGTGCTTCTATGGCTCGCAAGAAATCTAGGCTGGAAAGAAGAACACACAGGGGACACGAGGTTTATACTGGTTCGGACCACCGATGTGGTGTAATATCCTACTCCAGTGTGTGGTGGATTGCCTCAGGGGCTGATGATGAACAATACAGGGGGAAGAACCGCCTCGCGAGATGTGTTCTTGAGCTGGTGTGGTATGTTCTACTTGGTCCGAATCCCCCTCCCTCTATGGTGGCTAGTTGAAAGCACAAGTTCTCCCTAGGTGGTTTTGATAATTGATGACAACATATCTCTTGTTGGACTAACACTTCTATCTAGCATGTTTCAGATAAGATCAACAATGGCATGGCATGGATGTGAAAGTGGAACCCTCAAGATGCTAAGGACAAAGGATTGGCTCAAGCTCAAAAGCTCAAGACTCTTCATTTTATATTTTAGTGATCCAAGATCACATTGAGTCCATAGGAAAAGCCAATACTATTAAGGAGGGATGAGGTGTTGCTTAATGATCCTCTTGCTTCATGTGCTTAATGATATGCTCCAAAATCCTCAACTACTTTCCCATATCCACATATGACCTAAACTCTAAGCCAAACTCGGTCCTACCGATTTTTCCTATCCGGCGCCACCGAGTTTCACTTGTCTTTAGCCACTGCCAAACCCTAGCAATTCGGTTCTACCGATAAGGATCTCGGTCTCACCGAGATGGGATTGCAAACTCTCTGTTACCTATTGTAATATTCTCGGTCCCACCGAGATATGCAATCGGTCCCACCGAGATTGCAATGTAAACTCAGTGTTTCCCCTTTGTAACTTTTTGGTCTCACCGAGTTCCACTCGGTCCCACTGAAAGAGCAAATCGGTCCCACCGAGTTTGCCTGACCAACTCTCTGGTTAGCTAATTACCGAACTCGGTCTCACCGAGTTTGCGTAATCGGTCTCACCGAGATTACATTATGCCCCAACCCTAACCGAATCGGTCCTACCGAGTTGCATGTCAGTCCCACCGAAATTCCTAACGGTCACTAGGTTTACATTTTCGGTCCGACCGAGTTTATTGATTCGGTCCCACCGAGATTGGAAAACTATGTAACGGTTGGATTTTGTGTGGAGGCTATATATACCCCTCCACCTCTTTCTCATTCAAAGAGAGAGCCATCAGAACACACACACCATTCCAACTCATTTGTTCTGAGAGAGAACCACCTACTCATGTGTTGAGATCAAGACATCCCACTCCTACAATATGAATCTTGATCTCTAGCCTTCCCAAGTTGCTTTCCACTCAAATCTTCTTTCCACCAAATCCAAATCCTATGAAAGAGAGTTGAGTGTTGGGGAGACTATCATTTGAAGCAAAAGAGCACGGAGTTCGTTACCTATACACCATTTGTTACTTCTTGGAGAGTGGTGTCTCCTAGATTGGCTAGGTGTCACTTGGGAGCCTCCGACAAGATTGTGGAGTTGAACCAAGGAGTTTGTAAGGGCAAGGAGATCGCCTACTTCGTGAAGATCTACCGCTAGTGAGGCAAGTCCTTCGTGGGCGATGGCCATGGTGGGATAGACAAGGTTGCTACTTCGTGGACCCTTTGTGGGTGGTTGCTTCTTCGTGGACCCTTCGTGGGTGGAGCCCTTCGTGTACTCGCGCAACCGTTGCCCTTGGGTGGAGCCCTGTGTGGACTCGCGCAACCGTTACCCTTCGTGGGTTGAAGTCTCCATCAACGTGGATGTAGGATAGCACCACCTATCCGAACCACGGGAAAAACATCCGTGTCTCCAATTGTGTTTGATCTTTCCAAACCCTTCCCTTTACATTCTTGCAAGTTGCATGCTTTACATTCCGCTGCTCATATACTCTTTGCATGCTTTCTTGATATGTATTGTGTGTATTTAATTTGTGCCTAAACTCCACTTAAACCGAAAAAGCTTAAAAATTGCAACTTTAGTACTATGTGTCTAATCACCCCCCCCCTCTAGACACATCTACTTCTAGATCCTACAAGTGGTATCAGAGCTTTGGTCTCCATTGCCTTGGTTTAATCACCATTGGAGGAAGATGGATGTGTCTACTCTAGGGAGTCTTAGACATAGAGTGCCTATTTTTAATGGAAAGTATTTTCATGAGTGGAAAAATGAGATGCTTGTAATCTTCAATCAATATCATTTGAACAAGTATATTGCTAGCCCTTGTGCACCCCATATTGATCCCTTGCATCCTACCCTAGATGAAGAGATTGACATGATTCGCAATCTTAGAACTATTGAGCTCATCATTAGAGGATTGCCCAAAAATCTGATTGCTTGTTTGCCTACTCAAGATTGTGCCTACACTATATGGAAATTCCTTGAGGAACAATTTCCCAATCATTCCTTGAAAACCTTAGATGAAATTCTCCATAAATCTATTGCCTTGTGTAAGATGAACTCTAGTGATCCTAGTTTTGGTAAACGTCTTCTTGAACTTGCCAATCTTAAGCATGCTAAAGGAGATGTTGGAATCATTAATGATATCATACTCAAAGCTATAAGAATTCATAAAAGTAATCACTTTGATCATTATCTAATGAATTGCCCTCTCTAGGAAATGATGAGTCACAAGATCATGACGAACCTGAATATTATGATGATGATAGCGACTCCGATCTTGATAATGCAATGAGATATTTTGGTCTTATGGCAAATCTTCGAGGATATGAATCAGGAGGAAAGGAATGGGTTCTTGATAGCGGATGCACCGATCATATGACCGGAGATGAAGAGATGTTCCGTGAGCTTGCTGAAAACAACAGCCCTCGAAAATATGTCACCTTTGGTGATAATTCAAAGGGTAAAGTGGTTGGCCTTGGTAAGGTGGCCATCTCACATGATAGTTCCATTCAAAATGTCATGCTCGTTGAATCTCTTGGTTACAACTTAATTTTAGTATCTAGACTTGCTGATTTTGGTTTGAATGTCCTATTTACTGAGGTAGATTGCCAAGTATTTCGTCGAGACAATCATAAGATGGTCTTTACGGGTGTGCGTAGAGGTGATCTTTACATCGTCGATTTCTCTAAAAAGGCACAACCTAAAACTTGCTTTGTTGCTAAATCCTCAAAAGGTTGGTTGTGGCATAGACGACTAGGTCACGTTGGCATGAGAAACCTTGACAAGCTTATTAAAGGAAATCATATCCTTGGAGTTAACGATGTCATATTTGATAAGGATAGACTTTGCAGTGCTTTTCAAGCAGGTAAACAGGTTGGAGGAAGACATCTTGTGAAGAACATTATGACCACAAGGAGGCCACTCGAGCTGCTTCACATGGATCTTTTTGGTCCCAATGCCTACAAGAGTCTCGGTGAAAATTCCTTTGGTCTAGTTATAGTTGATGATTTTTCAAGATTTACGTGGGTGTTTTTCCTAAATGACAAATTGCAGGTCCAGAAGATCTTCAGAAACTTCGCCAGGAAAGCTCAAAATCAGTTTGATGTGAAGATCAAGAAGGTTCGGAGTGACAACGGAACGGAGTTCAAGAACGCAAATGTGGACACCTTTCTTGACGAAGAAGGGATTTCACACGAGTTCTCGGCTACATACACACCTCAACAAAATGGAGTTGTTGAGAGGAAGAACCGGACGCTCATCGAAATGGCAAGGACAATGCTTGATGAATACAAGACGCCAAAGCACTTTTGGGCAGAAGCGGTTGAGACAGCTTGTCACGCAACAAATCGCTTATATCTTCACAAGCTACTCGGCAAGACGGCATACGAGCTCCTCACCGGTAACAAGCCTCAAGTTGGATACTTTCGAGTATTCGGCTCAAAGTGCTACATTCTTGATAAGCATCGTCGTTCAAAGTTTGCTCCTAAATCTCATGAGGGTTTTCTACATGGTTATGGATCAAACTCTCACACTTACCGTGTCTACAACAATTTCACCCGAAAGGTTGAAGAGACGGTAGATGTGAAGTTTGATGAATCTAATGGCTCGCAAGTAGAGCAATTGCCAATTGATGTAGGAGACAAAGACCCTTCAGAAGCAATTCAAGACTTATCCATTGGCAAAATTCGTCCAACGGAGGTAAAGGAGAGTACTTCATCCGTCCAAGTGGAAGCTTCTACTTCACAACAAGGTGAACCAAGATTCGACATGGAAGCATCCACAAGTGGGACACACCAAGATGAGGAAAACGAGGAAGTACGTCAAGATGAACATCAACAACCTCCTTCTTCACCACGACAAGAAAACGACGACGTCAATAATGAAGAAGGCCAAGAAGAAGAACAAGATGAAGAAGATGCTCAACAAATACCCAAGCAAAAGCTCTCACGAGTTCGAGCAAGAATTGCCAAAGATCATCCCATCGAGAAAATCCTCAATGATATACAAACCGGGAGAATCACTCGCTCAAAAACTTGTTTAGCTAACTTTTGTGAAAACTATTCATTCATCTCTAGCATTGAACCAATGAAGGTTGAAGAAGCATTGGAAGATCCGGATTGGATAAACGCTATGCATGAAGAGCTACATAACTTTGAGAGAAACCAAGTTTGGACATTGGTTGAGAAGCCCGACAACAACCACAACATCATTGGTACCAAATGGGTGTTTCGCAACAAGCAAGATGAAGATGGACAAGTGGTTCGCAACAAAGCACGTCTCGTCGCCCAAGGATACACACAAGTCGAAGGTATGGACTATGGTGAGACATATGCTCCCGTTGCTAGACTTGAGTCCATTCGCATCTTACTTGCCTATGCTAATCACCATAATATCACCTTGTACCAAATGGACATTAAAAGTGCTTTTCTAAATGGAGAAATAGAGGAGGAAGTTTATGTCAAACAGCCTCCCGGCTTTGTCAATCCTAAGAAACCAAATCATGTTTACAAACTTCACAAAGCTCTTTATGGTCTTAAACAAGCTCCTAGAGCATGGTATAAATGCTTGACCAAGTTCCTTACTACAAGTGGTTTTGAAATTGGTAAAATCGATTCTACTCTTTTTACTAAAAGGGTTAATGGAGAACTTTTTGTATGCCAAATTTATGTTGATGACATCATATTTGGTTCAACTAACCCTCTCTTTAGTGAAAAATTTGGAAAGCTAATGTCAGAGAAGTTTGAGATGTCTATGATGAGTGAACTCAAATTCTTTCTCGGGTTGCAAATCAAGCAAACTAAGGAAGGTACATTTGTCTCTCAAACAAAGTACACCAAGGACTTATTCAAAAAGTTCAATATGCAAGAATGCAAAGGTATGTCTACACCCATGCCTACTAGTGGACATAATGATTTGACCATAGATGGTGAACCTGTTGATCAAAAGGCTTATCGCTCTATGATTGGTTCATTGTTATTCCTATGTGCTTCACGTCCCGATATTATGCTAAGTTTGTGCATGTGTGCTCAATATCAAGCTGCTCCTAAAGATTGTCATCTTAAGGCTGTGAAAAGGATAGTGAGATATTTAATCCAGACACCAAATTTTGGCATTTGGTATCCTAAGAGGTCTTCTTTTGATCTTGTTGGCTATTCCGACTCAGATTATGCCGGAGACAAGGTTGATAGAAAGTCCACTTCGGGTACTTGTCAATTTCTTGGTAGATCTCTTGTGTCTTGGTCTTCCAAGAAACAAAACTCGGTATCCTTATCCACCGCCGAAGCGGAATACATTGCCGCTGGTTCGTGTTGTGCTCAATTACTTTGGATGACCCAAACTCTTAAAGATTATGGGATTTATGTGAAACATGTTCCACTGCTTTGTGACAATGAAAGTGCTATCAAAATTGGTCATAATCCTGTACAACATTCTCGAACTAAGCATATTGAAGTTTGTCATCATTTCATTCGAGATCATGTTGCTAAGGGTGACATCAATCTTAAGCATGTTCGCACCGATAAGCAATTAGCGGATATATTCACTAAACCGCTTGATGAGAAAGTGTTTTGCATGTTGAGAGGAGAATTGAACATCATTGATGCCTCGAACTTGGAGTAGAGACTCCATTGGATACATGCAAGACATGAGCTTATGACTAATCCATGATGTATCTCTTATGATGACTATCTTATGTCTTGGATATATTTGCACCTTGCATGTTGTCTAACCCATGTAGGTGCTTGGTTGAATCTAATTCCATGAGTTTGCGACTCACTCACATCTTGAGCAATCTCTACATCACCAAGACTCTACACAATAGAGGTTGAAGACAAGGAAGCACAAAACCATTCAAACATATCCTTTGACAAATTCTATGTTAAGCTTCATGATTGTCATTTTTGGATACATAAGTGCTCTTCCTTGCAAGAACTAACCCATGTAGGTAGATGAACTCAAACTTAAAGTGGTGCTCCCAACTCTTCATGAACTACATCAACCTTGAGCACCCACACAAGTTCAACTACATGAGCAAGAACCACATCACCACCCAAGGTATGTCATTCCATCTTAGAGAAGCTTTACTCCAAGACATGAGTCAAAGCAACTCAACAAGATGTGAATACATCAAGATGCTTAAACGAAAAAATGGTAACCCCATTTTGAGCTTAAACGATGAGTATGACCTATGATCAAGTGTCCTCACTTGACTCCTAAGTCAATATACTCTAACATAGGTGACTATGTCACCGCCCAATTCTAGATGAAGTTCTCTTGTGTCCTTTTCTGAGTTATTGCATCTTTTCCTTGCATATTTGTTTCCTTCTCTCTCTAACAAAAAAAATCAAAAAAAAACTTCATCTAGAAACTTTCATTCTTTTTCCCGTTTGTTTTGTTCTGCATTTTCTGCATTTAACTCCTTGCAAATCCTTCAGCTAATTCATTGCAAATCTTTGTGAAATCTTACTTGACTAGTGAGCTGAGGTGACAAGTGTTTTTCTCTGTGTAAACTCGGTTTCACCGACTTGCAAATTTCGGTCCAACCGAATATTTTCGGTACCACCGAAATGTGCCACTCGGTGCCACCGACTTTGCAATCAGAAAAACAGTTTGCCACTTATTCTACATTTCTTATGATCCAGCTCCACTCAATGAATCTTGTCCTCCACAAGCATCACAATTTTATCCTCTGCTTTGTGCTGAATCTCAAGGACCAAACCCATTCGACGGATTCCAGGAAAAACCTTCTTGGGAATTGATGTCAAAGGGGGAGAGAGAGATCACATCAAAGCTTGTAAGAAAAAGAGATCACATCAAGAGAGAAAAAGTATTAAGGGGGAGAGAAAGTCTCAAGGATCCCAGATGTTGTTAAGGGGGAGAGAGAGATCTCCAGGGAGAGAAAAATACTCAAGGATCCCAGATGCTTGATGTTCAAGAGGAGAGATGCCACATGTCTTTTTGGGGGAAAGACATGCTCATATGAACTCATTTGAATTAAGTTTTATTCAGCTCTGATTTTCTGTTTCCTATCTTCTCCCAATATCCCATGTAAGATTCAGGGGGAGCAAGACACCTAAGGGAAAAGAAATCAACCAAATTCTTTGCATATCTTTATTTTTGGGGACATGTTGAATCCAATGATATCATTCTCTACATGTCATCCCAGTCTTGGCATTCTTGTGGTTTCTTTGTTTGCTCTGGCTAGTGGACGTACCTGTGTTATCTAACCTTGTTTGCAGGTTCATTCCATCCTAAGCCAACTCGAGACCACAAGGTAAGTATATGCATCAAAATCATGAGTATGAGGAGTTCTTGCTTATGTACATACTGTTTGCAAGAAGGACTCATGAGCATGAAGGTATTTTCCTTAATAATCTTTTTCTCTGATGCATATGGCCAAGATACATGTAACACATTGCCTACTCTGTCATGTTTATGCTCTCACATGCCTCTATATTTCATATTTACATGAGTGCATACATGTAGGGGGAGCCTATGCTTGCTACATGTTCTTCCAAAGCTTTACTTGCTGTTCTATATATCTTTATCTAAAGCTTTGATGTATGTTGCCATCAATTACCAAAAAGGGGGAGATTGAAAGCACAAGTGCTCCCTAGGTGGTTTTGATAATTGATGACAACATATCTCTTGTTGGACTAACACTTCTATCTAGCATGTTTCAGATAAGTTCAACAATGGCATGGCATGGATGTGAAAGTGGAACCCTCAAGATGCTAAGGACAAAGGATTGGCTCAAGCTCAAAAGCTCAAGACTCTTCATTTTATATTTTAGTGATCCAAGATCACATTGAGTCCATAGGAAAAGCCAATACTATTAAGGAGGGATGAGGTGTTGCTTAATGAGCCTCTTGCTTCATGTGCTTAATGATATGCTCCAAAATCATCAACTACTTTCCCATATCCACATATGACCTAAACTCTAAGCCAAACTCGGTCCTACCGATTTTTCCTATCCGGCGCCACCGAGTTTCACTTGTCTTTAGCCACTGCCAAACCCTAGCAATTCGGTTCTACCGATAAGGATCTCGGTCTCACCGAGATGGGATTGCAAACTCTCTATTACCTATTGTAATATTCTCGGTCCCACCGAGATATGCAATCGGTCCCACCGAGATTGCAATGTAAACTCAGTGTTTCCCCTTTGTAACTTTTCGGTCTCACCGAGTTCCACTCGGTCCCACTGAAAGAGCAAATCGGTCCCACCGAGTTTGCCTGACCAACTCTCTGGTTAGCTAATTAC